>NW_022111361.1:601614-624122 GCF_000313985.2 Echinops telfairi | reverse complement strand
TACCAGGCCCCTCACACCCTCCTTGCCACTGTTTTTGGATCACTTGTTGCTCCCCTGTCCCTGGGTTGTTCAGCACCACCTCCTTACCCCTGCCTCCCCCTCTCCCTTGTCCTCCCGGAACCATTGGTCCTGTTATTTTCTCCTCCAGGCTGTTCATCCGGCCTATCTTATCTAGATAGATCTGTAGAGATAATAATATGCACCAAAAAACAAGGCCTAGCAAGACAGGGGACGGATGAGAACACAGTGATGACAACAAAAAAGAAAACCAATGACCCACAAAAGAATAAATTAATTAAAAGAAAAAGAAAAACATTTTAAAAAGAAAGAAAAACCTGTAAATAGATCAAGGTCTGCTTTTTAAACTCTAGGGGTGTCCTCCAGTCAGGTCTGATGGGGTGGCACGCTCTGGCCCCAGAGTCTATCCTTTGTACTCCCTTGGGGGCTCCCTGCTCTGCTCCCTGGGTTGCTCTGCTGCATGCCTTTAGTGTTTTGCCTCGGTGTCACAGGGTCAGTCTGGGCCAGTTCCCACACTGAGTCTCCAGTGGTGCATCACTTTTAAAAGCAAAGTATTTCACTATAGAAATTTCACAAATTTAAATTTTATCTCAAGGAACAGAAATATTTCTAAACACACTAAGATCATATAGGTAGTTCAATATTCTTGGGATGGTGAGAGATTAGCTTGTCGATGGCTTAGAATCTGTATCCATGCTTGTTTTTAGAGCTTCTTCTACTTCTGAGAGTTTTTCTTCACTTTCCAGTGTTTGCTGAAGTTCATGGATGGTACTCAGAAGAACGTGGAACTGTTTCTGCCTCAATTCCAGCTTATTCTCAACACTTTCTTTAATATGTGAAAGATGCTGTAATTCTTTACCCAGAGCCTTGAGTTCCTTTAAGGTTTCATGCCTGTTAGGATGGTGCTGGATGACTTTTGCTAAAGCATCATACTCTTGGCGATTTTTTTGTATTTGTTTTGCTTGAAGAATTTGCTTTTTGCACTCAGCAGTTTTTTTCATGGGCTCCAGTGATGCTACGTTCTAAGTCTTTGTAATATTTTAAGTAATTTTCCATTTCCCTGAGATTCATATCATATACCAGCGACGTTTTGCTCATTGAAAATTCACATTGCAACAGTGTGCTTAGCATATGTTGGTTCTGGCTATATCCCTCTTCCTGGGATCCAGAATTACACCATGTAATGAAGCTTTTCACGGGCAGATGAGTTCTTTGATCATCTCCAGCACCATCTCCATCAATGCGTCGTCAGTCACGGCTCCCATGGCATGCGCGGCCTCGGTGGCAGCCTAATTTTTTGTTTTGCTTTAGTTTTAGTCTCTTAATATGGATACTTAGGTTATTGATTTAATATTTAAAAATATATATTGTTCTGGTAAAATACAGAAAAAAATGCCATTTTAACCAGGTGTAAGTGTACAAATCAGGGATATTAATTATATTTAGCACATTGTACATCAGTACAATTTTCAGGTGTTTATCATCTCAAACAAAATTTTGTATTTTTTTTTAAACTTTTTTTTTAGAGTGAGTGAGAGTGGGAGAATTAGAGTGAGAGAGTGAGTGAATGAGTCAGTGAGAGAGTGAGTCAGTGAATGAGAGTGAGTGAGTGAGAGTGAGTGAGCGAGAGAGTGAGTCAGCGAATGAGAGTGAGTGAGTGAGTGCGTGAGTGAGTGTGTCAGTGAAAGTGAGTGAGTGAGAGAGTGAGTGAGTGAATGAGAGTGAGTGAGTGAGTGAGTGAGTGTGAGTCAGTGAGTGAGTGAGTGAGTGAATGAGTCAGTGAGTGAGAGTGAGTGAGAGAGTGAGTCAGTGAATGAGAGTGAGTGAGAGTGAGAGAATTAGAGGGTGAGAGAGTGAGTGAGTGAATGAGTCAGTGAGAGAGTGAGTGAGTGAATGAGTGAGTGAGTGAGTGAGTGAGAGAGTGAGTGAGAGTGAGTGAGAGTGAGAGTGAGTGAGAGAGTGAGTTAGTGAGTGAGAGAGTGAGTGAGTGAGTGAGTGAGAGAGTGAGTCCAAAATTTTGTATTTTTAATGAAGAACTCTCATCTCCCTTTATCCCTAACCTCTAGTAATCCAGTAATGAAACTTGGTCTCCATTCATTTGTTTACTCAAAATATTTCATATAAGTGAAATCACATATTTGCCCTTATATGTCCAGTTTATTTCACTCAGCAGAATGTTCCCAAGGTTCTTCCATGCCACAGCATGTTTCAGAACCTCATTTCTACTAGTGGCAAATAATCTTCCACTGTATGTGTATATCACATCCTGATAACCTATTTATTTGTTTAAGAACACTTGTTTAAGAACAGGTGGGTTGCTTCCACCTGTCAGCTACTGTGAATAACCTTATCGCTGTTCTTAAAAATTAATTGTAGGGGAATGGGGAGGGAGGGGACAAAATGAGGAACTGATGCCAAGGGCTCAAGTAGAAAGCAAATGTTTTGAAAATGATGGTGGCAACAAATGTACAAATGTACAAATGTACTTGACACAATGGATGGATGGATGGATTGTGATAAGTGTTGTATGAGCCCCCAATAAAATGATTTAAAAATCATTGTATTGTTGAAGTAAAACACATACAAAGAAAACAAAACAAAACTTAATCATATATAGCTCAATATTTTCACAAAGTGAATATCTCATCTTAACTCCTCTCTAATCTCTAAGTGTATCATCTGACTTTTCATATGTTGGGGTGGGGGAACACCTGGGACTTCAGTAGAGTGTCAAAGAGTTTTACTGAATGAAAATGACAGAAGAAACAGATCATTTGAATGAGCGAGACCTCGGGTCTCTCAAAACAGTTACAGATGTGGCTTTGCCCAGCAATGACCCTTTTATCTCCAGTAATCTGTCTGGGTAAGTTCTTTTTTCATATATACATATAACAGTTTTATTGGCATATGATTTACTTATCATACAACTCAATAGTTCAATCGTTCAATTATATGAAAGAGAATTGTGCTATCATTACCATATCAATTTTAGAACACCCCCCCACACACACACACATGGTTAAATTGCCTTTAACATGAGTTGTGCAAATACAGTCAGTTCTCTAGGTCAGTTCATTTTGTTGGTTAAAATCAAGAAAGGCATCATAAACATGGGCATTAGCATAGGGCAGGTTGAACTCAAAACAAGTATCTTCAACAGAACATCAAGAGGAGGGTCAGTAAGGCATAGGTAAACGGGCCTGCCGTTCTTTCCTGCTCTTTGTTTCCCATTGGAAGGGACTCAGAGTGATCTGGTAAGAGTCTTGAAAGATTTTCTTGTTCTAGTTTCCCAATTCATCAACTTTAAGGAAACAAGCCAACAAACCGGTTGTTAATTCCTCAATCCCTCAGGTTCAGGTCATAAGGCTCACAGAATGCCTGCTGGCATCATGCAAAGCTGTTCTGCTGGTATCAAGAGAAACTCATTTTATTAAATGGCTTTTGTTTTTTATTCTTTAACCTTGACGTTTCATAAGAGTTCTGTTTCTACATATATAAGAAGGGAGCCTCCTAACTAAAAATATCTCTTGACATACATAACTATTGAGATCAAGAATGAATGATTCATGTTAGACACTGAACTGAAAGACATTGAGTCGTGTTCCATGAGATAACATACTCTGGGTAGAATTAGAGGTTCACACATTTGGAAGGCACCTTGGGAAGTGAAAGTCCATCATTACATAGCGGCAGCAATCACCACATCTCAAACCAGACAGCTATACGAAACAGCTAAGTTCATTTAGAAACCTTTATTTGAAATAACTTTTATTTCCTTCCTTTACATGCTATTCTTCTTAACTGGAAATTCATATAACCAGCAAATGAAAATTGAAAACTATACTGGCAGAAAATCCTGACTCTTCATTACCTAAAAATGCATACTGAAAATCTGTTTACACATAGCTTGTTGAAGAGTTGTCAAAATGAAGTCCTGGATTAGAAATAAATACCAAAATAAGTATGTAGGTTGGAACTGATAACTGACCAAGGGGCAAAATGAGGTAAAGGAAACAATATATAACAACACATAAAATCTTCCTAGCTTGAGAAAATTAAAAAATGTATGAGTGCCTTACTTACACTTTCATATACGTGACCTCAAAGTTAGTGAGCATCAGGAGCAAGAAATTAGAATCCAGCTCTCTGATTCAAGTTCAGCCACACAAGACAACCTCTTTCAAGACCACACTGAAATAGATCCTCTTTTGGGAGGGGGAGGAAAGATTGTGCTATTTTGAGCGAGCACTAAGGGGAGGGGAGAGAAGGGGCGTGAAGGTAGGACCAACTAGGGAGGCGCAGCTTCTCAGGAAGCTTCTGCGTCAAGATCGAGATACCGGACCGGAAGTGGTGGGCGGAACTACGAACCGAGTGACGGTACCGGAAGTCACTCGGAGGGGGAAACTACATTTCCCAGAAGCCCAAGGAGGGGGCAGTGGAAGGGGAGGGCGTCAGGGACGTCTCGGGACAGGCCTTTCCCGGCAACAGCAAGGTAAATGCCGGCCTCGCGGCTCTGAGGGGAAGAATAATTTATGGACTGGCCCGCTTCCTCTCTTGGGCTTATAGTAGTAACCCTCCCAGTCTACCCAGACATGACAAAAACTCCTTCACCCCGAGAACGTCAGGATTCCGGCCCTGTATCACTCCACTGTATCGGTCCAGGGCCGCTTCGCTGATACTTCGAACGCAAAGATGAAAGTGTAGTACCTTTTTCTAGGGCTCCGTAATGGTTTCTGGTCCCTCCCAGCCCTTCCCCCTCTTTCTACTCGGGCAGGAGCTGGGTTGAGCCTGGCTCCCTGGGGTTGCTCGTAATGGTTCCTTAGGGGAAGAAACGCTTGTTCTCCCCAGGCCCATTCTGGTTGCAGACTTCTCTTTGCTGGCTGCTGGGACTTTTTTGACTCAGGGCAGCTAAAGCGGTGGAAGCTCTGTGGGGCAAGCACTGCGAAGGACCCACACCCATCATCCAGGTCCTTTCATCTATCCTTTTTAGAATGCTTTCATGCCACTTCGGCGGCTAAGTAACTCGCTCGGGTCATGGAACGTTAAGTGCCCGAACTTAAAGGTTCCCCACCAAGCCTGCCTGGATCAAATACCAATTGCTTACGGCCGTTACGCTTGTGAAACCTCAGCACCTCAGAGAAGGGGCGCAGGTATTTGGCCCCGAGCATAAACTCAGTCCCATTTCCCTGGTGCACCCTGCAGCCCAGTCTCGCTGGCTGGAAAATGTCGGCTCGGCTTTGGCTACCATTACGTTGTTGCACAACTAAGCAGCTAGGACCTAACGCGTTGAGAGATAAGGACAGCGCCCCTTGGGCAGTCCACTTGTGCAGTTTCCCCCTCCCCAGACCCTTCTAGGTGGACCCCAAAGACCGCGGGGAGGGGGGGCGGGGGTTGCCGGCGCGCTGCAGCGGAAGAAGCTCCGGCGTCCTTGCGTGACTCCGGGGCGGGGCTGTAGGGTGGGCGCGGACAACAGGACCCCGCCGGGATGGGGGGTGTGACAGCTCCGCTTGGGTCCTCTTGGAGGGAGCGCGGCTCCTCGACCACCAGCGGCCGAACTCCCTCTGCCTTCTGCTAGAGATGCTCTTCCTTTCGGTGAGTTGTTTTTCTGTCTCGGTCTTGGGCACGCCCTGGGGAGGAGGAAAGAGTCGGACAGCCTAGGTCTGTGGGCCCTGGATAGGACAGGGCAAAGGGGACTGACCAGCTGCTCTCTCTGGCCACCCCCCGTGGGGCGTGTTGATCCCCGTCTGCGCTGCTTGTTCCAGTTTCATGCAGGCTCCTGGGAAAGCTGGTGCTGCTGCTGCTGCTGCTGCCTGATTCCACCCGACAGTCCTTGGAACCCGGGCTGGCGCAGGAGTCTGGAGATGGCTGATACTCGGTCTGTCCATGAAACCAGGTTCGAGGCTGCGGTGAAGGTGATCCAAAGTTTGCCGCAAAATGGTAAGTGCCCTGCGCCCCCTCTGCAAGAAAGGAGGCCCTTTAACCTTCTTTCTGCTTTTAATCTTGTTTATTTAACCTACTTCTCCCCCTCACCCCACTCACCCCACCCTCCTGAGTTTAAAAGGATTGAGGGGGAGATCGCAAATGTGAGTTATCTACTGATAGTTCAAGCCACAGACATAGATTTAAGTAGTTTATGTTGTTGAAAACAAAAGTACGGTAATCAACTATGAGAAACGGACTGCGGATTTGAGTAGGGTTAAAAAAAATCAGAACACCTCTGGAATGGGATGCCGCATGCTGCATACCTTTTAACTGGACAGTTGGAGACTTGAAAACTTTTTGAGGGAGAAATGTCATTTTGGAAACTTTTGGTGGGAAGGAGAACTATAGTCATTTGTGAAATGATTTCCATTTAATAAATACATGTATATTTACTGCTTTTCTTTTCTTTCTTTGCTATCCTCCCACTTACAAGTGTGTGTTTTTGGTACTCATGGTGGACCTCATCCCCAACTTTGAAGAGAAGCTCCTTGCTTTCTTTTTTCCATGTGCCATTGCTTTGGCTGCTCCGTGTCTCTACTTCTGAGCAATTTGAATACTGCTGGGTGTGATTTGCTTCCCGCTTCTTCCACTTGGGCTTTGAATTTGTCATTTTGTATCGTTGACCAGTGTTGAGAAGTTTTCAGTCATTATTCAGACCTTTCCCCCATGCTCTATGGTAGCAGAGGGTCTTAGAGGAAGAAACTATTATTTTCCACTTCAATTCTTTGTGCTTTATTGGAATTATCTTTCATGATATTGATGTCTATTTTTAAAAAGGCTTTTAAGCCCTGCTAGTATGGCAGAGCTGCCAAACCAACAGGATACATTGATACATTGCCTTATTTTTTAATATCATGTTACTCAACTCATCTGCTCATCATCATTTAATGAAATAAACAAGTATTCAGAACAACTCAGTCTGTAAATATCCATTAAGTGCAGTTCAGAAGGTTTGGGGAAAGAAAATGGCAATGCAAAAGGTCACTACCCCTCCCCCATTTGTTTGAAATGAACTTGGATCAATTTGTATCAACTAAAAAAATCCAAGTCCATTTCAATTTTACTTTCCTCTTTTTATAGCAACTCAGATCAGGGTTTAGATCACAGGGGTAAGGTTGCAAGTGTTTTCACGGCTGTGAGCCTTCACACTGTCTTTTTTGGTCACTTTTATATGGCCTGTCTTGCCATGGTCTTATAACTCCCACCAACGGATTGGTTGAGACTCTACAAATAAGGTGTTTGTGCCCCACCAAAGGGCTTAGACAGCTTGCTAATAGAACAAATAAGGCACCCTTGTGAGGGTGGAATCATGCAAAGTATATGGAACTCTAATGGGGGTTTATTCCATTTTGCTATCCTATTAGGCTTAAAAGGAGCTGTCTCAGAGTGAGACACAGGGACCTCATTACCACCAAGAAAAATAGTAATATGTGTCCATTGGACCCATGGCCCTGTGCTGAGAACTTCCTACATGTAGGACAGAAAGAGACAGATGAGATGACCTGTAACAGCACCAGAGACAGTGGGGACATAGCCGCAGAACAGTGGTGGCAGCAAACCCAGGAGACCAGAGCTAGACTTGCTTGTAGGTTTGCTGATTGCAGCGCACTGCTTTGCTGGGTTGATAACTCTTTGCAATGGCTACAAAGAACTCAGAAAATACATTTATGGGGTTTATGAGAGAAGTAACAGGTTCAGGCACTACTGGAGGGCTAAAAGCTGAACATCTTCAGGCCGAGGCTTACTGGCAGAGAGAGGTGCATTCAGGCACCTATCAGTGGAACATAGTACTATGTTTTGTAACACTGTCTCAAGCAGAGCAGGAGACTGCCCAGGCCAAGAGGCCTAAAGGGTAGAAGGGTCAAGGGTAGAAAGGCTAAGGGCCAAGAAAAAGCCTTCCTAAGAGCATGACCAAGAAGCTGCCCAGGCCAAAGAACTGTACCCCAGGTCTTTTTTGAGTTGTAAACTGTTACTTCCTTAGTAAATATGAGTATGGTTTGAGTTCTATGTGGTCATTGCAACAAATTATCAAAGTTAGAAAAGTACAGTGTTTTGGGAGAGACAGCTTATGTGACTTGTGCCTGAAGTGGTAAAGAGGTTGGAAGGTTGAGGTATGGCTGACCTCCTGAAATGGGCTGTTGATGCTGAAAATGATTCTCTTCTGCCTGTGAATTTATAGGCCATTGGGTTTTAACTCCTGACACTGTAGTTAGCAGTCTAATGTTTATGTGACAGCAACAGCAGGGCTTCTTAGACTAGAGGTAGAAAGGCCATTTTAAGTAATTCATTGCAGAAAATTGGAGAGCATTCATTATGCTGTTACTGATCCTAAATTGAAATATTTTTTTTATTAAATCATTTTATTGGGGGCTTGTACAACTCTTATCTCAATCCATACATACATCCATTGTGTCAAGCACATTTGTACATTTGTGGCCATCATCATTCTCAAAAGATTTGCTTTCTACTTGAGCCCTTGATATCAGCTCTTTATTTTTACCCCTCCCTCCTCACTCTCCCTCCCCAAACTGATATTAATCAAAGCAGAAACACTGTTAAAAATGAATCGTTCAATATTTTGAAAGTAACACTTTTTAAATTATTTTTCCCTTCCTTGAGCTGTTTTGATATGGGTGCTATCTTCTTTTTTATTTTTTACTCCTTAATCCTTATTTAAAATATACAGTAATCCTGAATCATACAGAATCCTTGTTTTCCCTTGGTACTAGAAATGAGATATCTAGGTAGTATTTCACATATAGGTAAATACCAAATGTCTCATTTGAAGACAGAGACTTTGCCTTAGCTAGTGCCTGACACGTCATCAATTTAATAAATGTTCTCAATTTTTGTTGTATTCTAATGAACTTAAATAAGCTTTATATTTTATTTGGTTGATTTACTGAAAATATGATGAGTTAAGGCTTTTTAACATTTTGCTTTCACATATGTTAATCATATAGTAACCATTATTAATTGTAGTTTTCCATTCACCTACTCTGTTATGTAATTGATTATAGCAGTGAAACAATGTCTAGAGATTCCTAAGTATATCTCTATTATGTAAACTATTATAATTGTGATTTTATAATTAATCATACACACTTGGCCAGATATGAAACACCACTCAGCTTTTCTGTGTTGTAATTTCTAAAGCATTTTTATAAACTACTAGCCTTTTTTACTGTATTTATAAACTCAATATTTTATTTAATTTGTAAATACTTCAAAGGTAGTTATAAAGTTTAGAAATCACTTCGATTGTTGTTGACAATGTACATACAAAAACATACCAATCCAATAATGTCTGGTTCGTACAATTTATTGAGAGTGGTTACATTCTTCAGGTAATCCAGCCCTCTCACCCTTCTTTTCTGAATTATTCCTCCACAGTTAACATGAACCCCCAAAGTTTCCTCTCTAACCTTTGAGGTTGCTGTTGTCAATTTGATACGTTGTAGATAGTTCTTTTAAAAAGCATAATGCTCAAGGCAGAGAATCCTGTTTAAGTTAAACTCTTGTTTGGTTTATAGAAGACTCCAAGGGATATTTTTGGTTTAAAGTTTTGTTTTTGTGTTTTTTTTAATCAGTTTATCGGGGCTCATACAATTCATCACAATACATAGATCAATTGTGTAAAGCACACCTATACATTTGTTGCCCTCATTATTCCCAAAATTCGCTTTCCTCTTGGGTTCCCGGAATCAGCTCATTTTTGGTTTAAAGTTTAAAGGTTGTCTCAAGGCAGTAGTTCCAGGGGCTTAGCCTGGAAATTGACATTCTCTTCCACGTGTTGTCGTCCCCCCTGTTCAAAATTCCACTATTGGATTATTGATCACAGCATTCCATTATGGTCAAATTACTAGCTTAATCAGTTTATTATGCAGTCTTTAAAGTTTATCACAGACATTTTTACACTTTTTATTTTTCTAATTTTATTATAAAAGTGCATGCTGTGGAAGCAGTTTTGGAATTGGATGGTGAGTAGAGACCAGAAGAACTTTGGATCTCTCATAGTAAAAGTCTAGATTTCCTTGGAGAAGATGTTGGTGGAATTACAGACATCATGGAAGCAGACAGCTTGTGTTCTAGATTTCACAGGTGAAGAAGAAGAGTTTTGTTCCAGGATAGAATTTGGATTTGGAGTTGATTTAAGACTTTTAGGGTTATATGATGGGATCAAATGTTTTATGTGTGGCAAAGACATGGATTTTGAGGGGCTAGAGGGTGGAAAGTCGTAGACTGAATTGTGTCCCTTCAAAATCGATGTCAATTTGACTAGGCCATGATTCTCAGGAGTGTGGCAGTTAGGAAAGGATCAAGTGTGGTAGTTATGTAATGATGTTATCGTTCCCATGGTGTGACCTGATGTTATCAGCCAGCCAAGAGGATTACTCAGGTCACAGCCCTGATCTGATCTAAGATTTACCCTGGGATGGGACCTGCATCACCTTTTCTCTTTCAAGAGGTAAAAAGAAAGAAAAGGTCACCAGGAGCAGACGACATCATTTGGACCCAGGGTCCTTGCCTTAGAGGTTCCTAGACACAGGAGAAGATTGTTCAAAGGCAAATGGAGATCTCTAAGGAACGCCAGGCCCATATATTTTAAAGAGAAATAAAGGCCTTTCGCCAGAGCCAACAAAGAGAAAAGCTCTCCTGTAGAGCTGGCACCCGGAATTCAAACTGCGTGTCTCCTCAAC
Source organism: Echinops telfairi (assembly GCF_000313985.2). Classification (NCBI taxonomy): domain Eukaryota; kingdom Metazoa; phylum Chordata; class Mammalia; order Afrosoricida; family Tenrecidae; genus Echinops; species Echinops telfairi. The sequence continues at coordinate 613,422 of NW_022111361.1, read as the reverse complement.
TGCAAGAGAACAAATTTCTGTTTGTTAAAGCCACCCGGTTACGGGATTTCTGTTAGAGAAATGCTAATTCAGACAATGCTTGTGTTTTAAAAAATTAAATGCAAATAAGCAGAAAGAAAAGAATGTGTGCACCTGCTATCACTGCATAGGAAGCCCTGGGGGAGTGGGTGTTAGGTCTGCAGTCTGTATGGTCCCAGTTCCAAATAGCAGCAGCGTCCTGGGAGAAAGACAAGTTTTCTGCTCCCGTGCACACTTGCAGTCTTGGACACTCACAGGGGTTGCTAGGAGTCAACAAACATTGCCTCGATGGCAGTGAGTTTGGTTGGAGTATAGAGATATATTTTCATAATAATTTAGTATATTCTCCTAGTTTACTTTTTATGTTTATGAATGCATATGAGGGGTTCCCCCCAAAATAAATGAGAATTATTTTTCAAAGCTATGTATTTCAATTTTTTTTTACAAAACAAACTTTTCACCTTCAAAGTACTCTCCATTATACTTAATACATTTGTCAAATCTGTGATTCCATTCTTGGAACTTATTGGGGGCTCTTATACCTCTTAGGACAATCCATACCGTTGTATCTAGCATATTTTTACATGTGTTCCCATCATTATTTTGTAAATACTTTCTATTCAGCCCTTTGTATCAGTTCCTCTTTTTTCCCTCACCTTACCCCTCATGACCCCCTTGATAAATTATAATTTATTATTGTTTTCATATCTTACATGGCCCGCTGTCTCCATTCCCCAATGTTTTCTGTTGTTCGTCCCCTTGTGGGGGTGTGTGTGGTTATGTGTCCATCATTGTAATTGGTTTCCCCTTCTTCCTCTCCTCTCCTACCTTCCTCTACCCTCCTGGTATCGCAACTCCCATTCCTGTTCCTGGATTCCTGTGTCCTGAGCTCTTATCTCTTGTCTGTACCTGTGCACATGCTCCGGTCTAGCCCGCAGTGAAAGGCAGGACTGGGGTCATGGTAGTGGGGAGTGAGGAAGCCTCAAGGAACCAGAGGAATATTGTGTGTTTCATTGGTGCTATAGTAAACCCTCGTTGACTCATCCCTTCCGTGTGACCCTTTTGTGAGAGGATGTCACATTGTCTACAGATGGGTTTGGGGGTCTCTGCTATAACCCCCCCCCCTTCTCAACAATATGGTTTTTTGTTTGTTTGTTTGTTTGTTTTGGGTCTTCTGATGCCTGTTACCTGATCCCATCGAAACCTCATGATCACACAGGCTGGTGTGTTTCTTCTGTGTGGCCTTGTTGCTTCTCTGCTAGATGTCTGCTTGTTTAACTTCATGCGTTTAAGACCACAAACACTCTATCTTTTGATAGCCAGGCACAATTCAATTTCTTCACCACATTTGCTTATGCACCCATTGTGTGTCTTCAGTGATTGTGCCAGGAGGGTGAGCATCACAGAATGCCAGGTTGTTAGAACAAAGTGTTCTTGCATTGAGGGAGGACATGAGCAGAGGCCTGAAGGAAAGCTTTAAAATAAGATTGCTAACTATGGTTTCATAATACAGCTGTTTGTCATTTATTTTCGTTACAGCTACAAACTGTTGGTTCATTTTGTTGCTTTTAGTTTTGGTTTTAGGAATTTACCCAGCAAAACTGATCAATTTGTTTGCTTCTACATTCTCTGAGTTTTGCAACCATTCTCACCCTCCCTTTCTGAGTTTTTCCTCCCCAATTAACATAGCTTCACTGACCGCTCAGGTTCATCTTGTAATCTTTCCTGTACTCATCACTTTGATCCCACATAGATAATTCTTAAAAGGGCAGAATGCCCAAGGCAGACCTTTTTTTCCCTCCCCTTTAACTTATTAACCCTTATTTGTTCTTTTATTAATTATTATTAATAAATGGTAGGCATTGCTTTTAAAGTTTAAAATAACTCAGAATTTTTTTAAACAAATGAGCAAATCAGCATAACTTTTTAAAATGCAGAAGTAAACTATAAGCCAAACTATCTATGGAATATAAAGTCCCTATTATATCACTAAGCCAATATATAAATTTAAACTTATCAAATATTCTTCAGATAATCTATATTTAATGTATGTTTCCAATAGGTTCATTCCAGCCAACAAATGAAATGATGCTCAAGTTTTATAGCTTCTATAAACAAGCTACTGAAGGACCCTGTAAATTGTCAAGGCCTGGATTCTGGGATCCTATTGGAAGATACAAATGGTAATTTTGCAGAGCAAGTTATTAATGAATTTTTATTTTAATAGCATTATTATTACATGGCTGTTATTTATATGGTTGTATATTATTCTGTACAAAGTTTTCTATGTCCTGGATACAATTTTTAGCCTTCATGTGCTCTGAACATACTTTTACACAGATAGGAAGATCTGGAAGAAGAGAAGAAAACAATGAAACCAAAGATAAAAGACATGTTTATTGCACCTTTCCCCTTGGAGGTCTTTTTTCTTTCTGTCTTTTTTATGCCATGATCAACTCCAAATTAAGTTAAACAAACTCACGTACCTCTTCATCTGCCAGGAAAATAACGATTTTGCCTTGTCAGTTGGCACTGCTTGTTTTAAGCATTTTAAGTATTAAGTTACCAGCAGCATGTCTGAATCAGTGGCCTCACTAGGGGACTGCACTGGGTGACACTGTCAGAGGGTGACACCCACATAACTCTACAAAATTTCTGGACAGTGTTTTACTAGGAATGTATTATTTTTTAATAGAAATAATTAGTTATAGTAACAAACACATTTTGGTAAACCCAGTCTATCTATATCAATATGCCTACAAGGTTATAATTCTATGCTAATTTACTTTTAGAACCTTATGTCATTATTACCTAATTACATAGATACTTAGAATCATGCCATTTCATCAACATGTGCTAGAAGAGCCCTTTGGGGTTTTTTTGTTCCCACCATTGTTTTTAGTGTTCCTGATTTTGTCAAATTTTCTGGTGTTTTAGTTACATTATTTTGATATTTATTAACCTATATTAATAATTTTTTGAGAATGAAGTAATAAAGGAAAAGGGGAAAATTCAAAAGGGCCTTTGCTCAGTTACTAATAATGGAACTCAGTATAGAAAGATTTTACAAAATAATTTTATTTTTAGAATTCATGTGATCTAAGAAATATCTTTCAGTAATTTGCTACTATATTTATCACATTATTTTATGATTAAATCTTATGATTAACATTTGTAAGGAGTCTGTCTGGTCTCCTATGAGAGGAGGTCCACGGGGGCTGTGAAGACCATGTGCTGCTGCCCGCCGGTTGATACAAGTCCTATGACATCCCTGGACTGAGATACTGCCATATTACCTTTTTTTGTTTTTTCACTTTTAACCCCAAATTTACTCAGGTCATACAGTATTTGAATAGAAAAACAAATTTTATTTTTAATATACCTAAAAGAATAAAAACATCTAGACACCTGTCATTGAACCAGTTCTATCTCTTGTTGATTCTGTAGGACTGAGTAGAACATCCTCATAGGGTTTTCTAGCCTCTACTGCTGAGAGGAACAGATCAGCAGCCTTTTCTTTCTGTTGAGCTACTGGGTGGCATCAAACTACCAGCTTTTTGGCTAACAGTTGAGCACTTGACCATTGTTCCTCAAGGCCTCTTTTCCTTTCCAATTGATTCACACATGATGGCCCTAAGTACTACTTAAGACTTTACTGAAACCGAAAATCCTCACAACTGAACCAACAAAAAATGTCATGATAAAGGGAGAAAAGACTGAGGCTGTCATTTTTCGTGTGTCTACAACCAGTGCACATGGAAACAGCAGTCAAGACATCAAACGACAATGGATTGGATGGGCAAATCTGCTGCAAAAGACTTCTTTAAAGTGCCAAAGAGCAGAGATGCCACTTTGAGGACGAATGTGTACCTGACCCAAGCAATGGTATTTTTAGTCACCTTCGAGAAATGTGAAAGTTGAGACACGAATAAGGAAGATCAGTGAAGCTAGATGCCTTTGAATAGTGATGATGATACTGAATATACCAGGGACAGATAGAGAAAGGAAGAAACGTTTCTTGGAGAAAGTTTAGCCAAAATGCCCCTTAAGAAGTGAGGACTTTCAAGACTTTGTCTTGCATATTTTGGAAATGTTGGGGGAGGGACCAGTCCCTGGAAGTGAAAAATAAGATTGGGGGCTCACACTGGTTTGTGACAAAGAGGAAGAACCTCAGTGAGGTAGACTGACACAGTGGCTGCGACAACAGGCTCAAACATAACAATGGTTGTGAGACTGGGACAAGACCAGGCAGTGTTTCATTGAATTGGAACTGACTCCATGATGTCTAATACACCACAGCCCTTATGAAAATTTGACAGAAGTGTAGATTTATATTGTACTGTATGAAAAGAATATGCTAATTGATGAAACTGGTCCATTCTGCTGTTAAATTTCTTCACCGTTGTTAACCGTTGGAGTAGAATTACCATCACATCTGAAGATTTCTTAGTACTACTGTCTGAGGCCTTTGTGACTAGACGTTAAGTCATAAGTAAAAGAGCCCTGGTGGCATAGTGGTTATGCATTGGGCTGTGATCTGCAAGGTTGGCAGTTTGAAACCACCAGATGCTACATGGGAGAAAGACAGGGTTTTCTAGACCCATAAAGAGTTACCATCTTAGACAGATAGGAACTGAAAATCCAGGGAATCCAGGGCGGATGAGCCCTACAGGACCAGTGGTGTGAGTGGTGAAACAGGGAGGGTAAAGGGAGAGTGGGCAGGAAAGAAGGAACCGGTTACAAGGAACTATATGTGACCTCCTCCCTGGGGGACAGACAGCAGAAAAGTGGGTGAAGGGAGACGTCGGACAGGGCAAGATATGACAAAATAACAATTTATAAACTATATCAAGGGCTTATGAGGGAGAGGGGAGCGGGGAGGGAGGGGAAAAATGAGGACCTAATGCTGGGGGTTTAAGTGGAGAGAAAATGTTTTGAGAATGATGAGGGCAATGAATGTACAAATGCGCTTTACACAATTGATGTGTGTATGGATTGTGATAAGAGTTGTATGAACCCCTAATAAAATGATTAAAAAAAAAAAAAAGTTACCATCTCAGAACTCACAGAGGCAGTTCTGTCTTGACCCCTACAAGGTCACTGTGAGTCAGCATTGACTAGATGGCAATGAGAATAATAGGTTAAGTGACATAACAATGTTATTTAAAGTTGGTTAAGAAAACAAAAAATACTTCCTTTTTCCTTTGAAATTGGAGTTAAGCTGCTTCTGAGAAAATTATATAAAACAAGAGATTCTTATGTCAGGCAAAAGTTTCCGAGGACTAATGACATTTTTTGGAATCCCTGGGTGGTGCAAACAGTTCATGTGCTTTGCTGCTAACCTGAAAGTTGATGGTCCTTGGCAAAAAGCCTTGGTGGTCTCCTTTTGCAAAATCAGCCTCAGAAAACCCCACGAAGCACAGTTCTACTCTGACACACATGGGATCGCCAGCAGCTGGCATTACATTGACTGTTCTTAAATTGTCCTTATCTAGGGGTTGGGAATTTTCTTCTCTCTCACATTTTCATTTACTTAGATGTAAGAGACTTTTTCATTTTTAATTTGAATATGTAAACCCGAACCACTGCCATCAATTTGATTCCTATTCATAGTGACCCTTTAGGAAGGACAGAGTCGAACTCTTCCTTTGGATTTCCAAAGGCTGCAAATCTTTAGGGAACCACAAAGCCTCATCTTTCTCCCTTGGAGCAGCTAGTGGGTACCAACTGCTGACCTTGTGGTTATCAGCCTGATGCATAACCAACTGTGCCACCTGGGCTCCTTGACTGTTTAAGTTACGTAAATTAATGAGAACTTTTACCCAAAATGTCTGTTCACTTAAAACAGGGCTGTGGTAGTTCGTGTAGTCTTCTAAAGTGTTCCTTTCTGTTAAATATCTATAATAACCTATAGCCGGTTAATATGTAGATCGGATATATTATTTGTTTTCTATAATATTTAGTTTACTCACTGATAATTTTCTGGAAATTGAGCATTTAAAGAAATCCTCTGAAAATATGAGGTAGTCCTGGTGGCGCCGTGGCAAGAAGCTCAGCTGCTAACTGTTAAGTTGGTGTTTTGAGCCGGCTGGCTAGCTTCTCTCCACGAGAGAGGTATGGCAGGGTGCTTCCACAAAGCTTCCAGCCTTCGCAAACCTCTGTAGCAGTTCTGCTCTGCCCGGTTGGCTTTCTGGGGATTGGAGTTAGCTAGATGGCAACATGTTTGAAAAGGTAGCATAGCTTTAAGTGGAGCCCCTTTCAAATTTTAATGGCCAAGTATCAATTGCATTATGAACAATTGGAAATCATGTGTCACTTTTAACATTATTTGTATGTTTCCATTTCTAGGGATGCTTGGAGTTCTTTGGGTGATATGCCCAAAGAGGAAGCCATGATTGCATATGTTGAAGAAATGAAAAAGGTAGGGAAAATAATTTCACAATAGAAAGTAAGAACTTTCAGAGAAGTGCTAATGTGACTTTGTTATCAGGCAAATTAGCTGTTTTATGGTACAAGGGAGATTGTAATGTTATCATCTTGAATCTGGATTATTCAATTTTTTAGGGCTTTACCTGAATGGTGAAGTTCTTTTTTTTTTTAATGTATCTCATCTATCCATGTCTCAAGGATCCATGGTGGTATAGTGGGTTACACATGGGCTGCTAACTGCAAGGTTAGCAGTTCAAACCCACCTGCCACTCTAAGGGAGAAAGATCTGCACCCATAAAGATTTACAACCTCAGAAACCCACAGGGGCCTCATTATCCTATCCTATAGGAATGCTAGGACAGCGAGTACAGTGTGTGATATCCATGTGTCTGTAATTCTCACCAAATGATTGAGTGAGAAACACTAATAGAAGGGATTGGTCCGTTTTAGTTGCCATTCCCCTGTGTATAAGAGAGCCATCCAAGAAGCAGGAACAGAGAGAATTCCCTAGGCCATCAAAGAAAAAGAGACATCAGTGGAGCATGTTTAAATTACCTGTCTGAAGTGGCAGAGGCAACCAGGCCCTGCCACACTGAGCACAGAGGCTGAGGCGAGGAGACCATGAGACACAGCAAAGGAACAGCACGGAGACTCTGAAACTGTAAGGAGGATGCTGAGCCAAGGGACCGCGTGGCGGATAGGCTGAGTACCAGAGAGAAACTTGCCGACTGGCCAACGAGAGGTGTTGGTTTGGATCCGTAAGTGTGCCCTTAATATTTCCGATCCAGTCTTTGGGTAACCTGTTAGCCTCCCTAGTAAGCCTCCATAATTTGAGTATTGTCTGTGAGCTTTGGGTGGCGTTGCAACAAATGATCAAAACCAGTAGAAAAGGAGAAGGTCATGGCAGGAATGGTTGGTGTTGGAGTAGGTGAAGGAAGAGGGAAGGTAGGCAGCCTGCCTGCCCTTGGTGCCTTGTGGCTTTGGCTTGGGTGGATATAGGATCGCCTCTCCTTTTACAATCTATTCATTATAATTCCTCCTGTTATCAACTTGTGGAGGAAGTGTAAGAATGAAAATCGTTTCAAGTACTGATAGCCCTTCCTGAGAATTTTGGGAAGCACCTCACTGTTTTTAAGGTATTTCTGCTTGGGAACTTTTGATATCGAAGAAATAGTAAACAAGACTGCTAAACAGTCTTCTCAGACAAGATCTGACTTGGTAGCATTTTTCTGTGAATGTGTAGATGCTTCAGAAAGAGGATATGTTTTCAGGTTTACTGCCAACTCCAAAAGAAGGGCAGCTCTTATTAGCAAGGTCTTTTAAGTCTATCTGAGGTATTTTCTTGAAATGATTTTATTTTGAATATACGAATATAACACAAAATTTGGCAAATCAACATTTTTTTAGATGTATTGCTTAGTGTACTTGCTAATGTACTTACATTAATCATATTGTGCATTGCCAGCTGTAATCAGTACTACAATTCCCATTGCCATAAGTGAGCACCCTTCATTAAACAAAAGGCCCCTCTTCCCCCTTTCCTTCTACCCTTGGTAGTGATGGACAGAGTGTGGCCTCTGTACATTTGCCAGGTCTTGTTACGTCCTATAAGTGAGATCTTACCATATCTGCCCTTTGGTGACTTATATTTCATGGAACACAATGTATTAGGACTTTTAAAACAAATCATTTTATTGGGGGCTCTTACAGCTCTTATAACATTCCATGCATCAATTTTATCAAGTATATTTGTACATATGATAATTTGTTTGGACTTCATTTCTCTTTTTGACGGGGTAGTAGTTCACTATGCATATACAACATTTTGTTGATCTTTTCATCTGTTGATGAACCAAAGATTGTTTCCATCTTGTAGCTATTGTAAATAGTGCTGGCGTGACCGTCAACATGTGTGTGTGTGTGTGTGTGTGTGTGTGTGTGTGCGCGCGCGTGCGCGCGCGCGCCTGCTTGAATAGGCTGCTATTAGGTTATTTGGGAACTCAGAAGTAGAATTGCTGAGTCATATCGTAGTTATGTGGTTTTGATTTGCATCTGTCTTAATGACTAGTGACCTTGGCCATTTAAATATCCTCCTTGATAAATTGTCAGTTGAAGTCACTGGGCTGCTTTTTGATTGGGCGGTTTATTTTTTGGTTGTTGTAGAGGTTTTATGTATATCCTAGATACAAGAATCTTTGTAGATAGATAGTACCCGATCATTTTCCCTAATCTGTAAGCTGTATTTTCTTTTTTCAATGAAGTTCTTTGATGAAGAAAAGCATTGAATTTTTAGGAGGCCCCATTTATTTCTTTCGTCTTTCGTTGCTCGGACTTTTGTTATACCTTCTGATAATCTGTCATTAAAAACTAAGCCCTGCAGCCCTGCTGCTGCATCTTGATGTTTTCTTCTAAAAAATTTGTTGCGTTAGTTTTCATGTTAAGTTCCTTGATGCATTTTGAATTGGTTTTGTGTATGGTTGGAAGAATCCTGAATCCTCTTGGCCCTGCTTCTGTGACCTCTGTCTCTGTCTCAAGACACCTCTGGGCCTGTTGCCACTGGCTGTGTTGTCGAGTCTCTGGGACCTCTCACTGTCTTCATTGTTCTAGTTCTTGACCCGCGTTAGAGCTTCTAAGAGGATTCTTGCCTCCTCTCTCTGCTTCTCTCCACTCTCTTCTTTTTTCATCCCACCCCCACTTTATCCTCTGTCTTGTTGTTTCTTGCTGAGTCTCTTCTGACTTCTTGTCTGAAAAACGTCTGTGGTATTAGCAGCAAGTAGTGTTAAATCCTTGTCCGTTTCAAGGTATGGGCCCTCCTACAAGAGCAGCCCCAAACTGACCAGTCCCCACTCAGTAACCACAGACTCTTTTCGTCGATAGCCACTTCATTTTCGTGGGTACAGTGACCAGTCCTTACAAAGCACCCACCTAACCCAGGGTGGGCTGCATCACAAGGCCAAACAGAAAGTCAGCATGTTGATAGCTTGCTCCCCAAAGCCACCCAAACTGGGTACAAGTAATAAACCCTCTGCGGGAGAAGGTCACCCCTCAGGGCTTGCGCAGAAAATCTTTCATACTATTTTTCCAAAAACCCCCGGTGGAAGACCACAGTGAAGGAACTCATTTCAGCACACTCCTCCCCTTGTCAAAGACAAGTTGACCACAGATGTGTGGGCTTATTTCTAGGCTCAGTTCTGTTCCATTGGTCTTTGTACCTATTATTACCAGGCTAATTCAATTACTGTAAATGTAGTATGTTTAGAAATAAAAAAGGTGGAAGTCCTCCTACTTTGTTCTTCTCCAAAGCTTTGGCTACTCAAAGTTGCCTTTCCACATAAAAATGAGAATTGTTCTGTAAAGAAGGTATTGGAATGTTGATTAGGCTGTGTTTACTCTATAGATCACTTTAGGTAGGTGTCTTACTTAGCTAGTTAGTGCTTCTATAATTAAAATCCACCAGTGGGTGGCAGATGGCCTTAACAGAGATTTAGGAAATCAGAAGTCTGAATTCAGGGTGCTAGCTCTATGGGAAGGCTTTCTTTCTCTGGTAGCTCCGGGAAAAGGTCCTTGTCTCTTGAGCTTATGTTTTCTTGGAGATGTTCACGTAACTTGGCATCTGTCTTCTATCCCAAGAGATTGCCTCAAAATACATCCTACATTAATCTTGCCTCATTCATGTAATAAGGATAGCCCATTTCAAAATGGGATTGTAACCACAGGCATACAGAAATTAGGGTTTACAACACATATTTGGGACCCAGAGTGGTGGACACTTCAATTCGTGACCGAAGTATTGGCATCTTAACTACATTGAATTTCCCAATACATGAACATTTATCTATTTATTTCAGTCATCTTTAATTTCAGCAATGCATTGTAATTTTCATTGCATAACTCTTTCACCTTCCTGGTTTAGCTCATTCCTAGGTATTACCATCTTTTAGGTCCTACTATAAATGGAATTGCTCTTTAATTTTCTTTTTCAGATTTATCATTACTGATATAGAAATAACAGCTGATTTTTGTCTATTAATCTTGTGCCCCACAAGTTTGATAAATTACTGAAGGACACATTTTTGGAGTTGATTTTGGTAGCATAAAGATCCATTTATAAATTAAGGGTGGATCAGAAGTTGTAAAATGTAGGCCTGTTTGACCTTCTTAAATACATCAATTGCCTCTGAATAGTTTTGCCAGATGATATGGCAGTATTAATCTCTGTTATAGATTTCCTTTTGTTTTGTTTGTTTGTTTTAAAATTGCTTCTACACTGCTTTAAATTATGTCTATCGTTCGATTTTCACAATTTTTATTTAGTAGACCTTAGTTTGGTAGTAGAAGGCAGAGTTTACATCTTTTGCCTTTTTATAAAGCACATGTGTACATTAGTTACCCTCATCATTCTTAAAACATTTGCTCTCCACGTAAGCCCTTCACATCAGCTCATTTTTTCCCCTTCCCTCCCCGCTACCCCCTACCTCATGAACCCTTGATAATTTATAAATTATTATTTTGTTACATCTTACACTCTCCGACATCTCCCTTCACACACTTTTTGTTGTCCATCCCCCAGGGAGGAGGTTATATGTAGATACTTATAATCGGTTCCCCCTCTTGAACCCTCCCTCCCGGTATTGCCACTCTCAACACTGGCCCTGAAGGGATCATCCGCCCAGGATTCCCTGTGTTTCCAGTTCCTATCTGTACCAGTGTACATCCTCTGGTCTAGCCATATTTGTAAGGTAGAATTGGGATCATGATAATGGGTGGTGAGGAAGCATTTAGGAGCTAGAAGAAAGTTGTATGTTTCATTGTTGCTACACTGCACCCTGACTGGCTCGTCTTCTCCTTGCGACCCTTCCATAAGGGGATGTCCAGTTGTTAACATATGGGCTTTGGTTCCCCACTCTGCACTCCCCCTCATTCACATTGATATGATTTTTTGTTCTGATGATGCCTGATACCTGATCACCTCAACACCTCATGGTCACACAGGCTGGTGTGCTTCTTCCATGTGGACTCTGATGCTTCTGAGCTAGATGGCCGCTTGTTTACCTTCAAGCCTTTAAGACCCCAGACACCATATCTTTTGATAGCCGGGCACCATCAACTTTCTTCACCACATTTGCTTATGCACCCACTTTGTCTTCAGTGATCATGTTGGGAAGGTGAGCATCATGGAATGCTTAATAAATCAAAATATTCTTGCATTGAGGGAGTACTTGAGTGGAGGCCCAACGTCCATCTGCTACCTTAATCATAAACTTATAAATATATGCACATGGATTTCCCCATCCTCATATATAAATATATTTACATATGTACATGCTTGTATTTAGACATCTATAAATGCCCTTTGCCTCC
>NW_022111361.1:590524-600433 GCF_000313985.2 Echinops telfairi | reverse complement strand
CAGGGGCTTAGGTGGAGAGCAAATGTTTTGAGAATGATGAGGGCAATGAATGTACAAATGTGCTTTACACAATTGTATGTATGTATGTATGGTCATGAGTTGTATGTGCCCCTAATAAAATGATTTAAAATAAAAGAAGAAAGAAAAGCCTGTAGTTAATTGAAGGACTGTTTGTTGGCCTTTAGGAGTGTTTTTCGGTCGAGTCTGATGGGGTGCCAAGCCCTGGTCCCAAAGTCTGTTTTGGTATTCCCTGGGGACTTCGTTGCTCTGTTCCCCTTGCTGTTCTGTTACACGCCCTTAGTCTTTTGCCTCGGTGTGGTGGGGTCAGATTAGGTGCAATTCCCACACTGTGTCTCCAGTATTGTCCCCTGTAGGGCTATGGGTCAGTGAGAGATGTCGTGTCTCATAGTGGGGCTGGCCATATGGTCTTCTCTGTGGATTGGCTGCTCTGATCGGGAATATGGTAGTCAAGGCTAGTGGGGCAGCATGTGCTGCGCTCTCTCTCCCTCCCCCTTCACTTGCTCCCGTGTGCTCTGATCAGACATGTTCCTCTCCCTGATCTGCAGCTTCAGTGTTGTCCTCTGAAATAAATTCTTCTGGGGTCTCTTGGATTCTTTCCAGAGTTCAGCTTTTTTCATATTAGTAAATGAAATTGTATATTGCTAAATAATCATCTCATATGATGCCTTTCCAAAGGTTTTATTACCGAACTTGGCACTTTGCTAACTCAAGCAGTGTTAATTTATATGTCTGGATATAGTTCACAAATTGCTTCTTGCTTTGCAGTATTAAATAGCATTTTTGTCAGCCTTCTATGGTGTGTGTAACATTTTTGTCATCTGTCAGTGATGTTTCTCAACCAGAAAAAAAGATTGCATGAGCACAGACACTTCCTGTGCTTAGAGACTCTTTTGCCAGAGTCCGTGTCATTACTGTTGTTAGATGTCATCAAGCTGCTTCCAGCTCATATGACCCTGTTTGACAGAGTGGAGTAGAGGCCATTCAGCCACCATATATATGTATATGAATGCAAGTACATTCTTCATTTGGATAAGGTCCCAGCATATTCAGTTAGCTTTATTAACTTGTGTTATTAGCTGCCGTGAGTCAGCTCTGACTCATGGTGCCTCTTTATGTCCAGACTAGAACTGTTCTGTAGCATTTTTCAAGGCTGTGACCTTTGGGAAACAGATCACCAGGCCTTTCTTCCAAGATGTCTCTGGGTGGGTTTGAACCACCAATCTTTCAGTTAATAGTTTAGACATAGGCCCCCAAATTTATTTGGCCTACCAAACTCATTTCGGAAAAAAAAATTACTCAGTGCCTCCCTGGCAATTAAAAATTACCGCCCATGATCCAGGATGAAGTGTAGGTATCTGCTTTGCAGCCCTTCTCAATCATTCCAGTACCCCCAGTGTGTAGTTTCACCCACTTTAGGAAAGACTGGTCTAGTACTTAATCATTTGTATAACTTAGAAAATGTCTTCTCCGAAGACAGTAATAGTTACCTAGAATGGAATTTGCCTGTGTGTGTGCACCTGCACATACACCAGTTTTCTTGTATTTCAGCACTTGAGATGTGGAGGGTAGAATTTTGCAAATGACTAAGAACATTCTTGGCTGTTAAATTTTGAGAGTTTCTTCCTCAGAGTAAACTCTTTATTTGTAATTTGCCTAAATTGATTGCTAAGATCCAAGCTTACCATGAGAACTCTAAGCGCCTTTGTATATTTGCATCCTGCCAGTACGTGTTGCAATGAATTAGTTGTTCTGATATTGCAAGCCCATGCCAAAACACTGGGAAATTTTGAGAATTCTTTATAAGCTGTATTTGAGAGGTAGCTCAAAGGAAATGTGGAGTGCGTGTTATGATAGAATATATGATTAGATTATACCAGATTCAGTGAAGTCAGCTCTTTATATGCCTACAGTGTAGTATACTTGTGTTTGAATAATCTTTGCCACTGGCTTGTGTTTGAAATCTCTCTGCCACTTATTAACTGTGATGTTGTTCTTGTCAAAATAAACATACTCTTTGACTTCAGTTTTTTGTTTGAATTTGATCATCAGAATTCTTGGTTTATCATTCTCAGAATTATCTTTTATTTGACACTAATTTGTGGCTCTGTAGTTGAATGCTTTCTAAATTTGATCATCTTCAATTGAGCAGCCATTATCAAGGTGCCTGAAAGTGATTAGCATTTCCTACTTCACGGCATGCCCTTTTAGATATGCTTATTCACTCGTTCACTGCCATCAAGTCAATTCTACTTAATGTTAAAAAACAGACATCATAATTTGATTCTAATCCACAGTTTTCTATTTCATTTTACAGTCATGCTTCTAGTTTTTAGCACACCATTAATGGATGATTGTGTGAACTTTCATAGGAAGCATGTGTAAAATGGGAGCACATTTAGACCTTTCATATTCCCAAACTTTCCTAGGAGAATATAGATATTAAGTCTGTACCTAATACAGTGATTTTAAAGAATCGTGAAGGTAGTTCAAATCCTAACATTCAATAATAAGTAAAGTTTTAGATTACTTGACACTAGTTTGGATGAGACTAATACTCAGGATTTCACATTTATTTTCTGTTTTGGTTACAGATTCTTGAGACTATGCCAATGACTGAGAAAGTTGAAGAATTGCTGCATGTCATAGGACCCTTTTATGAAATCGTAGAGGACAAAAAGAGTGGCAGGACTTCTGATTTAACCTCAGGTTGGACTACTTTCCCAATTTTTTTTAGTTCAGCAAATGATTATATTCTGCATTAATGTTTATGTATCTGATTTTGTTTTCACATGCCAGTCCGATTGGAGAAAATCTCTAAGTATTTAGAAGGTAGGAATAATGAAAACCATCTAAAATTGTTCTCTGTATTAGTTTGCATCCCAAAGGAATTGTATACAAATTTGTATAACTTAAAAGATTGTCACTCAAATTTTTTTCCCAAAACAAACTAATTTCCTAAAGTTCAAAATTATTGTTATTGTCGTTATGTATTGTTGAGTTGATTCCAACTCACAGTGATTCTGTAGGACACAGTAGAACTGCCATAAAGGGTTTTTCTTCCAACATTGTATTTATTTTGTTCTTGTTGAAAATATACACAGCAAAAACTCAAATCACTGCCTTTGAGTTGATTCTGACTCATAGCAACCTTATAGAACAGAGTGGAATTGCCCCTTTGGGTTTCTGAGAGGGTAAATCTTTACTGGAATGGAAAGCCTCTTCATTCTTCTATGGAACAGCTGGTAGATTCGAACAACTGACCTTGCAATTAGCAGCTCAGTGCATAACTATGTCCCCAGGACTCCTGAACACAGCAAAAAATCCCCCAAACCAAATTCACTGCCATCAAGTATCTGATGCCAAGTCATAGCAACCTTATAGGACATGGTAGAACTCCACCTGTGAGTTTCCGAGACTGCAACTCTTTACCATAGTAGAAAGCCTCAGTTTCTCCCACAAAGCCACTGGTGGTTTTGAACTGTTGATCTTGTGGTTAGCAGCCCATTTTGTAACCACTATACCATCAGGGCCCTCATATAAAGCAAAACATACACCAATTCCGCAGCTTCTACATGTGCAATGTAGTGACATTAGAGTTTTCTGGGCTGTAATTGTTTCTGGAGAGAATACCTACAGAGTGCCTAGTGGGTTCTGTTCACGGATGGTGTGATTAGCAGCTGAGCTCTTAACCATTGAGTCATCAGAGATCCTTTCTAAAATATAACACCTCAAATCCATAACCCTTAAATGTTAAATTATGAGAACAAAACAGATGGCTCTCTTAGTAATATGAAATTGTCATCAAATTCATGGTTTTATTTTAATGAATCATATTTTTTTTGCTATAGGAGCTATATTAGCAACACTGTAGCTGAATTATTTTCTAGCTACTTTAATAGTGCATGTATTTTCTTGTTTGTGTTTAGAATTTTGTTTTCATGTTCTGTTTTTCACACTAGCAGTTGAATGAATAAGATGCAAGATTTATTGGTATTAACTGTAAACATTTGTTCTTTATGACTTTTTAGAAAGCAAAGTGAAATAAGCACATAAGAAGTGATGGGAAACTTTTTAAAGTTTTAAATACAAATAAACAAACCCCCCCACCCCCAGAATACCATCCCTTTTCTCACTCTCTCGCTCTTTTTTTTTAATTTTATAAATCATTTTATTGGGGGCTTGTACAGCTCTTATCACAATCATCCATCCATTGTGTCAAGTACATTTGTACATTTGTTGCCATCATCATTTTCAGAACATTTTCTTTCTACTTGAGCCCTTGGTAACAACTCATTTTTTTCCCACTCCCTTCCCCACCCTCCCTAACTCATGAACCCTTGATAATTTAGACATTATTATTATTTTTTCATGTCTTACAGTGACCGATGTCTCCCTTCACCCACTTTTCTGTTGTTCAGTCCCCTGCTAGGGGTTTTGTGATCAGTTCCCCCTTTATTCCACTACACCCCTTTCCGCTCCTGGTCGCTCTTTCTTAACACGGAGTATTTTAATAATGTCCTATAATCAGGCCTTATATTTTGTGTCTGCCCTGATAATAAAGCATGTACTTATGGTGACTGCTGACACCCGTGCCATACCGTTTTATATCTGGCTTACTTAAAAGTCTTCTTAACAAATAATTCCCCCATACAATTTATGTTTATTCTATCCAGAAAAAATGTATCCTGTTTTCTCTCAGCCTGCTTTAGCGGTTTATAGCTTACTGGCCAGAAGCTGATGTTAAAGCCACCAGTGCTAAAACAAGCGTGAATGAGTAATAGTAATAAAGACTCAAGTCCACAATCAGCTATAATTCAAAAAATGTCAAAAGCTTTGCAGACCCTAAGGTTTTTATAAGCCATTTGGCAGTAAAACAAACAAGTTTAGGAGTAAACCTGCCCTAATCTTCTGTGAAAAACTTAGCTTTTGTTGTTGTTTTTTGTTTTAAGAGGGAGCTGCTGTAGACTTTGATAAGGGTGTTATCAGCATATACACTCTATTATCTCTGCCACCAACCACCACTCCTCCTTATAGTGTATTCCCTCGTGTCCCAGGCTTCTGCAATTCACTGCAAAAGCTCACAAAATTCACAAACTGTAAGACAATGGCTCACATAGTTGTGGGTGGCTGGGGTACTTGCTACATTAAAGTCATATTCACAAGTTCTGAGAGTTAGGGCTTGATCATATTGGGGGGCGAGGGGGGGGTAGTGACGTGGAAAGCACCTTTAGAACAACTCACTACAGAGGTGTACCAAGGAGGATGGTGCAATGGGTCAGAAGTCCAGAGGGCTTAGATAGGAAACTCTTAAATGTTTTATCATGTACCACAAAATCAGATACTGGTACTAGATGCGATACAGTGATTCCCCGGAGCCACATGCAGGGATATTAATATTGAACAGATTAGCCCAGAAGCATAAAGAAAGCTGGTGCAAGCCAGAAGAGTATTTTTTTTTTTTAACATTTTATTAGGGGTTCATACAACTGTTATCCCAATCCATACACACATCAATTGTGTAAAGCGCATTTGTACATCGTTTCTCAAAACATTTTCTCTCCATTTAAACCCCCGACATCAGGTCCTCATTTTTCCCCTCCCTCCCCGCTCCCCCCTCCCGCATGAGCCCTTGATAGTTTATAAATGCAGAAGAGTATTTTTGTAAATACCATGGAGTAGAATCCTCTTGATCCAGCTTGCTTCAGAAGCTAGTAAAATCAAGTCAGGTGATAGGCCACAGCTCAAGTCCTAATACCCAGAGGTCAGGCAGAGGCTAGCCATATGCTGTGTGTATCCAGAGCAAGAAGCAAAATGTCTGAAAGCGCAAGTAAGTCTCTCCTACTTCTGGAATTGCTCCCTCAGGAAGGGAGGTCACCAAAATTGGATTTGATGGAATTGTTTTTGCCTTCAGCTGATCATACCCATAAGGAAACAAAGGGTGGTGAGCGCTTTAATCCTGTCACATAGCTTAACAGAGAATTCCCTGCAAAGTGGTTATTGATTATAACCACAAGAGTCTTCTTCTCATAGCCATCTAATAGATGTCGACTGAGCCATCCTGTAGAACAGGGGAGAACCACCCTGGTGAGTTTCCAAGACTATAATACTTATTATTATTATTTTAAAACATTTTATTGGGGGCTCATACAACTCTTATCACAATCCATACATCCATCCATTGTGTAAAGCACATTTGTGCATTCGTTGCCCTCATCATTCTGAAAACATTTGCTCACTACTTAAGCCCCTGACATCAGCTCCTCGTTTCCCTCCCTCCCTCATGAACCCTTGATAATTTTAAATTATTTTGTCATATCTTATACTATCTGACGTCTCCCTTCAACCCACTTTTCTGTTGTCCGTCCCCCAGTGGGGAGGTTCTATGTAGATCCCTGTAATCGGTTCCCCCTTTCCACCGAACCTTCCGTCCACCCTCCTGGTATCGCCACTCTCACCACTGGTCCTGAAGGGATCATTTGTCCTGGATTCCCTGTGTTTCCAGTTTCTATCTGTACCAGTGTACATCCTCTGGTCTAGCCAAATTTGTAAGGTAGAATTGGGATTATGATAGTGGGTGGAGGAAGCATTTAGGAACTAGAGGAAAGTTGTATGTTTTATCATTGCTACACTGCACCCTGACTGGCTTGTCTCCTCCCCGTGACCTTGTTTTTGTTCTTGTGGGCTTTTGTTCTTCTCATAATACAATAGTCCAAGTAAACCATAGTCATTCATAACCAACCTGGAGACAAGCAGATGGATTCTGGGCTCCAACTTAGCTCAATCCAAAAACAGTTACCATATATACTCGAGTATAAGCCAAGTTTTTCAGCACATTTTAAATGTAGTTTCTGTGGTAAATTTAGATGCCTCGGCTGATATTCGGGTCAGCTTATACTCGAGTGTAGACAGTAGTTCTTATAACATGCCTGGCTTGACACTCAAGACTCATCTTCATGAAACGACCAGTGAAGAGAAGGGTGCTACAGCAAAGTATGGTAAAGAAAGCAGATGGTGCCCGGTTATTCATTGGAATAGTGTCTGGGGTCTTAAAGGATTGTATTCAACAAGCAGCCATCTAAGTGAGGCATCAACTAAGTCCACATTGAAGAAGCACACCAGCCTGTGTGTTCCAAAGCTTAAATGACAAAATCAAAATATGATGGAGGGAGAAGTAGCTTAAGCTGTGAACACCCAATTTGTAGAAGGCCCTGGGGAACAGTGGGGACCCCAAGCCCCTCTGCGGAGTATCTTATGAGATTAAACCTTTGGCAGACCCCTTCTGGCCATAGATCAGGGACTCAAACAGCTTAACTATCACACAGAGATTATTGTAAACTTAATTATGAAGGCTCAAGCCATGGGAAAAGAGTACACTTGGTCAGTTGACCTCCCCCTTAACTCAACCTGAATGTGCTCTAGGCTCAAGCATTTCTCCCTTGTTCCAGAAATTCCTTTGGCTTTTTAAATATTGGTGGTAGTCTTTTCTCTTTTACTCTTTATTGGTATTTTTATCTTTATATTATTATTATCATCTTTTTGCCAATTTATTTTGCTTTTGTTTTTTATTGTTTCTGTTGGTTTTTCCAGTTTGTGAAGCACAGCAGTGAATGCTTTGAGACAGTAACTTGATGTAAGGATTTATCTGAGATGTGGAGGAGAATTGGGGGTGGGGAAGGAGAGGGAACTAGGGGCACAAATAATGAATGATGAGGGGCAAGGGAGCACTAGAACTGATTGTGATGATGTAAATACAACTCTTTAAAAAACAGTTTAACAGGAAGTGTATACTATGTGAATACTATATCAAGAAAACTACTTAAAAAAAAAAACAATGAATGAAACCAAACTTGACGGGGAAAAAAAAACACTGAATGAAACCAACATGGATGAAGGAGAAAGAGTTGTTGCTTAGAAGGCATTGAGTTTATGTCAATGGTAGTGGAGCAATTTGGAAAAGGATATCAATAATGGTTGTACAACGCGAAGAGAATAATGACACTGAATTATACATGTAGAAATAGTTGAATTGGATAATGTTTTATTTGGTATATTTTTGCTACAATTAGAAAAAAATAATTACATGAATAATAGTTCAAGGAAAAAGAAAATGTTCTAGAATTGAATGTGGTGATAATTGTACACTATTCTGTTTTTGTACAACTATTCTTGATAGGAATGAATTATCAAATTGTATAACAAGTGAATGAAGTGCTAATAAAACTTTTTTTTAAAAGAGTAAATGAGATAATAAAGAAAAAAATAGTACCAGAGGCAAATCAGTGACAATATTATGGAAGATCTTTATGTTCCAGGGAAATGATTGATTAGACTCTGTACCATAAATTAACAAGGAGTTCTCTAAAGGGAGCCAAAGGCAGGTTAAAAAAAAACACATCATAGATCCAGGAATGGGCTAAGGGTTCACACTAAATTCTAGCTCCAATTTATGAACAATTAGTTCTTACATCATGGTCCAGCTCGATACTCTCGGGAAGAGAACACAAAAGATACGGGTCCTATAGCAAAGTGTGGTTAAGCAATTAAATGGTGCCCAGCTATCAGATAAAAGAGTGTCTGGGGTCTTAAAGGCTTGTTTCTGAACAGACAGCCATCTAAATAAGTCCACATGGAAGAAGCACATCAATATCAGTGACTGAAGGACTGTAAATCATATAATCCAAAACCAAAAGAGGGAATATTATCAGAGCCTAAATTGTGAGATTCTGACTTGCAGAAGGTTCTGGATGACAGTGCGAGCCCAAGATACATTTGTGAGATCTATCCAGGAGATAAGCCTCCAGTGATTTCTCTATCCATAATGGGAGGATGGGAATAACCTGGTTACCCAACAGTGCATTGGGGGAATGACTATAGATCAAAATGATAACCCTGACTTAAATGGTTTAAACCTTGCCAGTTGATTCCCCCCTCTGATACATGTTAGACCTGATCTTGTTTTCAACATTTTCTGGGGTTTTGTTTGCTTGTTTCTTCGTTTCATTTTATTGTTATATTGGGGCCTATCTCTGATGTATTTTGTCAATGAGAGTAGCCCTCTTGAATTTTTGTTCTGTGTTTTTCAGTTTTTTTTGGTATATGAACCCAGGATTGATGACCCTATAGAGACAGCAAATAGAATAAGGGTTCCTGTGGTAGGGGTGTAGGGGTGGGGGGTTAAGAGGTGCTGATATTAAGGAGTTCAAGAAGAAAGAATGTTTTAAACTGCTGTGGTAGCAATTGTATAACACTGCTTGATGTGATTGAATTATGGAATGATATGATATCTGTACAAGCTCCTAATAAAATGATTGAAAAAAACAGGCCAGAATTTACAGTACATCATAGAAGGGAGGGATTATAGGTTTCAGAAGAGCCATATGAAAAAAGAAGGTTCCATATGAAGTAAGTAACTACATCTCAATACTCTAGAGTTCATGGAGAAAGACTAGCCACTTAGGAGACTTAGAAAAGAGTAACATACAATAATAAGTTATATATAACGTGAAATTTAATACTGTTTAAATGTGGGTCTGTGACCCACATTACTGGTACCATGTGAGAAATGTAGACTCTCAGATCACCTCAGACCTACTCATTCAAAATTTTCATTTTTAACCATTTCAGGTGATGCAAATGCACATTTGAATTGGGAATTCCTTACGTAATTATTCTGAGGGTATAATAACTTTGAGGATTACGACAGTTTGCCTCTTTAAGAAATTAATTATGTTAAGTTATGCTTTAAAAAAAACTTAAATAAGATATGACAAAATTACAATTTATAAATTATCAAAGGCTCGTGAGGGAGGGGGCAGCGGGGAGGGAGGGGGAAAATGACTTAATGCCGGGGGTTTAAGTGGAGAGGAAATGTTTTGAGAATGATGAGGG
>NW_022111361.1:584583-590113 GCF_000313985.2 Echinops telfairi | reverse complement strand
TATATATATGGCAGTCAAAAGGTAATTGATATAAAATAGAAACCTTTATTAAACCAAAATACCAAAATGTGAAGCTATTCTTTCTCAATACCTTCTCCAACTAGGTTTATACATTTTATGTATGCTCCAGCTAGGCCTATTCACTTTTATTATTTTATTATTGTGGATTTAGTGAAGATTTACAGTGAAAATCAGTTTTCCATACAACAATTTATATAGGTCTATACACTTCTGAAGGCCTTGTTTCTATCTGACTAACCCTCCTCTTCAAAAAGACAGTTTTTCCATCCAGAAAGAACTCAATGTGTGCTCTTCTTTTGAGTGTGGGGACTACAAAGACGTCTCAAAGGGTAGATGTGGGATCTAAGATTCTCCCAACAAATTCCATAGGGTAGCTTTCGGAGAAAGAGCAGGTATACTGAGACTACTTTGCTGGCCTTTTCCTCACCAATGTGGTTTTCGGTTGTTAAAAATTTCATAATAAGCCCTCATGATTATCCTATGTCATTCACGAAAGTCTATTTATATTATCCCTTTGGAATTCTAAAAACCCTCACCATAGCCTCTGAGCCCCTCTGCCTCGACTGTAACTGGCCCTTATACTCTGCTGTTTTGATTGGACCTTTTGTGTGAGGGCGCCTCCCAAACTAAGGCAGGTGTATTACTGAGAGAGCATGTCTGCAGCTATCCCCTGATCACCTAGCCTTGTTGAAACATGGCTATGGACTAAACCCATGCATGTTTGAACTGGATCGCTAGTAGCAATACTTTTTGACTGGTCCTCATATTTCTAGTTAAAGAAATGCATTTTCTAATTTTTCAATTTTATAGGATAGTTCAAAATGATTTTATTAGTTATTTATAAATTATAGCATTAGTGTATATGATATATCATTAAAAATTAAGTAATAATTTCATGTTTTAGATATTGGTAATGTTCTAACTAATCCAACTACCAAAACTGTGAACGGTAAAGCTGAGAGTAGTGATAGTGGAGCTGAGTCAGAGGAAGAAGACGCTAGAGAAGACGGGAAAGGAGCACAACAAAGTGATAATGGTAAGAATCGGACGATGGGCTAAGACTTTTCCACTAAGGTAAAAAGATATGGGTGAGTTTGGATTGTTTGTTGATTGTATGAGATTAGTGCATGTGATGGGGTGAGTTGATGACCAGCCTTATAACCAGACTTTCTGTGGGCTAGAAGACTACCACACAATACAGGGGCAGCCAGCCTTATATACAGACGGAAGAGGTGTTAACTGAAGACTGACCCCCACCCCAGGGGTACCACCTGAATTGCTTCAGTAGAAATAGAATAGATAGTGTCATTAAGTTGCCTTCTACACATGAGGGGAAGTCTGTGTGTGTCAGAGCAGACCTATGGGACTTCTAATGGCTGAGTTTTTGGAAGTGGATTGTCAGATAGTTATGCCCAAACTCCTCTGAGCTCGTATCCATGCAGTTAGCCGCTGAGTATGTTAACTGCTTGTACCACCACAGGACTCAAGAAATGTACTAGTTTGAGATATTGTTTCACTATAATTTCTCACATGCTGCTAGAGAGAAGAGACAAGTTAGACTCTCAATATCCTATCAATAATAGAATGGAAAACAGGATGGGATGGAGGCAGATGTTTTGGTGAAGAGGGAAGATTGGAACTGTGGGATACTACATTAAGGGTGCTTTGTAGGGTAGGACAATTGCCAACAATTAATGGGAAGACTCAGAATGAGGAGGTGAGAAGAAACAAAAGCAACTGTACAACTTAATTTTGCCTTCAGTTTTCATTAAGGTATGATGCGTGCTGTACGTTCTATGAGGGCTCATCTTACTATGCATGGGGTCGATTTGCACAGCTGGGGCTTCTGGAGCAATATGCCTGTGCTTGAGAGAGTTTAAAGAAGATGCACAGGGAACTAAAAGCACGTTTGAAGTCCACAAAGTGTGGATGCATTTACAGCAAGTGACAAACCCCTTTTCAAGGAGCATCCTACTTCTCTGATCCAAGTGTAAAACTGCAAAAGAATTTTGATAAATTGAGGAACGTTACAACTTGTGGATGTTATAAAATGTATGTGATACAGCAGTTGGCTAATTATGAGTGTTCATGAATGCCTTTATTCTCTCATCAAAGATAAAAAAATAGTGATGAAATCAGCAGACCATAATAACTTGGAAATTGTTGTCACTAATGGCTATGAGAAAAACGACTTTGTTCAGAATGACCTTCATACCACTTCTTCTCTGAGTGACGAAAGCATTGAAGAAATAAAACCTCTCAAAGAGCAACATTGTGAAAAAACTGGAAAAACGACTGTCGGTCTTCACCAAGGTACTGCCCCATAATTATTCTTTGTCCACTCTGCCTATGAATCAATCAAATTTAGTACATTTTATAATATTTAGAAACAATTTAGGATAAGACACTTATTACTGATATCTTACAGGTTATTAATGTTGTAAGGGCTAATAACTAACTGTCAAAGAGGACTTGGGGCTACGGTTGTTGTATTTTTATTAACATTCTTTTTTTTTAAATAGTTTTATTAGGGGCTTATACAACTCTTACCACAATCCATTCATACATCAATTGTGTAAAGCACATTTGTACATTCATTGCCCTCATCATTCTCAAAACATTTGCTCTCCACTTAAGCCCCTGACATCAGCTCCTCATTTTTCCCCCTCCCTCTCCACTCCCTCCTCCCTCATGAGCCCTCGATAATTTATAAATTATTATTTTGTCATATCTTGCCCTGTCTGACGTCTCCCTTCACCCACTTTTCTGTTGTCCGACCCCCAGGGAGAAGGTCACATGTAGATCCTTGTCATTGGTTCCCCCTTTCTTTATAGTGTTATACTACATTTTAAAATAAAATCATTAAACTTTTTACCTTTATTTCTGATACTTCTAATTTAAACCTCTGAGGATATGAAACCTTTGCTGCAATCCAGCCAGGAATATAATTTTTTAATTTAACAACCAAATTTATATGGTTGATTTAGACTTCCCAGTTGATAGCCACTTTTCACTTATAAGGATATTAGGTTTCGACTAATTATAAATCATATTTGTTGCCCAATATGGGATTATTTTACAACTGGTGAATTTTGAAAATGGAAAAAAGCACATTACTTCCATTAGAACACAATTAGTTATATTTGGACTCTTTTAAATTATATTTAGATATAAATGGTGATCATGTGGAAGATGTTTCAGGAATTCAGCATTTGACCAGTGACTCAGACAGTGAAGTTTATTGTGATTCTATGGAGCAATTTGGACAAGAGGAGGTAAAAAAAAATCTATATAGATATAGATATACATACATTTTTTAATTGGTAAGTTTTCAAGTGATCTGTCAGAATTTAATACACAGCTCTGTTAGTATGAGATGTACTTGCTGTTCATCACTTTGAAGATGTACCTCTAAAATATTTAAACATTTTTATTTTAAATTATGTTTTGTGAAATAAAACGAATATTCTGAGTTGAGAAATTTAAACGATATTTATATGCATAATATATTTATGTTTATGTCTATAAATATCCTGGTAGAAATGAGATGGTGAGGGAGATGGTAAATTCTTTATGATAGTCTCTATTGGAAGCATTAACTTCAAGAAATTTGAATAATTTTTCAAACAAATAAATTGTTCTTTATTTACTTAATTTTTTGCCCTTTTTAAAAAATACCTTTATTTTGAATTGGGTGGAAGTATACAAAGTAAATAAGTTTTCTATTCACTAATCCTTACCCATTTTGCTTCACATTATTGTTAACCCACAAGGCAACATCATTTATCCCACTGATTCCTTTTGCTTCTAGTTTTCATTCCTCCTGTCTTGACCCTTATGAGCTTTGTCCTTAAGTAAATGCTGCCCTTCTGATCGCAAATGGTTGATTATTCTAAGGTGTGGGTGCTGTCCCAGTGTTGTTCCCCTAGGGCAGCAGTTCTTAACCTGTGGGGTGTGACCCCTTTGGGGGTCGAATGACCCTTTCACAGGGGTCACCCGATTCTTAACAGTAGCAAAATGACAGTGATGAAGTAGCAATGATAATAATTTTATGGTTGGGCGTCACCACAACATGAGGCACTGTATTAAAAGGGCATTAGGAAGGTTGAGAACCCATTGTCCTATAGTATATTGTTGGTTGAAAATTCAGCCATAATGGTGAGTTGAGTTCCACACCTGAAAAGTATCTAAGGGATATAATTTCAGGGGCTCCACCTGTCTCTAGCCTACCAATAAACCTGGTCTGTTTTATGATTCTGAATTTTGTTCCACATTCTCCCCCACTCCCTCCCTTCTATTTCGGACCTTCTAATGTGATCCCTTTCAGAACGATGGTAGTGGTACCTGGGAACCATCTAGCTCTTCTGCTCTTAAGGTCACCAAAGCTGGTGTCTGTGTGGTTCACTAGTCCTTGGGACTAGTAGTTTCTCGTGCCTTTGATTGTCTTCATTCTTCTTTACTCTGAATTGGGAGAGACCAATAGTTACACCTTAGATGACCTTCAAAGCTTTTAGGACTTCTGTTCACACTCACCATAGTGGAGTGTAGAATATTGTCTTTGTCAGCCACTCGATATCATTGACCTTGGTGCCCCTCAGACCATGAACTTGTGCTCTCAGACCTCATAACTCATGATGTTTGGTTATCTTAAATGGAACTGAAAATTTGAGTAGAAATAATTTCAAATCTCAGTTTAGAAGGTAACATTTTAAAATTCTCATAAAAATTACATATATTTTTTTCCAATCTTCAACAACTTTTTCTGATGAATGACCAGTATATCTTTGACAACTGTACATTATATGGGCTGTTTCTACATTAAGAGGCCTGATGATGCCGTGAATAAAACATTGGGCTCGAACCTACCAGGTATAGCTGCTCCTGTGGAGAAAGATGAGTTTGTCTGCTCTTGTACAGATTTATGTCCTTCAGGCCAGTGCTACTTTGTCTTGTGAGGGTAGCTGTGAGTCGGAATCAACTTGACAGTGATGGTAGGCTTCTGTACTTCCCCCATTCTAATACAGCGTCAGTTTGCCTTACAGTATCATTTATCTTTTGCCTTCCTAAAAAAAATTATTTAAGTTTTTTGTGTTCTCCCCCCCACCCCATTTTCTTCTTGTCATGCAATTAAATCTACTTTGTTTTCTAAAATATAAAAAAATATATAAATATAATATTTTAAGACTAAAATCAGACACAAAGAGTTCTGTTGACAGGAATAATAATGATAAGAAGGCAGAAACTAAAAATGAGCTAAATTATGAAAGCCCGGATCCTCTTTATTTCTCTCTCTTTTTTTAAAACCATTTTATTGGGGGCTCGTACAACTCTTATCACAATCCCATCCATCCATCCATTGTGTCAAGCACATTTGTGCATTTGTTGCCATCATCATTCTCAAAACATTTGCAGTTTACTTGAGCCCTTGGTATCAGCTCCTCATTTTTTCCCCTCTCTCCCTACTCCCTCATGAACCCTTGATAATTTATAAATTATTATTATTTTGCCA
>NW_022111361.1:564630-584260 GCF_000313985.2 Echinops telfairi | reverse complement strand
CCCCCAGTTTTTTCTCTTTTTAAAAAGATTTGTTTAGAGACAGTTGGGGAGAAAAATCTGGATCCAAATTGATCTCAGTAAATCATAAGGTATTACAATCTGTCCTTTTCTATTTTCTCCATTAAGTAATAGACTAAAATTCTTCATAGGGCACTGCCCAACCTGGCGCATCCCTACCTTTCTGCCCTTACTTATGGAGGTGCAGGCACGTGTGTCCTTCTTTTTACTTTTTCCAACAGAACGAGTTCATTTTCTCCCATCCAGCGATTGGGGCCCAGCAAGCATTTGGGGGGATTAAATTAATTCCATCTGTTTCAGTTTCTTCCACTTATCCTTCTGATGTTCAAATTGTTCCATCTTAGGCATGTAGGAACCTGTTCAGGTTGGCTCTTGGATTCCTTTTGACACAACCTCAGGAGCTTTTGAAAATGCCCTTGGCTTCTCTGTGGCTTCTTTCAACACCTTTCTTCTCTTCTCTCTTTGTTCATACCCCATGCTGGCCTCTGTGTTCCTCTAAGATATAACCCCCACCGCTTTTCCTTCCCCTGCCCCAGAATCTAACTTTATTGTGTGTGGTGTGTGACTGACTTAATTCCTGCACATCCTGTCAAACCTAATTTATCCATAAGGAAATCTTTTTTGTTTTTTTTTAAGGAAATCTTTCAAGATAAGATACAGCTCTGCCTAATCACCATCATCAAGTCCTGGTTAATTATAGACTGGTACCCACTAATATTTAGGGAGGTTTTTTTTCATATATGTCAGTCATGTTTGGGGGCTCTAAGAAGCCAAGTGTTTTTTGGATGGACCACTAATAGTACATTTATAGTTCACCTGCTATGATTCGATGTTTTTCCTTTTTTTTCATTGATTTCTACTTGTATTTTTATAGGCTATTTTAGCCTTTCAGATTTATCCTTTAAGCAAACTGCCTCCCCCATTCTACCCCCTACACATCTCACAAGCAAGCAGTATTTTTGCAGTCCTTGGTATGTGTTTATTTGCTTCAATAATGTGCTTAAAAATAGCCTCTTAGCATGTTCCTTAGAAGTGGTTCAGATTAACTCACTGGGAGTGGGGAGAGGGAGAACAGGTGAAACCATTGTGGCCCTGAGGTGGGAATCGTCTACTTCGAACTGATTAGTACTCTGTTTTTGGAGTTCCTCATAAATAAATGTTTAGAAATGGACTTTGTATCTTTGTGGAATACTGTTTCCTTAAACTTCCTTTCTTCGTGAAGCCCTGGTGGTGTAGTAGTTAAACATTGGACTATGATCTTCAAGGTCCACAGTACGAAACCACCAGCCTCTCCAGAGGAGAAAGATTTGGCTTTCTACTATTGTAAACTGCTGCAGCCTTGGAAACTCTCAGGGGGCAGTTCTGCCCTATCCTGTAGGGTCTCTATGAGTCATCATTCACTCAGTGGCAAGAAGTTCGGGTTTTAGCTTTATTTTTGGAATTACTATTGCCCACATTAAAGTTTTCTTTGTCCTTCCTTATGTCAGCATGTCGAATTGTGCTGTGTGTGCAGTTGCATCATCATTGCATTGCCACGTAGCTCAGATATCATTTTACGAGTTCTTCCTGCTCTACAGCGTTCTAACTCAATAGTATTACCTGTTCTAAGGAGCCATTATTTATTTTGTCTTCATACATAGCAATCTTGGGAACTTAGTTTCATTATCACCTGACCTGATTTTTAATCCTAAATGATGATACTCATAACTTCTTCATCCATAATCCAAATCCAAACCCACTGCCATCAAGTCAGTTCCAACTACAATAAACTGAAAGCAACCGGTACCATATATACTCGTGTATAACTGGAGTTTTTCAGCACATTTTAATGCAATTTTTTGGGTAAAATTAGGTGCCTCAGCTGATATTTGGGTCAGCTTATACTCGAGTATATGGTATTTCTTGAGTGGGGGCAACTATCATCTATGACAGATGATTTAAAATACATCATCATTTTCAAAAACTAAATATAGCAATTGTGTTTTAGGATTTCTGTAGTGATTTTTAAATTTAATAATGCTTACCTTGTTCTCTATCGCACTTGGCTCCATCTTTTCTTTGGATTTAAGGACAGCATCCCTTGGTTTTTACTACATCTCTAAGGTGGTAGAAGACTTCATGTTTACAAGGACCTTATCTCACTCAACAAATGTTAATCAAAAGAAAATAATTTAAAAAAAATAATTTTTGGCATTTTAGTTCAGTTTAAATAAGTTGAGGACTTTGTATATGCCTTTTTTGAAAAGTTGATGTTTTAAGTGATTGAATAATTAGCCTGCTCACCAAGATGTGGCAGTTCTAACCCAAAGCAGCTCCCCAGGAGACAGACCTGGCAGTCTTCTCCCTTAGAGTTCACTGCCTAGAAAACCCTACAGAGCAGCTCTACTGTCACATGAGGTGACTATGAAAGGGAACAGGTTCTAAGGCACATCACACCCTTGCTAAAAGACGCTAAAATGAACTGTGTTTGAGACCGTAGATGGTCTGGTAGTATAATCCTGAATATTGAAATAGACTTAGAGATATAAGGATAAAGCAAAAGGTAATGCTATGATATCATGGAAACCTTTACTTGTAAAAATAACAAAAAATGATGCTACCTTTTAGCATTATACTCAGTCTAGGTTTAGATACTACTGAAGATGGTGTTCTCATCTTTCTTCCATAAAGAATTCTGCCACCTTTGATTTACACAACATCAAAATAATGGTTTTGGCATGTCTAAGGGCCTCAGATTGAGTTCCTTAACAAAGTTCTCTGAGTTTTAGAAACGAAAAGAAATGTAAAGGAGCAAGATCAGGTCTGTATGTTGGATGGAGTCAAGTTTCCTAATGAAATTCTCCCGGGACAGCCCTGCTACTCTCCCAGAATAAGCAGGCGCACGGACTCGATGGGGCAGACTCCTCAGGGCGACTTTCCGGCCCTTTCTCTCACCGCTGCAGCCGTCCGTTTCCGTAAATCCCTGAGAAGACCCGTAGTCAGCAGATGTCTGTGGAGAATTCCCCATCACTCGTCCTGACCTTCTGAGCACATCTCAGTGTGGATTGGACAGTTTGGATTGGAGTCTATTTTGGAAAGCACCCGAGAGAAACAAAGACAAGTCTATTGCCAAGAACTTGTCTGCCACCGTCCACTGTTTGCAGAGACATGTTTAAGCACGTTTTCTGTGGAATAAACCCGTGCATGTATGAACTGGAAATCCAGTAGCAGTACTTGACTTACTCTTGTATTTATAGTATTTTAGATACCTATGAAATTTTGTATAATTTTACATAGTAAAATTTCATTGGCCATGGGGTTTGTATGTTGCCTCTGGTAATGTTTCAAAAGAGTATGCCAATGCAAATTGCTAGGTTGGAATTTTGCCAGGTGAGTGCAATTTTCAAAATAAAAGGATAAGGGAGATAAAAATGTTAGTTTTTCTGTTTTTTACCTTTTTTAAAAAAAAGAAAACAGCTTATCTCTTAAGAAGTGCTCTTCAAACTTTAATGAACAAAAGAGCCACCCGAGTTCTTTGTTATAACAGATACCTGGGCCTGAACTACAGTTTCTGATGTGAGTTTGTTTTTTTAAAACCCACTGTCATCAAGCTGATTCCAGTGCTTCGGGCTCTGTGAGTGTTCACGTATGCAAGCGTTCCACGGATACTGGTGCTCGTCTTCCTTCCAGCCCTCTGAACAGGGCTTCCCTAGCGCATAACAAGCCAGAGCTCTCCCAGAATTCCTGGTTTTAGGAAAGAGCAGAAGTTAGTCCCACTTCACCTTTTTCCTTGTGCTTGTAAAATAATTTTCTCTTTTAATAGAAACCATGAGCAGCTTATTACTTCAGCTTCTTACCTTAGCACTTTGTTGTCTCTCTTTTTTTAAAATTGTGAATTAGGTAAGGGTTTACCTTTCAGATCATCATTTTTTAATTTAATTTTATTGGAGCCTTGTACAACTCTTATCACAATCCATACATCCATCCATTGTGTCACATACATTTGCACATTTGTTGCCATCAACATTCTCAAAACATTTGCCTTCTACTTGAGCCCTTGGTATAAGCTCCTCATTTTTTCCCTTCCTCCCCCTCCCCCTTCCTCATGAACTCTTGATAATTTATAAATTATTATTATTTTGTCATATCTTACATTGTCCAACGTCTCCCTTCACCCACTTTTCTTTTGTCCATCCCCCAGGGAGGTGGTTATATGTAGATCCCTGTAATCAGTTCCCCTTTTCCACTCTACCCTCCTTCCACCCTCCTGGTATCGCCACTCTCGCCACTGAAGGGATCATCCGCCCTGGATTCCCCGTGTTTCCAGTTCCTATCTGTACTAGTGTACATCCTCTGGTCTAGCCGGATTTGTAAGGTAGAATTGGGATCATGATCATTTTTTTATTCATCAAATTAAACAACTTTAAGCCTTCCACCAACTTGTCCCGTGCACCACCACCTCCATTGTTCCCCGCCCCCACTCCTTCTTTTCCCTGTTGTAGGAGATCATCTTCCTTAACCTTTGATCCTGGGGTTTACGGTAGGACTGGGGAGGTTACTGACTTGAGCTGTATCTTCTTTTGTCTTAAATCTATTACGTTTTTTGTTTGTTTGTTTGTTTGTTAAAAAAAAGGTTTTCTACACCAGTTTGTTTGTTTGTTAAAAAAAAGGTTTTCTACACCAGCTCATTCAGGTAGATAGTGTGCATCTGGGAATTTATCCATTGCCTGTAGGTTTTCAAATATGTTGGAGTACAGTCCTTCACAGTACTGTTATCTCTTTCCATTGTAATGCCACCCATTTCCTTTCTTATTGATGACATCTGCATATTCCCTTTCTCTTTGTTTGCCCGTAGTTAGTCAATCTTGTTAATTCATGCAAAGAAACTAACTTGTCTTGTTGGTTTCTTTCTATTGTTTTTCTGTTTTCTGATGCATTTATTTCTGTTCTAATCTTTATTATTTCCTTCCTTCTGGTGGTTGAGGGTTTATTTTGCCGTCTAGTGCTAATTTTTGTTTTTCCTGGTTCTAATTGTGTAAGATGTTGGGTTAAAGTGCTGGTTTTTGGTTCTTCATTCTTCCATGTGTGCATTGATTCCTATAAATTGCCCTCTGAGTACCAGCCTTTTCTGTGTCCCAGAGGTTTTGATATGTTGTCTTTTTGTTCGCATTTGTCTCAAGGATTTTACACATTTCCATCCTTGTTTCTTCAGTGTTCCCAGTAGTTTTTAAACAGGACGTTGTTTGATTTCCACGTATCTGAATGTTTCTCCGTGGTCTTCCTATTGTTGATTCCTAGTTTTATAGCATTACGATCTGAAAACATGTTCATGACATCTCAATGTCTTTGAACTTATTAAGGCTTCCTTTGTGGCCATATGTAATCTATTGTGTATTTGTCAATCAGGTGGTAATTAAGTGGGTGGTAGCCCATGCCCACTAGTTTTATCTGTTGAGTATGTTGGCTGGGGTTGTGTATGGGAGGGGAGTTGAGTAGAGGGGAGAGGGTGGGCAGTTGACTCCCTCAAGTAGAGCAAGAAAGGACTGTTAACACAGTCAAAACACAAAGACACACACAAACAAGACCAAGTACACACCCACACCCACATGCAAACCCTCAAGCTAACGCCAACGCTGGTTTCTCTTTCCCAATCCCAGTACTTGATTGCCAAGTGCCCGCCCAGTAGGTGCACAGGAGGAGTACAGCCTCAGCTGCACAAGAGTAGGAGTTGGTGACTGTTTAACAAAAGCTTGTGGAGAGTTAGGGATGACTCTGTTTCTTTCCTCCTGTGTCTTTCTACTTGGGTTTATCTAAACAGTGAAAGAATAATGCGGGGTGGGGGGGTGGGGGGCGACTAGAATAACACCAGATCCCCAAACCAGAGCTGGCTGCTGCTTTTTATGAAGTCCAGGCCTTTGGCTGACTTCTGTGGTGGCCAGCAAGTGTGGGTATCTGGGGTGGGTCACCTCTCTTTGGCTGTGATAGTTTATCATGACCAAAGCATGAAGAAGGAAAAAATTAAATGGGAGTGGGGCGTGGGGAGAAAGCCCCAGCCTGTCATCTTACTGCACAGTGGCGTTAGCCCCAGGGCACTGCTTAGAGTTGGAGCCTTTCTAGGAGCTAAGAGGAGAGTTGAGCCAAGTGGTAGGTTGCAAATGTGTGGGCCTATGTGACCTCTGGACTCCTAGATGCCCTGGGGAACCTAGTGCTTCAGCCTCTCATACTAAGTGAGGGTCCCCATCAGGCCCACTGTCTATAGGAGTGCATTCACTGCCTCAAGGATGTGGAGGGAAGGGCAGGACCATCCTCTACTGGACTCGATTGGGTCTCCCAGCTTTTGTCTTTTCATCCAGCAGGTGGGAGGAGACAGAGTGTCCACTCCTCTCTGGCTTTCTCAAGGCAATCAGAGAGCGTTCTGGACTGTGGAAGGGTTGTTCAACTCATGATTCTCCAGTTTGGAATTTGATATTCCCCTGATTGTCTTTGTGTGGGCTCTGCCTTTTTGTTTTCTGTGTCAGGATTCTGCTCCCTTCTTTTTCCTTTCCACAGAGATCTATGGTTCCAGATTTTTTCTCTGTCCATTTATTTCACATCTCAGTTGCAGAAGGTCCGTGTAACACATCTAGCCAGAAGTCCTAGCACTTATTTCTTTAACTGACATTAGTTATCGTCATTGAGACCTTGCCACCTGTCTTCCCACCTTGGTGGGAAACGCATTCTTCCTGTCCCCTAAGGCCAGTTTCTGTACTATTTATATTAGGGGGTCTTCATCTTTACACTCTGTCCAGCAGGTTCGCAACTATCGTCTCCTGGTTTTTCTCAACCTATGAGCATATTCCCACCACTTGTCTATCCGTTCGGTCGTCATTCGGGGGGTGGCTTGTGTGTGGCTGTGATGCTGGAAGTGATGTCATTGGTATTTCAAATTCCAGAAGGGTTACCCAAAGTTGACAGGTTTCAGGGGAGCTTCCAGCCTCAAAACAGATTATGAAGAAAGAATCAGCTCCCAACTTCAGAGCAAGTAGCCAGCAAAAACCTGAGGGGGTACCCCCAAAAGCAGATTTTTCCCCCTCAAAGCTATGTATTTAAATTTTTTTTTTTTTTTTTTTGCAAAACAACCTGCCACCTTCAAAGTACTCTTCATTACACTAAATACATTTGTCAAATCTGCAATTCCATTCGTGGAAACTTTTTTCAAACTCATCTGTTTGGATGACTGAGAGCACCTCCCTCGTTTTTTTCTTCACCATTTCTACGTTGTCAAATCACTCTCCTTTCATGTTCCTCTTCATTTGCAAAAACAAAAAGAAGTCATACAGCGAGTGAGATGGCTGCATGAGCAGGTGCATTGTCATGGTGGCAAAGCCGGTCCCCCATGTGCCACAAATCAGGCCTTTTTTTCCCAGCACACTCTTATGCAATCTTTTTAGAACCTCTGAATAGAAAGCTTGATTTAACAGAATGACCTGGTGGAATGAACTCTTAAGTGCATTATCCCCCTCACATAAAAAACAAATAAATGAGCATTGTCTTGTGTCTTTCATTTCACTTGACAAGCTTTTTTTTGGGTGAGGTGACAATGGCTTGATTGATGTTTGCTCTTGGGTGTGTAAGAAATAGCACTGTGTCTCCTCACCAGTAATGACCTTGGGAAAAACGTCTGGGTTGCTTCAAAGTTGTTCTTTCAAAGCACAGCATGTTTCCACGTGATGCTCTTTTTCCTGGTCAGTCAAAACCCAAGGCACAAATTTTGCAGCCACCCATCTCATTCCCAAATCTCCCGTAAAAATTTGCTGAACCGAGCTCCAAGATAGTCCAGATAACTTCCCTATCTCTTCAGTGGTCCATCATCATTGGTCTTCCAGCACAAGTGCACGAAATTTGACAACATTTTGATCTGTTCAGGAAGTTGATTGACATCCAGAACGAGGTTTGTCATTGACATTTCACCTCTTTTGAAACAGGAAAACCACTCAAACACTTGAGTTTTTCCCATAGTGCTGTCCTTGTAAGATGCGAACAAGATCACAACAATATCTGGGGCATTTTCCACCCGAGCAGGAAACAAAATCTCACAGCTGCACTCTGCTCTCTTAAATCGACCATCACATAATCGATGTTCGAGTGAAACTGCTTTATCAAAAAAATTCACTGTAACCAGAGAGAACCTTCACAGGCGACGTCACTGGGTGCACTAACTCAGAGCAAGTTGTTGAATGCTCTCCTAGTGGGAAAAATGCATACTACGAAAGCTCTGCCCAGCATCAGCTCCTTTTTCCAATTTTGTGGGGGTACCCCCTCATATGCATACATTATGAATACATTTTCTATTTCACTTGACTTCTATATATCACTAAACAGTATTGGCTGTTTTCTCCTTAAAAAATATTCCTTTAACTTCTATGACACTATTCTTTTAAGGGTTTCTACTTCCCCTCTTGGAGCCCGGGCGATGTGGTTACTTTCACATCGGGCTGTGGTTCATGTGGTTGGCAGTTTGAAGCCACCAGCAGCTCGTGGGAGAAAGACGAGGCTTTCTACTTTCATGAACAGTTACAGTCTCGAAACCCCCCAGAGGTTCTGAGTCTGCATTGACTCCATGCAGTGAGAAAGAGAGTCTTTGGCTCTTGAGCCCCTTGGAAGCTTCGTTTAAGAGTTTCTCTTTCTCTCTAGCCCCTTAATTTGGATACACATCTACTTCCTTGCTTTTGACCATGACACAGATGCTGATGACTCTCACTGTGAATCTCCAAACTTGTATATCTCTTCCAAATTAAGGACCCTTCTGTAAATGTAGCATTTTCTGATTCTGTTCTCCTGAAACTTCTCTTCCATGTTTCTGATCTTGGTGAGTATCACATAACTATCTAGTCCAGAAACCATGAGCCTTTCTTTCCCACACTGATGTGTGTGTTTGTTTTTTCCAGCACACTGAGTTTTCAAGTCCTGTTGACTCTATAGAATCAATTCGTGTTCTCAAATCAAAATCATGCTTTTTCCTTTGTTTCACTCTGACTACATTGCTACGTGCTGTCATTATTTCCACATCTCTGGTGTAGCTTACATTCTATTGTTTTTAACATTGGTGGCGGGCCTAGGGGAGGAAGTCCTGGGCTGTGGAGGGCTGGGCTGCCCAGCCACTCTGTTGTTGGTGAGCAGCCCTAGTGACTTGTAATTCTTTGTTGGGCTGATAATCTCCAGGTTAGCAGTTTAAATCACCAGCCTGCTCCTCAGGGGAAAGACGAGGCTTTGTACTCCTGTAAGAGTTACCGTCTCAGGTGCAGTTCTACCCTGTCCTGTAGGGTCACTGGGAGTCAGAATTGACTTAATGCCACTGAGTTCCTTTTTGTTTTGTGGCTTATTGTTATTCAAGTTCTAGTTCATATCCTTTCTTCAAGGAAGTCTGCACTGTGTTGGTTGGTGGCTTAGTGGGCTGCAAGCTGGAAGGTCAGCAAGTGGATCCCACCAGCCACTTCATGGGAGAAAGAGAGGCTTTCTGCCTCCTATAGCAACCTCTTATGAGTTTCTCTAGACCTCTTCACATCATATTTATAGCACATCAAACTGAATTAGAATTATATTTACCTGACTCCCTTACTAATACTGGAAGGTTCTTGTAGACCAGGATTTTATCTTTAATCTTAGTATCCCTAGAGTATTAACATGGTACTAGAAGAGAGTGACATTTGAATTTTTCTTGGATATATTACCAACTCAGTGAAAACAGTTACCAAAATTTTTTCGATTCTTTGCACCCAGACAAATAATTTCTAGCTACTTTCTTATGGAGTAAAGAAAACAGGGCGAAAGTTGCAGGGGCCGGGGTGGTGGTGATTTCTTATAATGACCTGAGAAGGCATTGCAGAAAGGCAGTATATTTTCTATTAAAGTTTTTTGCTTCTTTTAGTGTTTCACTGAATGTTGTTGTCAATTTGTAGTCTTTAGGCAACTTTTCATCCAACAATGGACCCTTTCAACACTACTTGAGTGGTGATCCCAGTCAGCCCTTGGACAGTTCTGGTTTTCCTGAAGATACTCCAGTCTCTCCTGCCGGCGCCACCACCGCGGATGCGCAGCTCGTAGCCGTGGACGGGAGAGGCGAAGTGAAGTGTGGAGGAGAGGATGGCAGAAGTCATAGTGGAGCCCCACACCGGGAGAAACCAGGGGGAGAAAACGAGGAATTCTCGAATGTCAGAAGAGCGAGAGGTGTGTGTCACTTTTGGTGGGGTTGTTTTCTCTTGTTATCTTTATAAATCAATTGGTGAGATGGATATTTTAGATAGGGAAGCACTAGGACTATCATCTTGCAAAGGGAATATTTAAAAGAACCTCACACAACATAGGACGTTTTTTTCTGTAGTTTGGCTTCCCTCCTTTGATTTCACAGGAGATGGTAGTGGGGTCCCTAAAGCAATAGAGAAAGACATTTCTAGTTCTCTGTCTTTCATGACTTATTGAGGTTGCCAAATGTATGTGCTATCACTCTCTCGAACATTCACTTACCAGTTGTTCCACCTGTGCTGCTTTTCCCCCAACCCCTTACAAGAGAAAGCTTGAATTTCTTCTCGCCTTTATGTTTTTGTCACTATGGTCAAAATATACCATTTTAAGGCTGACAAATCCAGTGGTAGAGATATAAGAACATTTAGGAATACAGAGGTAACCATTAATAGTGGTACTGTGATTGGGTATAAGAGCAGCCAGAGCTTTGTGCAAAAGTAAATATTTATTTATACTTATTCAAAGTAGGAAATGAAAAGATTCGATCTTTAAAAACAGAGAATTAATGGTATTATAGGAAATGTTTTTTAAAATAAACACTTAAGCAAAATATAAACCTTCTTAATGTATCAGAAAATACACATGACACATTTTTTATTTAAACTATGGAAACAAGCCACATTGTAAAATAGTTTCAAAATGCAGAAGCCTTCCTGTAAGCATAAGATCAAAGACCCTAGGCCAAATATATATATATTTTATAGCAATAAAAGTAAGCTAACTATACTCACCTATTTCCAGAAAAAAGTGTTCATGTTTACCAAGTGTTTTACGTTACACGTGTGTGTGTTTGCATCTAAGACAGAGATTCAGAAAAATAAAAGGATTGACAAATGCACATTTTTTTAAAAAGTGAGGTTTCAATCTTAATATCAGGTTGGATTAATTTCAGGGCAAGAAAAATTAAGACAAAGATATTTAATGTTAAACTGCATAAGAAAGATGTTATAAACTGACTATATAGTAAATTTCAAAAATCACAGGAGACATAAAGAGAAATAGGAAAAAATCATATTAATTGTTGGGATTTTTTTTTTTTTTTAACATTTTATTAGGGGCTCATACAACTGTTATCGCAAGCCATACACACATCAATTGTGTAAAACACATTTGTACATCATTCTTAAAACATTTTCTCTCCACTTAAACCCCCGACATTAGGTCCTCATTTTTCCCCTCCCTCCCCGCTCCCCCCTCCCTCATGAGCCTTTGATAGTTTATAAATTGGTATTTTGTCATATCTTGCCCTACCCGACGTCTCCCTTCACCCACTTTTCGGTTGTCTGTCCCCCAGGGAGGAGGTCACACAGAGTTCCTTGTAATCATTTCCCTCTTTCCTACCCATTCTCCCTTTACCCTCCCTGTTTCGCCACTCACACCACTGGTCCTGTAGGGCTCATCCGCCCTGGATTCCCTGTATTTTCAGTTCCTATCTGTACCAGTGTACATCCTCTGGTCTAGCCAGACTTGCAAGGTCGAATTCGAGTCATGGTAGTGGGAGCGGGGAGGAAACATTTAGGAACTAGAGGAAAGTTGTATTTCTCATTGTTGTTACATCGCACCCTGACTGGCTCGTCTCCTCCCTGAGACCCCTCTGCAAGGGGATTTCCAGTGGCCTACTAAAAAGAAGAAAAAAATATCAAAGATAAGATAACAGCTCGAAAACTAGGTATGGAATTGCTCCTCATGCCATAAACTTTGCAAAATAGTGACAGGGAAGATAATTAGGAACAAGCTAAAAGACCACTCTGCATTTACAGGTATCTCTGGGGGATAGTGCAGCTTCGGGTGCAGAGGACTTCAACAAAGTGAATGTTGCAGTAAATCAAGTCATATGATTTTTTTGGTTTGTTTCTTAGTATATATATTTTAGTTTCATTATACTGTACAACAGAGCCCTGTTGGTTTAGTGGGTCGCTCGTTAGGCTGCTACCCCCAAGGTCAGATGTTCGAAACCACCACGTGCTCCAAGGGAGAAAGATAAGGCTTCTACTCACATAAAGAGTTAGTCTGGGAAACCCCAAAGGGTTTCTGTCCTATATAGGGTTGCTGTGAGTCAGAATTGACTCAGTGGCAGAGAGTTTGGTTTGGATTGGTCCTGTGCAATGTTGTTAAGTGCTGTCAAGTCACTCTCGACTCATAGAAACACTATGTATAATAGAACCATTGTTATGCGTGACCCATTGCTGCAGCCACTGTGTCAATCCTCTGGTTACAGTAGCATTTTGAAAAAGTTTGGCATATTGTGAGAATTACCAAAATGTGAAAGACACAAAATAAGCACATGCTGTTGGGAAAATGGCACAGGTGGACTTGCTTGTTTCATGGTTGCCACAAACCATGAATCTGTGCTTCAAACCAAAACCCCCAAACCCATAGTATCTACCGAGTACAATGCTGTGAAGTACAATTCAGTAATTAAGCAACGTATGCCTGTGTACAGGAAGTTGTGCTCCGTGCCTGTAGAAAACAATGAGGAAGAAGGTGGGTCAATACATTTTTGAAAACCACCTTGTGCTTTGTGGGAAGCAGACCGGGAGCAAAAGAGCCTCACGGAAAAAGATTCCGTGCCCTCCTCGAAGCCTTTTGGATAAACAGCCAGAATGACCTCAACGTTTGCTATTGTTTTCTCCTCCATTGTGGTTTAGAGAAAGATTAGAGATTGAGGGATAATACGGTAGAATAAATTTCTTCTTGTAACAAAAACGTAAAGGAAGATAGAAAATAAATGGGGGCTTGGGTCACCTTGGATCTGACTCACTAGACTTCAGACATTAATCCTTCACTTCTGCTATAGACAGGCATCAACACAGTCAGAGTTAGAAGAAATTAGAATTTGTTTTCACATTTATTCTCCTCTTCTCAATTTTGACAAAGGAGGAAAGAAGAGAAGGCAGGGAGAATAAATGTTTCTGGCTGCCAGAAACATTTAGATCTTTGGTGAAGCAGAGATCTAAAACACAAAACTCAAAACCTCACTACCATGAAGTATTTAATGCCAACTCATAGCAACCCTAATAGTACGGAGCAGAACTGCCCCTCTGGCTTCCCAAGACTGTGCATCTTGATGGGAGTAAAAAGTCGCATCTTCTTCCAGGAGCAACTGCGGATGGTTTCAAATGACTGACCTTGCAGCTAGTAGCCCGACATGTAGCCCGTAACGTGACCACATACACTATTGGCCAGAGGAAGAACCCCAATACAGGACATTTAGCAAA
Source organism: Echinops telfairi (assembly GCF_000313985.2). Lineage (NCBI taxonomy): Eukaryota > Metazoa > Chordata > Mammalia > Afrosoricida > Tenrecidae > Echinops > Echinops telfairi. Next base: position 570,764 of record NW_022111361.1, on the reverse strand, counting down.
ATAACTCAAAAGAATAGCAGAACATTCCCTTTGTACCTCAACTATCTAGTCTGGTCCTATCAGACCAAAAGCCTATCTATTATGGAAACAGGATGCATTCAAACCAAACCTTCAAGCTCAGATTGGGGGTGGGGGGGACAGGGACATGCCAATAGGGCCAATGTAAACATGGTAAAAACACTCTACTAGTCTTAGGTAAATTGATAGAAGCTGCTACACAGATCAAGTAACAAAACAAACTTGGAATCTATGCAGACATTTACACACAAGAAAAAAAAATAAGGAAGGAAATAGACAAACAAAAGATGAATATTCTGTTTTGGAAAACAACTTTAGGTGACTAATACTTCTCATTCAAAGAAAAAATATATTCATTCTTAAAATAAGAGATTAAAGCAGAGATGATAAAAATGTTTTTTAGCTTTTGATTGTGATCCGAGATTTTTAGAGTAAATGGGTTTTCTGCTCAGGAACTCATACATTCGTCTCACCTCCTGTGTTTCCCATGTCCAGGCTTCTTCCTCATTCTTGCCCTTTGAGCTTCCTCTTTGCCCTTTTGATCTCAAATGGTTGGTGGTGATTCTCTCCCCCAATGGTCTCCACTTTTCAGCCAGGTTCGTTCACTCATTGCAGTGGCCACATGAACAGTAGTCGTGATTAAAGAGTTTATTAAGAAGTTAGCAGCAAGAAAAAAAAAAAGAAGTTAACAAGTTGCGATATGGCAAAATAATAATAACAATAATAATATATAATATAAAATAATAAGGGTTCCTTGGGGGTGGGTGGAAGAGGGAGGGGACAAAGGGGAGTTGATATCAAAGAGTTCAAGAAGAAAGGAAATGTTTTAAAACCGATGGTGGCAGCAGTTGTGTAATTATGCTTGATCTAATTGAATTGTGGATTGTTATAACATCTGTAAGAGCGCCCAATAAAATGATTAATGAAAAGAAAGATGTTAACAGGTTATACAATGAAGGTGAGAAATGCTCATGGTGTATTACAAAGTTCTCTCAGGGCCACTAATAAATGCCCAAACGGCATACCACTCTGCTGTAATCCTCAATCCACAGGCACTCAGCCCCAGCTCTGTGGGTTCCCTCAATTGAGTGCCCAGGGGCACTGAACTCTGCAGCCAGTCTCCTGCCCCAAAGCACTCTACTTTACTTGCTTTGTGGGCTGGGAAGTGCACCAATCTGGCTCATGCTCTAGCTTCTGATTCTGTTGCTGCTGGTACTCCTCTGCCACTCTTCTGGTGTCTTAACTGTGTTCTGGATCAAGGAGGCTCACTGCGCAGGGACCTTGGGGTCCAGAGAACGACCTTCAGCTCTGGCTCTTCGCTGGTAGCAAGATCACTTCTGCTTCTTGGAGGGCTCATTTTATACCCAGTAAGATGGCAATCACAGTGAAGCCTGTTCATAATTACTCACAGGTGAATCCTGTCAGTGTTGTCTTCGCCTTCTTAGCAAGATGCAAGCAGGAAAAAGCTCTTTGGTGGGAGTCACAGAAGCTGTGGCTGGAAGAGCCACATTAAATAATCCACTGCCCCTGCAATTGTTCTGAGGGGTGAATACCTTCATGATGTTATTGTTCACCTTGTAGACCTGTCTACTGTTTGGTTGAAAGCTAAGCCTTGAGAAAAGTGAGTTCAGTTCCAGGCCTAAAGAGTGACCAAGGCCATAGTCTCTGAGGTTCCACCAGTCTTTGTCAGACCAATAAGCCTGGTCTTTTTTTTATGACTTTGAGCTTTGTTCCGTCCTGTCCTGTGCCATCTGTTAGGATCCTAATTCAGCAGTAGTAGCCGGGCACCATCTAGTTCTTCTAGTCTCAGGGTCATGGAGACTGATTTTCACATGGCCCATTATTTAGTTATTTGGACCAATTGTTTATGCATTTTTTTATTTTCTTCACCCTTCTTTCTTCTGTACACAGAAACCAGTAGGTGTACCTTAGATTGCTACTCACCAAAGTAGGATGTAGAACACTGATGAGGGTAATACCAATTCTTTAATCCCTAGTGGTGTAGTAGTTTAAGCACTCAGCTACAAGGCTGCTAACCAAAAGATTGACAGTTCAAACCCACCCTTCCCCTCTGTGGGAGAAAGATGTAGTTAGTGTCTTTTCTCATAAAGATTACAGCGTAGAAAGCCCTCTGAAATAGTTATACTCTGTCCTGCAAGTCACTATGAGTTGAAAGTCAATTCCAGAGTACCCACCAATATAAATAAATATGGGTGGGGTGGGGTGGGTAAAAAGGATGGCTATATAGCAAAATCTTAATAAAATTGAGAGGGCAATATCTATATAAATAGCATTGAATTTATAATAAAAATGCATTTTAAAAACTCGTAAGCTATCCTAGAGGATTTTATCTTAATAATATATTTAAAATGTTGCTGTTTGTTATATAGAGACTCATTAGTTTATTGCAAAATAGTCATGCACATAACATTAGCACTGCAGAATCAGAATGAACAATTGCAATGTTATCTTAAATGTTAGAGTCCAAATCTTTGGGCCTCAGGCTTTTCCCAAGTGGACTCAAGGAGGGAAGGCCTGACCACCATTTGAGCTCAGAGGAGGTCTCTTATCGCTAGGGTCTGAGGTCGGTTGTGATGAGCAATGTCTTAGGGAGCTTCTCAGAACAGAGAACTTTGCTGCTATCGTCTTCAAAGGTGAGAAACCCATAGGCTGCTATGCCTGTCTGCTGCTGTGCTTAGCTGTCATTGGATGCTTTATTGTTGCCAGTTAAGAGAGTTGTTGTATAACATTTGTATGGTTAGCTAATTTATAGAGATTTGAATGATTGGCAGTTAGGGCATGGCATATTTATGTTTTGTTAATTTCTAGAATTATGAATAATGTTACACTTCACTCTCACAGAGTTCAGGTACAAAACTCATTTTCAGAAAGAAACTTCATATACTTCTATTACCTGTCCTCAAGAAGAGGACAACTTCCTATTCACTAATAGTTAATGGTTAAAGAGTGTTATAGAAATGCATATGTTTCTAAGTTCAGACATTCTCTGTTTAGAACTTAACATTATAAGTGACTTATATGTAGATATCTGATAGCATTATAAAAACATCCTAACAGTATAAAAGCATTATAGCTTGATGCACTTTAACAATCACAGATTTAGATGTGATTTGAGAGCAGATAGAAAGCATACATAAACGTACATTGTGATGAAACCTCAAATGCCCAAAAAGGAAAACATATTATTTATCAATCAGCCTTTTTTTTTTTTCCACCATTAGTCATTGGCTTATTAGGAAACAGCTCCCAGAGACATAATCTAGAGGGCAACAGCTGCTGCTGGGTCCCCTGGCCCATGGTGACCTCACGTACAAAAGCCTGAACAGCTGCTCCCCCGCCCCCCGCCATATCAGTCTTTTAATACTACACAAAAATCCACCTTCAATTAAAATTTTCTTTTACCTTATTAGTAAAGAATTTTTGAACATCTACCTCAACTATGTATATTACTCCTGAATTATGCACAGTCAGGAGCTTGTAATATAGTGTGTATATATAAAACCTTAAAAATAAAGGAATTTAAATCTATCGATATAAATAGAAGTTTATATATCTGTCCAGTGGATTATTTTGTGTACTCTTTGATTGCTTTCACTGTACCTTGGAGACCAAGATTTCAAAGAAATACCAAGAAGAGGAAAATGAATAATATACACAGTTTCCACTTCCATGAAATTATTTACAACGAAACTGTTTTGCTCCCTGCAAATAGGACATAGGATGCATCATTTGAATGAAGGAGCCAAAGGTCAGAAAATGGGAAGTGGAGGTGATGGAGAACGGTGGGGTTCAGACAGAGGGTCCCGAGGCAGCTTCAGTGAGCATATCGCTCTTGTGCTCATGAGATTACAGGAAGACATGCAGGATGTCCTGCAGAGACTGCATCAGCTGGAAACAATAACTGCTTCCCAGGTAAGTTCTTAAACTTGCCTTGTCGTTGTTGAGTTCCAGTTGTTGAGCTTGTAAAACTGTATAGTTTATGTTGGTAGATTTACACAAATCTGTATAGTTTAATGATTTTCATGTGTACGTAAAAAGGACCCATTTTGTAACCCACTTTTTTTCCAAAACAATTTTATTGGTAGTTACTACAGATATCAGCTAATTCCATAGTTCAATCACATCAAGAAGTATTGTACAATTGCTACCACAATCTGCTTCAAAACATTTGTTTCTTTCTTGAACTCCTTGACATCAGCTCCTTTTTATCGCGCCCTCCCCATCACTGTGTGCCCCCAGAAGCCCTTATTCTATTGGCTGCCCTCAGAGGCTCATCAATCTTGGCTTTGATGAGCTGAAAACCAGAAAAGCATGTAACAAAAATTCAAGAGGGTGACCCCCAATGACATAACACATCTGAAATAAACCCCAATATGAACAAAGAAAAAAATACAGAAAAGGTTGAAAACCAGATCAGGCTTAATATGCTTCAGAGGAGGGAATCAACTGACAATTTTACCCAATTTTTAAGTGATTTCTCTTTAAGATTGCCATAAAAGCGAAATATCTTAGGGTAATATAAATGTTTCAGAATGTAAAATCAGCTGCACCACTCTGGAGGTCCGTGTAGGATGCATGTTATATTGTACCATTTTAGGAACCATTTCTCGTGAGTCCATCATGAAAGCGTGATTGCCTCCTAATAAGCATTATCTATTATCTTTTTCTAAACTCTGGAGAGAGGAAATATAGTAAGTAATATGTTAATATATTATTAAAAATATATTAAATGTGTTAAGTATTAAGTCTTTATTTAGTATTCCTCAAGATGGATTCAGAATCATAGTGTGACCTCTATTTTCATGAAAGACCAAGTGTATCAAACTTTTTGAAAAGGGTGTGCAGCTAGTCAGTTGCAGAAACTCAAGCAGAACCCAGATACCTTTCTAGCCCAATGTTCCTTCTACTGACAGAGACGGCTTTCCCGTATTGAAAGAAGCTAGGCAGTGGGCTGTAGAGTAGAAGGGGAAAGAGTGTACATTAGGAAAAGAAAACTCAGTTAGGCTCAGAGTTTGTCTGTGTTGTGGTCATGTTTAGACTAAGTTGACAGAGTTTTCAAAGGCTACTGGTGGGTTTCCCAATTTGTCCATTGACCTGTCTGTGTTTGAGTAACACTTGCTACAGAGAAGAAAGAAGCAATCAGCCTGAGTGTGTGACATTACTTCAGACATGTTACAACCTCTAGGCATCATACCACACAAGTTAAGAGGAATATGTAGAAATCAAAGAAAATGTGCCCCATCCCTTGATGTAATAATGATTATACCATTCTTCTTGATATGAATGAGCAGTAGAACTATTGAATTGTATGATATGTAAATTATGTGCAATAAAACTGTTGGGGGGGGAGAGAGTAAAAATTACTTTAGATGTGTTTATAAATGTACTAATTTTATTTAAACTAAAATTTTAAATATAAATAATTTTGGAAGAATTATTTATAATGATAATACAGCATATTTGTTGTAAAACAAAACAAAACAACCTACTGCCACAGAGTCAGTTTCAACTCCTAACAATCCTATGGGGTTGCGAAGGCTGTAATCTTTTATTTTTAATTATTTTATTGAGGGCTCGTACAAAAAGGCTGTAATCTTTATAGAAGCAAATTGTCACTTCTTTCTTCCATGGAGCAGATAGTTGCTTTGCACACTGGCCTTTTGCTTAGCAGCCAGCCTCTTAAACTTGGCAACCAGGGCACCTGCCACTAAATAAATACTCAAATTCATTATGTAAGTGTTACAAACAGTTGTGAATTTCTCTTACTATTTCATAAGTAACTTATTCAAGTTAGCAAGGCTTCTTGGTTATATTTATGATCAACTGGAATGTGAGTATTTAGGCTTTATAGATTCACCATACAAGAATATATAAACTTCTGTTTTGTGCTGCATTATTTAGACAAAAGGGTTTTATTGCTTTTATTGGCCCCTTAACAGTATCTGTGATACAAAAGAAGAATAGTATCTTAAATTCACTGCATTGACTTGTTTATGTAGATAAATAGCCATGACTACAATACAGATCAATGTAGATTATTGATATCAAATATAAATTTTACACACACCTTTTGCAAATGGGAAAATTGTACTATT
>NW_022111361.1:563054-563494 GCF_000313985.2 Echinops telfairi | reverse complement strand
TAAATAGCCATGACTACAATACAGATCAATGTAGATTATTGATATCAAATATAAATTTTACACACACCTTTTGCAAATGGGAAAATTGTACTATTCTACCCTCATTGCTCAACTGATTTGTCAAATTATTCAGCTTCCATTAATTTCACTATTTTTTCTTTTTTTAAATTTTTTTAATTTAAAAAAAATACTTGTTTTGTGTTTGCTGAAGTCTGAAGTACTCCTGAAAATCTTTGAGATATTAAGTCATGCAAGGGTTTATAGGGGATGGGGATGTGGGGGGTGGGAGATAGGAAGGGTGAGCGTTGGAGCGGTTGTGATTACACAACTCATTTTTTTTTCTGTAAACATTTTTTTTAATCGTTTTATTAGGGGCTCATATGGCTCTTATCACAATCCATACATACATCAATGTGTAAAGCACATTTGTACATTCATTG
>NW_022111361.1:522678-562813 GCF_000313985.2 Echinops telfairi | reverse complement strand
TTTCCAGTTCCTATCTGTACCAGTGTACATCCTCTGGTCTAGCCAGACTTGCAAGGTAGAATTGGGATTATGCTAGTGGGGGGGAGGAAGCATTTAGGAAAGTTGTATTTTTCATCATTGCTACATCGTACCCTGTCTGTCTCGTCTCCTCCCCGAGAACCCTCTGCAAGGGGATCTCCATACACAACTCATTTTAAAAGCGATTTAAACATGAAAAAAAGAAAATGTTCTAAAACTAATTGTGGTAATGATTGTACAATTCTGGGTTTTTTGGGTACAATTCTTCTTGATAATATTGAAGTTTTAAATTGTATGAATTAGGATTATGTGACAATAAAATGATGTATACACTACACTACCTCATAGCATAGTGTACAGAACAATCAGGCACGTGTGAGTTATAATCACCGCCCAGCTCCCCTGGGCTGGGGACTTCTGTCATTTTGTCCCTGCTGTCTCCCTGAAGCCCCAAATTACTGACTCACACATATTTGGCACACAGTAAATATTTGTTGAGTAAAGAGATGATCTTATCAATCTTCATACTATTTCGCTAATATAACAATACATAGAAAAACTAGAATGGTTAGTTTCTAATAACAAACTAAAGATTGCATTTGGAATGAGCCAAATTGGAATCAGAAGTTCTTAAGTTATTCTGAAAACTGTGTGACTTAGTTTTTGTTACTCCTTTTTTAGGAACCTATGACACGAATAGCTTCACTCTTACTGTTCCTAGTCCCCCTCCATCTTACTTCATCATGACTCTCCCAAACAGATCATGTCAGATAGCTTTTAGACTTTTTATTTAATCATCAATATACCAGTTCTCAAATATATTGATAAATTGATAGTTTATATAGAAAGAGATTAATTAAAAGTTGGAAATTTAACAAGGACATGAAAGCAGTAAGAATTTAGATAAATCAGGGGCCTTATTTTTATAATTTTATATCATTTCAATGCTAAAACTTGGAGATCCAAAGACATTTGTAAGGGTAGCAATTTCTTGTTTTCTTTTTTTTTTAAGGGTAGCAATTTCAAGGACCTTCTCATTTGTTGAATTGGATTCAGGTTAATCGAAGCAGAGTTTGCAGAAAAACAGAGAATAAACTAATATTTCAGTCATTTAATAAAATATAGACTATCATAAAATTACTGTCTTTTTGTGTGTGTGTGTGATTGTTTTGTGTGTGTGTTTATAGGCAAACCCGGCAACAATACAGGCTAGTAGCCAGTCCTCCTCTCCGGTAAGAGATTTTTTTTTTTCTCTGAAATCAAATAAATTACAGCTAATTCCAATTATGTGGGTTTTATAAAGCATTCCTAATGCAGCCCATCCTTCAGAGCTTAAGAGACTCAAAAATACTTGTTTTGTGTTTGCTGAAGTCTGAAGTACTCCTGAAAATCTATTTACTGGATTATGCTTTGAAATATAGAATTATCTTCTTTTCTTTAGCAGGAGTAAGATTTGTTATTTTATTAATTACATACTTTTGTAATTAGGAATTCGATGTTTTTAGTGCTGGTACAGACGGTCTAGGATAGATTGGTGACCTGCTTATTTTATTTTCTCAGAGACCATCCTGGTGGCCCTTCCAGATGTCTCCTGGTGCATTGACTTTTGCTATTATATGGCCTATTATTGTTCAATGGTTGGTGCATATTTATTATCAGAGAAGAAGAAGGTAATATGTAAACTCAATCTTATACATAGTAAACACAACTTTCAGTAGCAGTTAGTTGATAGGTTCAATTTATAGACTTATACATGCTCAACATTACTGATCTTTAGAAATTGCCTTAGAAATGACATGTTCTAATGTTTTAGACTTTTAAAAGCTACTTAAGAACATCTTACAGAACAGGAAAATTACTGCATTTTCTAAAATTTGTGACTTATGAAAAAAGTACTCTGAAAGTATGACTCTTATTTTGGGCCTTTTGCTAATTAAAAAAAAAAAATGTGTTCTCTATACCTTGAAATATGGGCAGTGACATTTCAGAAAACTGTCAGCCCAGGAGTTAGCCTTTTCTTTTGCAGGGCATTGGATAGGTTCGAACTATCAACCCTGTGGTTAGTAGTGCCCACAAGTTGTACCACCCAAGGGCCTACATATTAATAGGTAAACTATTAGACCAATTAAATATATGACATTAGCTAAATTGTCTCAGTTATGTTACGACAGTTCATTTTATATTCATCAATAAAAAAGTTCTCTAAAACCAAAAGCTACAAGATGGGAGAAGAAGAATATTCATTTCCCTTATTTTATTAAAGCTGTTTGTTCATGGCACCCTTTGTAGTTCAGCCCTTCCTCTTGGGCTGTGTATGTCACATGAAGTCATTTCATAATAACCATTTGTAATTTTGTGGTGTTATTTAGAATTTGAATTTGTGTTATCATTCAGAGAATTATTTGTTATGAATTTGTTTCATGTTTAGGTTACATTTATACTCATATGAGATTGTTTTTACTTCTTTTTTTTTTAAAGAAAACTAAACTGAAGAAAAGATATTTGACCCAAGAAGACTACTGGACCTGAATGATTTTGGAATGAAATGGATTCTAAATTCACAAGAATGTCTTAGTTTGTGATGATTACATTTTTCTGTTGTCTAGTAGTTTGGTTTGTGTACATACATACATACATGTATATATTTTGCACTACACAAATAATGTTTTAAGGTCTAATTTTGCTGATGCTTGAATAATCAAACTTAAGTATGTTAAAAGTAGCATACATAGATTTACCCTATCCTTAAACTTGCAGAACATTATTATTGTTTGATAACTTCCTTATCCAGTTATTTCCCATATGAAACTAAGCTACTTCCCAAGGTACAGTTGTAGTAATGAGAGCTGATTTTTAAGTGGGTATTTAATTGTCTAAATTAAATGTGAGGAAGATTTAAAAAAGTAAATAAAATAAATAAATGTGAGGAAGGATGCAAACTCGGAGTAACTGAAATGAACTGAAATTGGCCTGCCTCCGTAGTCACTGCGTTGCGGCCTGCTGAAGCCTCTTCTCCACAGTAAGCGTTGTGGACCATCCAGAGCACTAGTTTTCACAGTGGTTCCTGGGTATGGACAACGCTGACTCGAGGGTCTGGCAGCACTGTTAGGAAGGAGAGTCCTATGTCCTAGGTTTTACAGCCGTAACCTGCTGATGAAAATAACGGGAGAATGGGCTAAAAGTAGGTGAGAAAATGAACTCTGATAAATAAGGTTTTTATCCAGTCAAATACATTTATTCCTTTGTAGCCATTTTTCTGGAACTAATGATATCTAGTTTCTGCTTCATAGGGTGCTTTCAAATATACTGTAAAAACTTCTTTATACTGTTTTTACAAAAATAAAACATGAAAATGACTTTTCTGCAACTGGAAAACTATAGATTGGACTTCTAACCTCAGTGCCTCAGTTTTCCCTTCTGGTATAGTATTTGAGATAGACCTGTTTCTTAGGAGTATTGGGAAGATTTGCAAGCTGACAGCCAGAAGCTTCCACAGGGATAAGAACATTCCAGGCCCTTTCCTCTAGACTAAGAAAACTTTGCTTTAGCTCCTTGAAGACCTTGTTTAGGAAATTCTTCTTCTTACCTATGACTGTGTAACTCCTCTCCCTGTATTTTCTGCGTATAAATAACTCCCAAGCCCACTGCCATGAAGTCAATTGCAACTCACCTGGACGACCCTACGTAGATCAGGTTTCTGAGGGTGTAAATCTTTACTGGAGCAAATAGCCTCATCTTTCTCCTGAGGAGCAGCTGGTGGGTTTGAATCACCAGCCTTGCAGTTAGCGATCCAACACTTAATCCTCCAGCATCCCTCCTCCCCCAGGGCTCCTTTACATACAGTGTTCCCATAGAGATAACACACACAGCACATGCACATAATACATGTATTGTGCAGAGGAAACGTAATTTGCAAGGGGCTTATGGTGTTTGCAAAAAACACACCACACGTTATTTGCTTAAAAATATATATGTATCTTGTGCTTTAACAAGTTCTCTGATTGAAAGGCTTTTCTGAGCACTCTTAATTATATACAATGCTGGGATTAGCATCATGTGTTCAGGGTATTTTGAGTGAAAGAAAGAAGTAATCCATCCTTCGTAAAAGGAGGTTCTTCTGTTTGCCTGAAGAAAACTGTGTACGGATACAGTATGCTGACCTCAAGATTTTCTTTCCTTTTGTGTAACTTGATTTTTTGAAAGAACTTTCAAATTTCATTTGATCAGTATGTGTCTATCTAAAGGGATCTACTGATACTTGCTTTTTAAAAACAATGTTTAGAAAAAGAATCTAGTAACTGAATTCCATGTAAAAATAAAGCTTACTCCTGTGGATCAGGCATTATTTTAAAAATTAGCTATCTGGTGTCAGAAAATGGAGGCTTTTCTCTTCGTCTATAAATAAATAAAGTGCAAATTCAGATTGTAAACAGTTGTGATTCATTAAAAAAAAGCAGCCAGGGGTAATTAATTCTTAGGGATAACCACTTGTATCTTTATAATTTGAAAAGCACGTTGCACACAGTTCTTGTATATAAAAATTAAGATGTAATTATAGGGTGTAGTACTGTTCCTTTGGTGAACGAGCCTCATTTTAAATAGACAACTATGGTAATTTTTTTAATGATCTCCGTTTCTGTTTCTTTGTTGTGAAACTAAGTTAAAAATAAATGATTAATGAGACATGATTTTTAATACTTGTTGCTATTAAAGGTGCATTTTGATCATACACTAAGTATTAAATGAGAATAAATAGAAGGAATTCATATATTTGTCAAAGGGCTCTTGAAGGAAAACAGCTGCAAGCTAGCATTTTCACCTAGAACCCTCTGATACAGCGGCTCCCAACCTCCCTCATGCCGCACCCTTTCATACGGCTCCTCATGTGGTGGGACCCCCCCCCCCACCATAAAATTATTTTCATTGCTACTTCATCACTGTCATTTTGCTACTGTTCTGAATCAGGCAACCCCTGGGAAAGGGTCGTTTGACCCCCCAGGTTGAGCACCGCTGCGCTAATGCTTACTTGGAGGTCTTAACCAGCAAAACAAAACAAAAGAAAACCTTGCTACTACCCAGTCTCATGTTGGCTCCTGTGGGCCTGCCTAGAATGAGTAAGGTTGTGAAAGTTCTATCTCCCCATGTGCTCCTAGTCCTCCGCCTCTGGAGCCCGAAGTGAGATGCCAAACGTTCTTTCCTGCCCTCAGCCTCCTCATACAGTCCCTCAATCTCATGGCTTCCACTCACAATCCTCTTAATCCCCATGTGCTCCCTGCCTCTGAGTATTGCAGCATCCAATTCACTGTCCACAGGAAGAATGACTTGGCTCTGGACTTGCTATTAGTTGAAAGGAGGCCTGTGGCAATAGTACATGCTTGCACTGACTTCTGAACTGACTGTGAATGGCTAACATAGGTGGTCATTTTGGGAATTAGAGTAGCTGTACTTCAATGCCTTCCAAGGTGTTTTGGAACAAAGTGGCAAAGGTATATAGTGATTATTTCCCAAACCTAAAATTAAGGCACATTTTCCAAGAACGAACAGAATTCTTAGGGTTCAAATAATTAAATTTTATTAAATATCTTCAATGTATGCTAACTAGGAGACGAGGACATACAGATACCTCTTCAAACATTTTCTGAATTTAACATTTAATAAGAGTGAGGAGAAAAAGCATTAAAGATTATATACAGAAAGTCCCTGGTTTAAGTGTCTGACGATAGACAGCTGATACTTGAGAATAGCCCACCCTGAGCCCTATTATATTAAGTTCTTCAGTTAAGAGTGGTTCATAAGTTTGAGGAAGGTGACAGGTATCCACGCTTGTAGGATGGATCACGTTTCTGTTAGACCTGTGTTGCATGTGTAACTTTATACTTAAAACAAATCTACCACCTAGTTACCCCATGCCTCCAAAGCATCGATCTGATGCAGGTGCTGGGAATGCATCGACAAGGAGTAGAAAGTAATAAAGCAATCAGAAAGAGGTGACATGTCATTCAAAAGCCCATTGCCACTGAGTGGATTCTGAGTCCTAGTGAACCTGTATAGGGTTTCCAAGGCTGGTAGTCAGATAATTAGGCTACAGTCAGATACTTTTAAAGTTAGAATAAGAAGGATAAAGCATGTAAAAGGGTCTACCCCAATTCTTACTAAGCAAGCAATGCAGTGGTTTAATTATTGAACTGGAAAGCCTATTTTTAATCTGATTAGATGATTTAAATCAGTATAATATGCTTAGTAGCCTTTAGTGCAAGAAAGGCCTTAAGCCGTTGAAGCCAAAAGCTGCGTGTACCGCACGGGAAGGTGATTGTGATGAAATATCGGTTGTCAGCAGGTGTTGAAGTGTTCGAAAGTGAGGGCAGATTTACAGGATACATTTTTGTCTATGAATGTTATTTTAGGACTCGCTTGTAGCACTCAAGACAATGGAAGCAGTTTTTTCAGTCTTTCATCATGATCTTTTTTTCCTATCAAAACTGTTTAATTTTTGCTTAACGTTACTGGATACCCTCCCCCCACCCCCTTACACACACAACCTCTTTTCAGTATCCTATGAGAAGTAACCATGTGAAGTTACTTTATTACTATATTGTTAGGTGTAAGATGTTTCAATGTCTTTGGGAGTTTGGGTTATTTTGGAAGTTTTATATACATAGAAAGGTAAACTATATTGAGACATTTGTGAGGCTAAATAAGAACCCAGGGGCTTCAAGAAGTTTGTGAAAAAATTAAACATGAATGGAATTTTTCTGTGAACTTTTTGAAGCCACCTTGTATTTCACCTCCAATTTACCTAAAACTTCACTTAGACAGGTTTAGGAGATAATCTCATTTGTAATTTAGGGGCTGCCTGTATAGCAACAGGTGCACTTTAATTTCTCTTGGCAGAGGCAGGCAATGTTCTTTGAAGACTCTATATTCTGTCAGACCCTTCCCCATTTCCCATTGTTCTTGTTCTCTTTAGGTTTCCCTAACAAATGTGTGGACCCACATCATCCTGTAAGGTTTATTCAAACCAAACATCGCGGCAGTTGTGACTCCTAGTAAAACTAGAGGACCGAGTAAAACTCCCTAGGGCTTCCCAGGCTGTGAATCTTTTTTTTTTTTTTAATTATTTTATTGCTGGGCTCTTACAAATCTTATAACAATCCATCATTCAATTGTATTAAGCACGTTTGTGCATATGTTGTCATAACATTCCTACCAGGCTGTGAATCTTCATGAGAGTTGGCAGCCTGCTCTTTCTCCCACCGAGCAGCTGGTGGGTTTGAACAGCTGACCTTGCCATTAGCAACCATGTGTAACCCACTACACTACTCGGGCTGAGAAATGAATTAAGTGGTTTAAATTTGGATAGTAAACACCATCACACTATTCTTCACCTGGTTACAGCTTTCCAGGTGACTGCAGCTGCATATTCGGGGAAAGATGAGGTTGTTTCCTCTTGTAAAGATTTAAAGTCTTGGGAAGCGAATGGGGCAGTTCTTTACTGTCCTGTAGGATTGCTCTGAGTTGAAATCATCACTGGTATTCTGGGCAGCCACTTTCAGATAGCATGTTTCTTAATCGTGCTCATTTCAACTCTCCAAAGTAATCATTATTCACTTCCATTTCACAGATGAACAATCAGCTCAGTTTAATATGTCAAAGCCTTTTAATCTGGTAAAAGGAGTTGACCTACTTGTGCTTGATTTGAAAGCTTTCTGTTATTTGAAAATACCATTAAAAGATTATAATCTTATAATTTTACCTAACTTTAAGGAAAGATGCCTTTTTAAAAATTAAATTCAGTTTTAATTTTAATAAAAAATGTCTTTAATATTCAAGTATTGACTATTTTGAGCGTTTTACTGGAAGGAATAACTATTAGTAATTAGTTATTTATTAGTATTCTAAGTAGCCAATATTAAAACTAGCTCAATAAAACCACAACACCATGAATTCAATTATATGACACTGGCCTAAAATGGTCTTTCACTTTACTATTTTTTAACTTGTATATCCTTGTCTTTGGCAACCACATGGGATGGTAATGAAAGGTAAAACACACACACACACACACACACACACACACACAAGAAAGGTAAAACACAGAGGTTAGTGTGCAAAAAAGAACAATAGTATTTAATAGATTACTTAATCTTATTAGCTGAAATTTTACTTAATGGCACATTTAAATACTGAAAGCTCAGTTTAATATATGACCTAACAAGTTAAAATTTGTTGTAAAGATACACACATATAAATGATGTTGACAAATTATCTACTTGAAGTATGTTACAATTATATTAAGCACAATACAAAGTTATTTTTGTTTCTTATGGATTAGGCTGTTGATAACAATGTGGCATGTTTGAAACATCATTTCCACCAAACTTAGACAAACTATTGAGCTTGCCACACCTCAGCTTTCCAGGAGCAGGTGAAAAACAGACGGGAGAGCAAGGCCAGAAACACTCACGCAACACAATTTGGTTTAACCATATTCGTAGGAAAGTGAGTTGGAAAACCCCTAGGCCTTTTGCTCACTCGTCATTCTCGAAAGAAGTCACACAACTCGTGACTATTTCTCTGGCTGCTTTTTGAGAATGTGAATGTTTTAAAACAATGCAGCCTTAAATGACTTTTTGAGAAAGCACCGTTTGTAGGCAATCATTTGCAAATAAATTAAACTCGAGCAATTGACAGTAGATTAACAAGAACATGAAGTGTATGCACCCTCCCTCTAAAGTGATAGTGTCATTCTAGTTTTACTGATGCATTAACTTTCATAAAGTGCAATAGGCAAATAAATAAGAACTTTGAAGATCTATACACCATTTTGAGATTAAATTCCTGGTTTGTGGTGGTTGTAACATACATTAAAGCTCATTGACCCAGGTTAAATCATCTATCTTCCTTTGGCCAATCTAGCATTGAGGACCATATAAAAATGCAGGCTTATAACATAAGGTCAGACTTAGAAAATGTATGTGCTATAGACTAAATCCAGATACAGTCAGGTGTTGAGCGTTATTTCTGGCTTCAAAGTAGGATGTATCTGTTGCATCAATTGGCTGGGGTATAAAAGGCATAGCTTGATGCTGCAGATGCTCCCAGTCCACGCCGCTGAAGAGAGGATGGCGTTGCAGCTCTTGGGGAAACATGGAACAGAGAATCATGACTATTACCCAAACAGGGCTTTAGAAGAACAACAGAAGGCTTCATATCTTGTTCTACTTCATTAGGTCGCAGTTTTCAGATGCTTCTGTCTGCTCTCTCTCTATTGGACCACAAACATCACACAGGTGCACACTGTGGTGCTTGGTATCGACCTTGCACTTGAAAAGTACACGGTTTGTATTTGACAGACACATGAATGAATGATTTTTCCTTTAGAAGCCTGGCCTTCTCACTGCCTACATGTCCTCCCAGAATCCCTAACTCAAAGGGACAAGAAGTTGGCCTACTTATCGGCTTCCCAAGACAGCCTCCTTATCACCAGTCTTCCATAATCACTGCTCCGTTTCTCATCCCCGTGTACATCACTACAACCCTCCTATATTTATTTCTGCTCCCCATGCTCCATCCCTGTCCTTCATGGAGACTGCAGCGTACATGCTGGTGACACTTCCGACACATGGGCTTCAAGGCTGACTTCCATGACCTCAAGCTCCACAACACAAGTACACTGATCCTGTGGCAGTTGGGTTACTTCCTGAATCTTAATACATCACACTACTGCTCCACTTATAACCCCGCTGGCATCGTGGGTTCTAAGTTGGAATGCTAACTGCAGGGTCAGCAGTTTGAAACCACCCGCTGCTGTACTGAAGAGGAGGCATCCTACTCCAGTAAAAGCATTCTATTGTCAGAAAGCCACAGGAGCAGGTCTGCCCTGTTCTGTAAGGTCGCTGGGTTGAGTTGAGTTGGAGATCAACTCGACAGCAGGGAGTTTTTCCCACTTTTAGGGAGCTCTGGTGGCACTGTAGCTTAAGCATGATGCTGCTAACCACGGTGGTGGTGGATTTGCAGGTGAGGAGATGAGGCTTCCTGCTCCTGCAAACACTGACAGTCTCAAAAACCCTGGGAGCAGCTCGACTCTGTGCTGCTCTAGGGTCACTAAGTTAGAATGGACGTGATGGCAATGGTGGCGGGCTCCTTTTAAGATCTCAAACTTTGTTCAACCGTTTAACTACATTTTTGCAACCTGCCACCTTGCCTATTTTTCTTTCTATATACTAAAATGAAAATAGGCTCTTTAGTCTTTCTGTGCTATTTAGTTGTTAAGATACCTCCCCTATCCTTAGACCTATGGGAAAAATAAGAATTCCTAGGAGACAGAAAACTACACATGGAATAAACAAAGGTAATAAAGGCAGTAAATAGCTCAAAAAGAAGGAGCAATTTAAGGAAACTATTGGTGGAAAACTACACAAGCAGGAAAGAATTGCATCTTTGTCTTTATTGGGGAAGGAAAGAAGCCTGTGTTTCTGTACTGGGGGAAGAGTTCTGTGTCTCTGCGTCTCTACTGGGGAAATGAGTTGAGACATCAACATCACACCTCTGAATTGTTTTTTCACTAAACTAAGAGCCTGATAGGGGGAGAACAGTGAAAGTAAGCACAGTGAAAGCATGCGCTTGTCTTTCCACTGTTCATCATAAGTAACTGAGCATACGTTACTTTAAAAATTATTTTAGAACAGAACTTTTCAACTGGGATGATTCTGACCCTAGAGACATTTGGAAAGTCTGGAGCTATTCTTGATTTCACAGCTGCGGGAAGGTGCTACTGGTGTCTACGTGCAGTAGGTCTATGGCCAGGAGTGCAGGAAACATCCTATAACGCAAAGGACAGTGCTTCACTCATTACTCAGTAAAAGTGGAAATGTAGCAAAAGCAATGACATCTTCTCAATAGCTTCGTGAAACATCTTTGATGAGCTATTTATTCAGGGAAGCAGATAGAGGTATTCTTTAATTAATAAACAATTATTTTAACACTCAAATTTAGAGTTCCTTCAGGGATACATTTAGATATTTTTAAAGTCATGAGAAGACCATGAAATTTCCTGTCACATCTATATATCACAGTCAAGAATTACTGCTTTAAGCTTTTTTCCTCATTAAATGTCCCTGCCCACAGAAAAAATTTGAAAATCATTCCAACACTCTGTTAGCACATTAGAATATTACTATGGACCGGAACTTGTAGTTCTTAAAACGATTTGTGTTGGTGGTACTGCGGGATGGTGGTTGGACTCCTAACTGCAAGGCTGGAAGTTTGGTTTGCAGCCACTTGGAAGGGGAGGGATGAGGCTGCCTGTGCCCGGACGTTACAGTCACGGATACCCTAAATAGGGTAACCAGGAATTGAAATCGACACCATAGCAGTGGGTTAAAAATAAAACAAAAAACGAATGCCACTATGAAATATGTTTTAGATAACATTAATGTTCTCTCATTTTTCTTTTCTATAGATTGAAAATTATTTTTATCTGAAATATGCTTCAGGTTGATCTAACATTTTTTTAATCAGGAAAGTCAAGGTAAATCACTGGTGTTTATAGCCTTCTTGATCATAGCTTTTACTCTATTTGAGAGTGAGCAAGAATCTCTGTAAGACAGTTTCCACAAACATCACCAGAAAGAGTGATGAGAAATTACAGAATGGATACTTTTGATAAAGATTCCTTTAAAAAAAAAAAGAAGATTCTCTTCCATTTGCTGGTGGTTAACTGGATCTGAGTTGAAATGACTTAAGATTGACAAGGTAAGATTCTTTCAGGTAGTTTTCTTGAGATTAATAAATTTCAATGAATGCTATTACAACTAGACTATTGAATTTTAATATAGAATTTGAACAAATCCATCAATACATACCTGGATGGCAGAAAGAAAAAAAAAACACAACAGAATGATCTTTATACCAGTCACTGTATATTAGAATTTTATATTATTATTAATAACCAGAGCTTGGAAAAATTGGGGGCCAAAGAGTCTAGTAATATAACACCCTACCTTTAATTCCAGCTCTCTTTGTAACATCAGTGGCTAAAAGTATGTCGACTGCACTTTGAGCATTATCAGATAGCTTTTCCTCACCTTCTGGCCAAGGGATATCTATAAATATAAATATACCAACAAGTTTGTTAATCGTTGATTAAAATAATATATAGGTACAAATGATGAATAAATTAACTTTAAGGGGACAGACAGACTCACCTCTTTTCAGAATATTCTGGAATACTTGCTGTGGGGTTTCATCATTGAAAGGGGGAATTCCTGTCAGAAACTCAAACAAACAAACTCCAAGTGCCCACCAGTCTACTGACGGACCTGGGATTGAACAGAAAGAACTTGCAGACATTTTCTACAAATGTTTCCTAGGTGAAAACTTTAGCACACTGATGTGTGCATAATTAAGGCATTCATTTCCGAGGGCTTTTGTCTGGTGTTATACCAGAAGTTAGTTCTGGCTTACAGCATCCACCTACGACAGAGTAGAACTGTCCCATTAAGTTTCCCAAGGCTGCAATCTTGACAGAAGCAGACGGCCTCATCTTTCTCCTGCAGCGATGCTGCAGGGCTCAAACTGCCAACCTTTGGGTTAGGAGCTGAGCACCATGGCTGCCTTTTGGGGTTAAAAAAAGCAAAAATTGTCAAATTACCTCCATTTAGCAATGTTGTCGTTACTTTCCAAGAAGTTTGACTTAGCAACTACCACTGCTAGTTGTCGAAAACCTAAAGTTAATCCTTTATTAATAGTTTCTGGTATTCCGAATACTCTTATGTTTTATATCCTAAAACAGCCAAAAAATACAACTACCTTAACGAGTCTTCTCTATATAACTTGATGACTTCAAAATTTAAACTAGGATATTAGAGCACTTAAGTTATTATGATGCATTCTACTTATTCCACAGCAGGTATGAGATGAGGTAACAACATATACTAATTGGAAGCTATCTGGACAACTATGGGAGCCCTAATTACAAAGTGTTTTTAGAACACCCCAAAACAAAATAAAACCCACTTCTATCAAGTGGATTCCAACTTACTGAAACTCGTAAGGTTTCCTAGACTGTCAAACTTTACAGAAGCAGGCGGCCTCAGCCCTCTCTGAAAAGCAGCGATTAGTCGGTTTAAATCACTGCCCTGGCAGTCAGCAGGTAAATCTGAACCCACAGTGCCACCAGGGCTCCATTTTCTTGAGCACAAGTGGTAAATTAATAACTATTCACTAATACATGGCTTGAGGAGGTAATTAGGGGCCAGGTTTTATTTTCCTTCTCCTTTTTCTTATTATAAGTTGGGATTTAATACATATATCATTCCAAATTTTATTCACATCAAGTAGAACATACAATTGCGACTGTGCCCACAGGTAAATGACTGCATGCACTGGCAGCACCTTTCACCAGCAAACCGCTTAATCCCAGTTGCCCTTTAAGGAATATAAAATGCAAATTGTCTATGGGTTTCTTTTGACCTAGCAATTACTATAAAAACAGGTAAGCCCCCACAGTTAGTAGATGTTCTAAGTAGCACTGAGAAAGAATTCTTCCAGTGGGTTAAAAACACAAAAAGGCACTAGCCGGATTACAAAGGAAGTAGGGAAAAATCAGAAGCTTATTTCTATGTATTTTACTTAAGTTAGCAATTAGGACCCTTTTCCCAACTCAGCCAAAATGTATTCATGTTGTAAATATATGTAATTTCTCCATGGATATGTCACACATACCCATATACTTGCGTCAAAGTCTAACAAGATCACATACTTTGATGGCTCCCACTCATTGTAATATATACTTTTTGCTAGAGAAAATTGAAAAAAAAAAGTTTTATACTACTGGCTTCCTTATTAAAATCTACCTCTATGACTAAAGATAGATTGATGTTGATATGTTTACATTTTCCTAATGGAATTACAAAGTTTAGAAAATTCTTTTGTAACTACTAATTTTAATCTTTTAATCAAGGCACTTCCTGTTGCAATACAGAAGGTATATCTTTAGGATAATCTTAGAAGTTATTAAAAAATACCAATGCCTACATTTCTTTTCATAGAGAACAGCAACCTTTCTGGATAGTCTTTCTGCCCAGAAGACAGAAGACAGTTCATGTCTGTATATCATAAGCGAGCTGAAAAGGAGATTTTTTTCTTTCTTTCTGTGATCCAGTTACACTTTGTTCAACTTAATATGCTTTGCGATAGTATTGTATAAAGACACTCACTCACCCGAATTCAGAAATCCTGCACAGAAGGAAAAAGTTGTTAGCGGTATATTAACATGATGAGTTTGATCTTACATCATTCATTGAACTAGATATCCCACTATTGCACCAAACATCAAGGATATCAACAAGAATAATAAAACTAGCTTACCTAAAGAGTAAACAGGCTACACTGAGAGATATGATTGATTAAAGCCCAATGTTAAAAGCTGAAACAAAAACAAGCAGCGGAATCTATGCCAACTCAGGACAGAGTGCCTATGTCAGCCTGGCTGAAGAAGCTAGACTATGGGAAGTATCAGAGAACTTCTACCTAAGCCTAAGCTTCTAAGAATTAGGAGTTAGTTATACAGGAGGAAAACAGAAGTAAAAGCACAGAGGTAAGACAGAACAAGGTGTATCTGAGGAAATTATGTAGGTTCCTAAGATTCGCAGTCTTGTTGCACATAATGGGATATGAGAGTTGAGCCTTGAAGGCAGATGGGGTTAGAGCAAAACAGGCTGGTAAGTTTAGTACCTAAAAGAACCTGCAGAGTTTTGTGGGGAAAGGAGTTGAGAAGAGACTGCACGTGCATCTTCCAAAAGTTATTGTGTAATATTTTAAAAAAGAAATAGCAAAAAATTTCCATACATATGTATATCATTTAGAAAACAGAAGAGATAGTTTGAGTTGAAAGTGATTGTCTTAGGGTGAGGGATGGCGGGAGGGGAAAAAAACGAGGAGCTTATACCAAGGGCTCAAGTAGAAAGAAAATGTTTTCAGAATTATGATGGCAACATATGTATAGATGTGTTTGGCACAATGGATGTATATATGGATTGTGATAAGAGCTGTACCAGCCCCCAATAAAATGATTAAAAAAAAAAAAGTGATGGTCTTGGGGAGTGGTAGTTGGGGGCAGGGGGAAATTTGGGGGAAATATAGTGAACAGTATATTTTTAAATTATATATTTTTTCTATAAAATTAGTTTGCTAGGTAGTTTCTAAAACAACAAATAGTATCACAAGTCTATAAAATAAATGTTTAAATTCAAAACCTAATTTCAGGTTGCTATTAGGTGCTGCCTAACTCAGTTCAGACTCATAGAGACTCATAGTTTAAGAGAATGAAATAGAGCTAGGACTTGTGCCATCCTCATAATTGTTTCTATGTTTTTATAATGTACCCTAAGTTAGGTGAGATATTAATTATAATATAGGAGCTGGGCAGACTTTTAGCATTTTTGTGACTTAGCTAATGGGTGCTGTGAAAAAAACCATCAGTAAGTGCCCACAGAAAATTAATTGCTTTGGCTAATAAAGGGGAATATTAAATAGGTCAATTGTTTTCTAAAATTGGGAAGATTGTTAAGAATGGTAATTGAGTGCTTCTAAGGAATTTTTCTGGGATGAAAAATTCTGCTATATAGAAGGCAGAAAATGCATATTCTGCTCTTAAGAAATCCTGTTCCAGGGCACTAACCCACCCAAGGAGAGGGGATTGTTTATATCTCTGCAGGAAAAGAGGGACCAGACTTCAACTCGGTGCTCCAAGATGTGAATGCAACATACCGGCATGAAGCAGGAAATCAATAGCGAGGTCTGAGGGGCCGGTTCCAATCCCAGCTATGTGGACAATGCCCACTTCCCGCTGAATAATTCACTTCAGAGGATAGCACTGAAGCTACAGCTCACGGAGAGGGACATGTCTGATCAGAGCCCACAGGAGCAAACGAAGGGAGAGGAACACATCCTGGCCTGCTAAGCCCCAAGGACGATATTCCTACTCAGAGCAGCCAAAGCACAGAGAGCACCAGAGGGCTGGCCCCACCACAAGACACGACGTCCCTCCCTACCCATAGCACTATGGGGAACAACACTGGAGACACTGTGCTGGAATTGCACCTGATCTGACCCCACCACACCGAGGCAAAACACTAAGGGTGTGCAACAGAACAGCAAAGGGAACAGAGCAAGGAAGTCCCGAGGGAGTACCAAAAATAGACTGTGGGGCCAGGGCATGGCACCCCATCACACTCCACTGGAAAGGTCAGACCTTGAACTATTTATAGGTTTTTCTTTTTTTGTTGTTGTTATTGTTTTGTTTTCTTTTGCTGTCTTGTTTTTTGTGCATATTATTATCTCTGCAGGTCTATCTAGATAAGATAGGCAGGATAAACAATCTGGAGGAGAAAACAACAGGACCAATGGTTGGGGTAGATGGGAGAGGGGGAGGCGGGGAAAGGAAGAGGGTGATAATAAACTCAGGGACAAGGGAACAACAAGTGATCCAAAATTGATGACAAGGAGAGTATAGGAGGCCTGGTAGGACTTGATCAAGGGTAAAGTAACTGAGAGGAATTACTGAAACCCAAATGAAGGCTTAGCATGATAGTGGGACAAGAGGAAAGTAAAAGGAAACACAGGAAGGAACTAGGAGGCAAAGGGCATTTATAGAGGTCTAAATACAGGCATGTACATATGTAAATATATTTATATATGATGATGGGGAAATAGATCTATGTGCATATATTTATATGTTTAGTATTAAGGTACGACATTGGGCCTCTACTCAAGTACTCCCTCAATGCAAGAACACTTTGTTCTATTATTCTATTGTTCTCTATTCTATGATGCACACACCTTCTTGACACCATAGCTGAAGACAAAGAGGGTGCATAAGCAAATGTGATGAAGAAAGCTGATGGTGCCCGGCTATCAAAAGATATAGTGTCTGGGGTCTTAAAGGCTTGAAGATAACCAAGCGGAGCCATCTAGCTGAGAAGCATCAAAGACTCCATGGAAAAAGTACACCAGCCAGGGTGATCATGAGGTGTTGATAGGATCAGGTATCAGGCATCAAAGAACAAATATATCATTGTGAATGAGAGGGAGTGCAGAGTGGAGACCTAAAGCCCATCTGTAGACAATTGGACATACAGAAGGGTCTCGGGGAGGAGACGAGCCAATCAGGGTGTAGTGTAACACCTATGAAACATACAACTTTCCCTTATTTCTTTAATGCCCCCCCCCCCAAACACACACAATCATGATCCCAATTCTCCCTTACGAATCCGGCTAGACCAGAGGGTGTACACTGGTACAGATCACAGCAGGAAACACAGGGATTCCAGGACAGATAAACCCCTGAGGACCAATAATGAGAGTAGGGATACCAGGAGGGGAAGAGGAAGGTGGGGTAGAAAGGGGGAACTGATCACAATGATCTACATATAAGCCCCTCGCTGGGCAATGGACAACAGAAAAGTGGGTGAAGGGAGACATCAGACAATGGAAGGCATGAAAAAATAATAATTTATAAATTATCAAGGATTCGTGTGGAAGGGAGGGTAGGAAGGGGAAAAATGAGGACTTGATATCAAGGGTTCAAGTAGAAAGAAAATATTTTGAAAATGATGATGGTAACAAATGTACAAATGTGCTTGACATAATGGATGGCTATATGGATTGAGATAAGAGTTGTACGAGCCCCCAATTAAAAAAAAAAAAGAAAGAAATCCTGTTCAGCTTTGTAGTGGAGATACATATTTATACATAATTCCAACAGAGGAAGAATGACATCCGAGATGCCTTAAGCAGTTTCTAATGAAGTGATAGAGGAATGAATAACAAATTCTCCATCTTTGGTCAAGGGATGCTTTATGGAAAAGGTGATATATAAGGTGATGATAAGATCAGAAGACAGTTCATAGAAAATTATTGGTCTGGCTTTCCTAAACTGAGGCAATATAAGATGACCCGAGAATAAGTGTATTTTACGAAATGCAATGGGAAACCAGGCAAATAGAGGTTCTTCAAGAGAAGAGGTATACTTGATGTCGGAGCTCTATCTATCTATCTATCTATCTAAGATGCATTGTGCAGTAATTTTGATTTTATTTTTCAGGTAAGAAGAGGGAGGGAGGTAGCACAGCTTTTGGAGGAAGGAAGTGGCATGAACCGTTGTTTTAGAAAGAGAAACCTGGAGACGTTATGATAGACAATAGGCTGAAATTAAAGAGACCAGTTAGAAAGCTAATAAAATAATTCGACTGTAAGATGAAATTCTTACAGCAAAATTAATTGGATTTATATAGTTAGCTTAGCTCAAGGAACTTCATTTTGTTTTAAACTACCTTCAATGCCCTGCTAGTAGCCAGCTGCTCTTAACCCACTTCTTTCCCTTCCAGGAACTCCTGACACACCTGGAATCTCTCTAGATGTCTGCAGACTTTCAGGTATTCTGCCTGTCTGATCAAAAATGTAACTGCCTATATTTCCCCCCTTCCCTTTAAGCCAGCCCTCTGCCTTAACTATAAAGACGCATGTTTTCTTTGCTCGGGGTTGAGAGTAATTTTTTCCTGGGCTATAGCCCCCTCTCAAGCCAGCTGTTAATGAAGGTTTTAATTATCAATAAGGGGGTGTGGACTGATCTTGCCTAGTACAACAATATGTCACTCTGAAGTGGGGAAAACTGAGGTAGAGAACAGAGGATGAGAAGCTTGTTGATAAGCTCAGCCTTGAGACACACATTTGAAAGACCAATAGACTACTGGGTAGGTAGTGTTGGGCACGGGTTGGCTGCCTAGGGAAAGCCAGGATGAGAGATAGAGGGATTTGGGAATCATCAATGTGGAGGTGCCAACTGAAGTTGAGTGATGAAATTAACTGGGATCATGCAGAGAAGAAAACGAGGGCAGAATCTTGAAGCCACAAGAACACCGAGGAAAGCAATAGGGCAAGAAGAATTAGATGGCCAAAGGACCAGTAGACTGGGCTGCAAGGACATCGGTGTATAATATTTATAAGGGCACAGTAAAGAAGTGGTTTCAGTTACATACTGAGGCTAACCATCAGGTCATCAGAGCAAAAATAAGCAGACAAAGGAACAAGGAAACCTTTGAAAAGTCAGGCAGTAAGGGGGAACAAGGTTGGTAACATTTTTGGAGTAAATGAGCCCACAAAGAAATAAAAATGCAAGGTGTGTATGTGGGCTACAGGGGTTGAGATAGAAAACCATAAAAAGAGGCCAAGAAACAGATAAGTACTTGATATCAAGATTCAGGAGACTGTTCCTTTTGGATGGGAGGACAGGTAAAATGACCTCCTTTCATTCTTTCAAGAGTGTTCCATTTTTAAGGATGATTCACCTCTAGTTCGACCCTTCAGGTGAGAGGATAAATGAGAGCACAGTTACCTAGGATAGGCTTCAAAAGATCGAACATAAGTTTACACTAACTTTGCTTCCCTAAACATGTATTAGAACAGACTGGGGAAAACTTGAGAACAAAAGTAATTTAAGAAGGGCCAAAGAAAGCGAGAGGTGGGGCTTCTCTGAGTTCCCGAGGCTGAATGAGAAGGTCAAGAACAGACTGCTACATATTCTTCCACGTTAGGTCTTACACATTCAGAGACTAAGACAGCCATTCCTTTTTTCATTTCCCACAATAAATATTACACATATCATAAAAGAGTATTACCTGAATTACTTAATTTTATTTTAGGCAATCTAAATACCAAAGAAATTTGAGGTAATTTTACCTCAAAAAATTATTATTCTTTTTTACTGTACTCACAGATATATAAGACGTCAAAAATTCTAGTCATGCATCTCTTACCATGGGCCCTCCCTAGTAACAACTCAGGTGCCAGGTAGTCCGGGGTTCCTAGAATTCTCCCATCATCCACTGGGGCTGCCCCTCTTCTCACACTCTTTGGTGTTCGGAATGGTGTTCCTGACTTGTTCTGACATGGGGTCTGTTAATTTACAAGAAGCATGAAAGACAACACATATCTTAATTCGTTTGGCCACAAACAAATGCAGAAATTAAAGAAAACATAGGCCCTAGACTGCCGGGCATAAAATATCTATCAAATTCTTCCTTAGTCACTTTTGAATATGAACTCATAACTATTTATAATTGTGAAAATTTCTAGTAGCTAGTGAAATTCAATAGTAAGAGTATTGAATCATTTCAGTAAGATCTATACAGGCAAGGAACAAACCATACATGATATCTATAAGGAAGAACCCCTTAGTAGCATGCATTAGCCACGAGCCTAACAGCCACTGACCTGGGACTGGCTGGTAACCAAAAGGTCAGCGGTTCGAACCCGCCCACCTCTCAGTGGGAGAGAAATCCCCTCTAAAGAGGGCAACTCCACAGCCACGGGGCTAACAGCCGTGAGGGAGGCGGTTGCTGACGAATTGAATGAGGGCCGGACTAAGTCTAAATTATTTCTTACACTAAATGGCACCTCAAAATTTGAAGGATCCCTTTGTTTCTCACACTAACGCGACAGGTACCATGACCCCTTATATGGAAGCTTACGGCAATATGGAAACTCTGAAGTAAAGGAACTTCTAAATCACTCACTAAGCTTTCAGTAGGAAACCCAAGTCTCGTAACCTGTAAATGTTCACATCTTTTTATATTATGGAGTCTACAAAGTGAGGAAAAAAATAAATGAAACTGTGGATATTTAGAAAGGTCGAAGGTATAGACAATAAAAGCAAAATGAGATTTGAAAGACAGAGCTTTAAACGTTTTCCCTATGAAGAGCTCTCCTAGTAAGTCCTAGGAGACAGTGAGGTGGACGAGAAAGTGATTCTGTATCACAGAGCATTGCTACGATCAAGTGAAACATGTGTGACTGCATTTTCTTGGATAATTAAAAAGAGCTATGCATAAATATTATTAATAAATACAGTTGACACATATACTTAGGAAATAAAATAATAATTATTACTTCCAGCTTTATCTTTCAGTGTTTAAAACTCCCTAAACCCACAGATTCTCAAAGAAGAAAAACATATATTAGATACAGTCGAGAGGTAAGTGCTTTGCCTTAATTTTTCCCAAATTCAAAGAACAAAGTGTAGAAAAGTTATAACATACCGCATATGGCAGAGAGGAACTTCTTTTTTGACTAGGGGTTAGAGCCACGGGATAGGAATCACTGTAAGGACACGAAGTATCCATGGCATCTAAAGAAGTCACACTCACTTTAGATGGTTCAGAGTTATTGGATGCATGAATGTGGCTGTTAAAACTTTGAAACGCTACCACATTCCTTTTAGGGATGGTTAATGTTTTTAACGCCTCTGAAGAAGGAGCAAACATTTTCCCATTATTGTCTTGGGCAGCAGGATCCTCGTCACCCTTTGGCAGGGCATTTTCTTGGTGGCTCGGTGACACCATCAGTCGGTCTGTGATATTTGATTCTTCAAAAGAGGCTTCTCTGATGCTTTTGTCTAGATCGAAGGACTGCTTTTCTAACGAACTTTCCATTATGGAAATCCCAGGAAAAGAGGTATCAGAATCCGCATACATACCTTTAGGCGCCCTCTCATCATCAGAACCCAAAAAACTAGCACTTAAGTCATCCTTCTTAATGTTCTTTTCACAATCATCGTCCAGTTCACAGAGCAGGTTTTTTGCTATCATCGGGGTAGGTGCCTTTTCTGGTGTTTCTTGTTTATCAGGAAAAGGGCTGGCAATGTTCTCCTCATTGTCACCGTCATTGAGCGGGCTTCTGTACACTGATATCTGAAAGTCCTGGACTTCGCCTGTTAGCCCAGTGCTGTGGTTTGCACGGCACTCCATCATTTCACTACCACAGGTATACTCTACACAATTTTTTTTATTCTGTATGATTTCCTGGCAAGGACTGGTATCAACCAACTCAAAATGTCTCTTAAAACCCTTTTTCTCAAGGTGCTCTTTGGTCACCTTGCCAGAATCCACGTCCCACTGATGCGATGGATGAGAACCAGACTGCCCTGTGGCACTGGGCGTGTTAATATTATTTACTGGAGCCAGTTCTCTGGCTTCCCAGGAATCTTTCCCAGAGGCGCATGTTTTAGCAACATCCAGCCAAGCATCTCCAGGATGAGGAATGCCACAGCTGGGGTGAATGGGAGAAAGGCCTAACTCGAGGTCCTTCCTGTTGACATTTCGGCTCTCAATGACATTCGCAGGTTTTGTACAGGCCGGATTTTCAGTTGCATTCGAACTCATCATTTTCAAACCCAGTGTCTCATCATTTTCCTGGGAGGGGACAAAATGTTTTATTTTTAGCTATATAAAGCTGATATTTGGAGAGCAAATGTTTTGAGAATGATGAGGGCAATGAATGTACAAATGTGCTTTACACAATTGATGTATGCATGGACTGTGATAAGAGTTGTATGAGCCCCTAATAAAATGATTTTTTTTTAAAGCTGATATTTATTCTTAAACTTTGTTGGCTTTTGTGTATTGACGTGATGATGGCCTCAGTAGCCACTAAACTACTTCTTTTCACTTTCCAGTGAAACAGAATGAAGCAGCAAAATAAACAACTAGAATACACATCTACACGTATTATTTTGAGTGAAACACGAATGTAAAATTTAAGTGAATTATTCTGTTAAGAGTATTTTGATAAATACTTATTATGGTAGAGTATTACGAAATAGGAGAAACTAAAACCCAAATATTCGCTGCTGTTGAGTTGATGCTGACTCGCAGCAGACCATAGGAGAGAGCAGGGCTGCTCCACAGGCATTTAAGGCTGCAAAGCTTACGAAAGCTGATGGGTTCAACAGGCAGGTCTCTGGCTAGCAGCTGAGCTCTTAACCAATATGTTCCTTCTGGGGCAAACTAACAGGCAAGGTTTACAAGTAAACTTGGACAAGAAAACATTATGTACATTATCGCCCTTTTGAATTATAAAATGCACGGTGCAAAGAATAAAAATAAATAAATGAAATGCATGATGCTGGGGGAGGGAGGAAAAATATGAGAAGCTGATACCAAGGGCTCAAGTAGAAAGAAAATGTTTTGAGAATGATGATGGCAACAAATGTACAAATATGCTTGACATAATGGATGTATAAATTGTTATAAGAGCTCTAAGAGCTCCCCAGTAAAATGTTTTCTTTAAAAAAAGCATGGTGATTGAAGCCTAGTTGTCGGAATTCATAGACCAAAATTATAAATGTGTGTGTGTGTGTTTGTGTGTAGCAATACATATTTATACACACACACACACACAACGTTGCTAAAGATGAAGCTAAACTAATCAGATTTTATACTTAAATAAAGCAATAGGAAACAAAACCCATTGTCAAGATGAACTTATGCCTTGAGGACAAAATGCTTTCCTTGAAAGGAATTTGAATTCCAACTCTCTGAAGGTGCTCAGGCATAAACCGAGCTTTGATAGAATACTGTAAACTGGTGCAGGAAACTAGGGTTTTTTAAAAGATTATTCAGATTGAGTCCTCAAGAAACTCTAATCACACCTAATTTTGAGGTACGAGTAGCAGATTTTAATAACTATCACACTAAGTCACAGATCCAAAAAGCACAGACAATGATGCATTTGGGGATCACAACAAGGTTTATCAAGGAATCCTATATGGCTCACCGACACTCCTCTGCCATAACCTGAGAACTGTGTCGTAACTTTGGCACATTACATATAGAATGCTCTCATCCTATCATTGCCTTCCGCAGGTGCAGAAGTGAGCGGAGAAAGGTAGAGTCGTGGATAATTTAAAATGGCACAAAATGTATCTTCTTGAATAGGAAAGAGATGGAGTTGACAATGCTAAGAGTGGAAACCTGTGTATCCAGCAGCATATTCTACCTCTACAGCAGTCTACAAGAAGGAGGAAGATTTTAAAAACCTGGCTTAACTAAAAATGGACTCTACTCCTAAAATACAGCTATCTAACCATAATGAAGGAAAGTATATTAACTGAGAATAAGGTATTTTCTGAAGGGGAAGGCTTGTTTTTGTTTTACCATAATTCTAATCTAACATTACCCTGTTTAATCATAAGGAAAGCTTTAATTTAAAATTTTAGTTCCTATCAGTATGCATGAGCTTCAATAACTAAGAGCAAAAATATAATAAATTAAGTAAAGTAACTAAGTAATTGTATTCATTGAGTAAGTGATTTCCTCAGAAGAGGTACTTTAAAGGTGTACCTATATTCTCTTTGTGGACTCAAAGTTATTTCTGAGTCAGAAGTTACCGTTTTGTTAAATTCTAAGCTGGAGGGAGAAACAGTGTAGAGGGAATAGTATGAATTTTAAATAACATGTAAGTTTTTAAAACACAAAAAAATAAGTAGCAAATCTAGCCAATTGGAATTAAAAAAAACAAACCAACAAACTATTGCAGCACCATCTTTCAATTTACTATCAGGATTTAAAAAAATTGGAATATAGTCAACCAAGAACAAATTCATATCTGATTGAGAAATGGAATATTTCAAAAGAATTCGACAGAATGTGTAAGAAACTGAAGAATTTTAAAGAATATCTTGGCATTCCTATAAGAATTACTTTTCCTTACAGAGTTTACATGAAAAGGTAGATATGAGCGTTTTTATCAATCTGATGATATACATAATTATTCTAAAAAAACCTTCACTGCCATTGAGTTGATCCCAACTCATGGTGACCCTATAGGACAAGGTAGAACCGCCCCTGAGGGTTTCTGAGACTTTAAAGCTTTACAGTCTTTGCCCCGCGGAGCAGCTGGTAGCTTCAAACTGCTGATTCCAGGTAAGACCAAATTCATTCTAACCTGGCAATCCTTTTCCCACCTGGGGCTGCTGTGGTATTCTGATTCTATACTGGAGAGAAACGTGTGGGACTGACTACTGGCACTCGAGGTCGCCAGCCTTTTCCGAGTCTGGAGTAGATTAGAAGTCAGACACTTCACAGGCGCTTCCGGGTTGGAGGCAACTGTTTCAAGACCTATGGGAGGAGAAGAAAACATGGAAGCTTATGTTATACCTGTCTTAGTTCACAATCTGAATCTTTACAATTAATCAAAGAATAGCATCTCGCACAGCATGATACGTAAACTATTCAATCCACACGCACGGTTGCCTGTCTTCCTGGCATGCTTCTCATGTTTAGGAATACCAGTTGTGAGAAACACGAGCGAGTACTGCCCTGGACACTAAAACCAAAAAAGCCCTTCAGATTTAGAAACATCAAAATCAGCACAAGGGAAAAGATTTATAATTCGGAGCAGACCAATTCTGAGAACGTGGTAGCCAGTTTGAAATTATCCTTAATAAAAGGGCATTCCTACCTTCTTAAACTGTGGGTCAAAGCCCCATGTAGGGTTGCATCCCTGAATGTGGACAGTACGAAAAATTTGGCAACAACAAAAGGTTTCTGAATGTGGAACAATGAAAATTAATACAAAATCAAATGCAGAATGAGTCCCAGGTGGTTCCAGGAATGCTTGCCCATGGTGCAAGTTTCTCATGCACAAAGGGGTCAGGAATGGAGACAGCCCTGTGGTCTATATGGTCACTATGATTTGGAGCCGACTTGACAGCAATGGGTTCTTTTGGTATAGGCCAATGCTAAAACCCTAAAGTCATCGTCAGTGAGTTGATGCTGACAGAGGCCCCCAAGGACAGAGCAAAACTGCCCTTTCGGGTTTTCCAGGCTAACTCACTATGGGAGCAGCAGAGAGTCTCATCTAACTCCCATGCAGGTGGCTGGTGGTTTTGAAAGGCCGACCTTGAAGTTAGCAGTGTAACACATAAGCAACTACACTACCAGGCTAGATTTACTCCATTTTTCATTTAATTAAAATTATAGATTTATTTTAAGGAACTCTGGTTGTGCCGCAGCTTAGATGTTGGCTGGTAACCATAAGGCTGGCAGGCAGTTCAAACCCATCAGCTGCTCTACAGGAGAAAGATGAGGCTGTCTACTCCCTTAAAGATTTACAGTCTCAGAAACTCTATGTCCAGTCGCTATGAGGTGGAATCAACTTGACAGAAATGGGTTTCTGGTTGTAGTTGTATTTTAATGTTGAGGTTGACATGCTATAAAGATGAATTATTCATGTCCTCAGGGAGTCCATCATTACTACCAGTGAAAACAAGTAAGTAAGGGTAAACTGGCAGACAGCAGGAACCGTAAGTACAATCTAACGTAGTGATAACAACATGGCACATTTTCTTTTATGCTAGATAAATCCTCAACCAAACTCCCTGCCACTGAGTCAGCTTGGACTCCTAGCGACTCTTGAGGACAGGGCAGAACTGTCCATGTGGCTTTGAAGACTGTAACTATTTTGGTGGTTGTTAGGTAAAATATAGTTAATGAAAATACTTTCCCACCACCTTTAAACAAAACTAATTTACATTGCTAGAAATCTGAGGGTGCTCTGGCCTCAGGACGTAATTCCTCCCTGCTCCACAGGTTCTAGATTCCACGGCATCACTAATTCCTCAGTGCTCTTGGGGCGCGCACGTGTCAGACGTGCCCTCCTTTGTCCGAAGGCCTTGTGGCAACTTCAATAGCTGAATCCTTATCAAATGTTTCATGACTGTGAGTTCTGCACTCACTGAAGGGGATTCGTATGAACTTGAGGAGTATGTGCTTTTGGTCATTCAAGCATCTTTACTGTACCTTTTCCCCAAATGGCCATCTTTCTGTACTTTTTACCTTGGTAACAACATGCAATTCTGAGGGGTTTGTGGGTCTCCACCATATTTTTCGTGATCTGCTGGTAAAGGCTGAAACACATTACCTGGAATTCATGATCTGGTAAATATGTGAAGAATCCAATCTCTGCATATGAGGCATTCTTTTGTCACCAGCTGTAGATCGCCTGGGGGTCTCTGAACGACTGAGCACAAAACCCCAGCTATTGCGTTTGGTGATTCCTCTCTGGAAGCTAAAGGCATTCAGCTACAAATAGAGTGTAAGGTCTTGAATCTAATTTTCCTAAATCTTAGTCCAGTGTATTTTTACTAAATCATAACATCTTCCCGTGTACCTTTGGCCGGAGAAGTCAAGGAGCTAAATGTTCTAACGTTCCTTTTCAGAATGCACTTCCGAGACTAACTCTTTACAAGACTAGGACGTCTCATCTTTCTCTGGCCGGTGGTTTCAAATTGTTGACCTTGTAGTAAGCAGCCTAACGCTTAACCAGTACGCCACCAGTGCTCTTCATGCTATGTTTGAGGAGCAACTGTTTGTAGCTCACTATTTATATTGCATAATTACCTTATGCTATATAAATACTGAAATATTCTATGCAATATACAGTGTGAGCTAAAAACTGTTGCTCAACTTTTAACTAGACACAATAAGACAACCAGTTTTACTAAAGATCACAATAAATGCATTTTATGTATCTTTTCTTTGTCTCAAACAAAGGTGGAAATGACTTTTCATCTACATCTAGAACTTTAAAAGCGGCAAAAATGTGAAGGCCACCCTAATCTTTTTTTAGTATATGGGCCCTTTCCATGGAATTCCTGAAACTTAATGAACACTGATTTTGTTATTTGGTGAAATCCCAATTCTAGCCCAATGCCCTGTGCTAACTGTATATTTGCTAGGAGCTCTTTCTGGATCACTGATATGATCTGACTATTCCCTTCTTGGGAATCTTTGATAGCTCCTTATTTCTCATAGCTTAAATTCAACAATCCCTGTAACCACACTGGCTCCTGCCCTGTCTAGCTGTGGTAGTTACAGAATCTGTTGTCACCTTGAGACTTAAGAGTGAAGGGGTGGAGTTTAGTCTGTCAGTCAGGTCACAGCTTGATGACTTCATTTGGAGCCGCTAAGGAGATAAAAAGCATACTAGGGGGTGGGGGAAAGAACTCACTCACTCCCTGCGAGACATTCCTGTTGACAAGACACATGGAACTATGCTAGAGCCCTGGAGTTGGAGGAACCACATGGAGACCCGTGCCAGCGCTGAAATGCTTACAATGCCACTGGATCCACAAGAGTTCCCACCCATTGGCCTGTGATTTTCCTGCATTCGGTGTCATTGCATGTGTTGCATGAGTCTGATTGGTATCAGACATATGGGCTAATATCGAACTTATGGACTTGATCTGGACTGGACTGGGATGTTTTTTCAATATTCAATTGCTCTTGTATATAAAGTTCTTTCTCATACATATGAGTGCTTATGAATTTCTCTAGTCAACCAGATTAATATACTAGCCTACCAATTCATATCCCATTACACATGCTTTTCATTGACCACATTATATTTAATCCCCGTTGTCTAAATGTGGAACATATTCTCATGTACCTAGGCCCCTGCTCATGTTAGTATCTCTACCCTATTTTTATTATATTGTCATCATTTATATTCTGCTATGTCTCTGCATCCGGCTTGGCTATTGTTATTTATTATTCAGAACTATTAGAATAATGAAATATAGAAAATTCAGAACCCATGGCTGTGAAGTCAACTCCAATTCACAGTGACAGAACAACCACATAGGGTTTCCAGGGCTAAAGTCTTTCACAGAAGCAGACTGCCTGCCTCATCTTTCTGCCACAGAGTGGCTCGTGGGTCCCAACCATTTGGTTACCAGGTGAGCACTTAATCACTGCATCACCAGCTTTCCTTTGCAATCATATACCTTGAATTTGTTTCACTTCAGTTTGGTCATTTAATTAGTGTGGTAGTTAAAAAGTTTCATGTCAACTTGATAAAGAAACTGTAGGGGTGGAGTTTAACCTGTCAATCAGGTCACAGCTTGATGACCTCATCTGGAGGCAAGACCAAGATAAATGGCTCATTGGAGGCCAGCCCCTCTCTCTCTGCTTCACCTTCCTGTTAGTGAACCACTCAGAGATCTGCTGGAGCCCTGGGATGCGCCCACCACCATTAGATCCACAAGACTTTTCAACCACTGCCTATGATCTTCCTGCATTCTGCATCAATGCATGTGGCTGTGTGAGTTTGAAGAGGGACTTATGGACTAGTATCAGACTTATGGACTGATATTGGATTTACTGACTTGATCTGGACTGGGCAGGGATGTTTTCCTGATATATAACTACTTCTTGATATAATGCTGTCTTACACATATATGAGTGTCACTGGATTTGCCTCTCTAGTCCACCCTACCTAACATAATTAGGTTGAGGGGGATGTTTTAGGATCACAAATACACTTGAGAGATTTCAAATGTATATATATCAAGAACACTGAATTGAAATTGATATCCAATATTTGAAGTTCTAAACCATTTTGTTTCTCAAAGGACATATTTAATGGGAAAAAATATCTTTCATTTTATACTTACATGATTTGACTAGTTTGCTAGACAGAGTGGTATCCTTTTGATCTATAGACATAGGACAAATTAGTCCTTGAGAAAACTGTGAGGTTTCAGATAGGGTTGAAAGAATATCTGTACCTTCTTGAATATTTTCTGCAACTGGTGTGTACTATTAAAAAGATAGGGAAAAACAAAACATGATTTACCTTTATAAAAAATACCCCCAAAGTAGGTAAACTATTAAGCTAAGAGTAATTCATCATACTTAGCATTTAAATCTTTTAGTCATTTATTCTTTAAAAAAGTAAGTTCAGCATACATGTAAGAAACTGTTGGGGTTTAAAATTTTAGTTGTGATCATAGAAAGGCCATGGTATGTGAGTTCTTTCTCATTGAGTACTAAATACTCACAAATCCCAAGGAGCTGATGAGAGATAATACTTGTCCTGGAGTTCTTGAATAATCTTGTCTAGGCTTAGCCATGGACGGCGTTGTCAGGATATCCATCATGTTGATATCTAGGTATACAAAGAAAAGTATATGAGATGCTGCTAAAAGTCAGCTGTCATCACTATGTCAATGATAACATGTTCTGAGTTTTGCTCCTGTTTTCATATTACTAACCTTACCTACAGCTGGCTAATGTAAAATAAACATACCCAGGTAAGCCATCATGCCATATTAGAAATCTATTCAGGGGAAAATGGAATGAAAAGATAATGAAAGTTTCCCATAAACTTTTGGAACCATTAAAGTTTCATAGGACAGAGTCTTGCTCTGTATAGAAGAGTAAATGAACCACATTCTTAGGTTAGACAGTACTCAATAACTAACATAGGAGGGACAAAGTGTTCATGTAAAAGTGAAATGAAGATATATGGAATCTTCTCAACGTTTTCCAAGTCTCCTTGTGTATGATAAATTATACATTAATTTCTCTGACTCTTGTTTCTTAAGGTCTCAGTGGTGGTAATATATATTTGAACAAATTCACCAGCTATCGTCACTTTATCATATGGTAGCTTTTTAGTCATTTTACTGATCTTTGACTGGTAAAAATAAATTTCAGTAGGAATAAAAATAGGTAGATACATAATAGAGGAAGAGAAATTGTTAGTTCCTCTCTAAAGATATAAGAACCTTTGAAGATCCAAGAGTAATTATTACCACTTTTTATCTTCAATTAAAAAAAATCATTCTAGTCCTTTTGGAATAAATATTTATAAATTCTATTAAATATAGACTAACAAAGAAAATAGTTTAACTTAAAGAAATTCAGTATTGAAAATTTGATTTTAACAAGAATATTTTTCTTACCTCTATTCAAGGTAATTCTGGAAAGGCCAAAATCTGTCAGTTTAATATGACCTTCATTAGAAATAAGCATATTATCTGGTTTCAAATCTCTGCACATACAAAAGAAATATAGTAGGAAACTAATAAAGAGTTAGTGGTAACATTAGTGTTCTCAGGCAAAGAAAGTTAGAAACAATATTTATTTTCTCTTAAATAAACAAAAACAAAAACAAATACCAAAGTAAAAGATCTTTGGATCTTTCTTTTTCTTCATTTAAAAAAATTTAACTGTTAGATTTCAGTTTGCCCTTGCCATTACTCACTAGTTATTCATCAATATAAATAAGCCCTATTAGATAAAAATAAACCTCAAGTAAAAAAAAACCAAACACATACAAAGTAACGTCAGATAGTCTTAATACAGCAGAGCCATTTCACCTGACTTTCTTCCCACAGACCAACACTTTGTAAGTCTAGTTCTATGACATGCAGCACTTCTGCATGATGGTAGAGGAGAAAGGGGTACACTGTATCTCGCATGAAAATTCAACCCCCCAAAATGTGGCATTGAGATTATCTTTTAACCTTAAATGAAAATATTTTGTGAAGTCTTCTTAAAATCTAACAATAACCAGTAAAGATTGTCTGCTTTGAGCATTATACTCTCCCATTGTCTATCCATATGGGATCAAAATGACAACTGCAATTGGAAAGACTAGGGCAGTAAGTTCAAGTTACTAAAGGAGGAGTACCATATATACTCGAGTATCAGCCAACCCGAATATAAGCTGAGGCACCTAATTTTACCACAAAAACCTGAGAAACGTATTGACTAGAGTATAAGCCTAGGGTGGGAAATGCAGCAGCTACAGGTAAATTTCAAAATAAAAATAGATACCAATAAAATTACATTCGTTGACGCATCAGTAGGTTAAATGTTTTTGAATATTTCAAAGAAAAATAGTAAACTAGCTCTGTAAATGGAAAATAGGGTCAACAAAAACAATATGGTATCAATAATAACTATACACGCTGTGTTACTGCATGTGCTGCATTACAACATATGCTGCCTTACCACACTACACAACGCAGCTTGTATAGTTTGAGACCGAACACAGGCTGATGACATTCCAGAATGTGATGACATGACTGCATAGAGCAGCCTGTGTTAGGGCTCATAATATACACACTGCATTGTGTACGCACTGTTACTGCATGCACTGCGATTCAGCTTACGCAGTGTTACTGCATATGTATGGGAAGTGCTAGCGCAACACATGCAGTAACACAGTGCGTACACAACGCAGCGTGTATATTATGAGCCCTGGCACAGGCTGCTCTATGCAAACATAGTCAACGCTGGTCTAGATAGGGGCTAATAAGAAAATTAATATAGCAGATTAAGTACTGTAAATAAACGTACTGTATATCCAAGACCAGAGATATACTGGTACTTATATTCAGCAATATGGGTGGAGCAAGGGGGCGTGACCAAGCACAGGTAAGACTGTAAAGACTACGTCATTGGTCGCCGCAGCCCTGGAGGAGAGCGGGAGCAGAAGAGCGGCTGCAGGCGCCACAGATGAGCGGGAGAGACAGGAGAACACCCGCACTGTACCGGAGACCCTCACTTGAATATTAAGTCGAGGGGAGCTTTTTCAGCATAAAAAATGTGCAGAAAAACTCGGCTTATACATGAGTATATACGGGAACTCAAAAAAAGGAGGGTGAGAATGGATGGGCAATTTGAGGAAGGCAATCAAGGTTACTAAACTGCACATGTTGAAATATGACTGTGCATATTTTTGCTGTGTGTATTATCAAGAACAAAATGAAATAAATTATTAAAGAATAAAATGCTATCCTCAGACCAAAGCAACATATTCAAAAAGCACAGTGAGACTCAAGAAGAGATGAAAAAATTCTGAAACTCTTACAAGCTAGTACTTAACTTTAGAAAAACACTTTCTGTGAATACTTCAGACTCAAACATAAACTACATTGATTACTTGTACTTTTAAATAATAGTTTAGAGACAAGTCAGTCATTACCTGTGAATGATGCCATGTCTATGCAGGTACTCTAGAGCCAGTGCTATTTCAGAAATATATTTCACTGCCATTTCTTCATCGAAATAGCCATATATGTGCAGAAGAGACTTGGCATCTCCACCAATAAGATATTCCATTATCTATCAAAAAGGAAAACGCAAGTGTTGCACAATAAAAACAATATTATTGCTTTAAAGATGTATTATTTTAGCATTATATATTTTTAGCATGGTCTATAACAATGGTTTCCTTGGCAACAATGAATACACATTAACACGGAGTTTCTTTTAGTCAATATATGTGGTTTTAAAAGTTGAGTGGTTTGGTCTGAACAAAAAAGTTTGACTTACGGAAAAGTTGCAAAAATACTAGAATAATTTCCCATATGCCCTTTGACTAGATTTGCCATTGTAAAGATTTTGCTATGTTTTCTTTCTCCCTCTTCACATACAGTTGTATAAAATTAATACTATTTATATTAATATACAGGTTTAGTCTCTCTTCTTTTTTTTTTATCAACTTTTATTATCATTCATACATTTCATACAAAAAAGGAGGTAGCAAAGACGTGAGGGTCATTTGAGGGAGAATCTTTGGCTTTGGACATGTTGCGCTAGTCACATCCCGGCAGGCCTCTCCCATCAGGCGCAGCAACTGCACTTGTCCGATGCCCCTTTGCAGATGCAGCCCTGGGCACACTTGGCACAGCCCACAGGGCAGCAGGAGCAGCAGCTCTTTTTGCAGGACTTGCATCTGCAGTCTTTGCACTTGCAGGAGTCAGAGCAGCCACAGGAGCCACCAGCGCTGCAGGAGCAGTTGGGGTCCATTTGGAGGGAGACGAGACTGGCGGTCCCACAGCAAGTGTGAAAGCGAATGCTAGCAGGTGGAAGGCTTCCTGGAGCCCAACCGCCTCTCCATTTGAACCCGAGGGGCCGGCCCGTGCGCAAAGGCCCCGCCCCTCCGCGCGCGCCGCCCCGCCCCGCACTGCACCCGCCCCCGCGAGCTGAGCTCAGCGGGTGGGGCTGTGCGAGGCTCTCTGTCGTCTCCTTTTTACTGACCAATTTGAAAATAAAGTTAAAGAGACCATCGTGTAACTAGAGTGCAAAAAAATACAATAAATTTAATATCCATATGATGCTATGAGCCAGCATATAGTCCACATTCAAGTGTCACTCATCACCTGACAATTGTCCTTTACAGAGTCTCTCTTCCGTCCCTATTGCTGACCAAATCAGGATCATGTATTGCATTTACTCATTATAGCTTTCAAAGAACCATGGCTATCTAGTCAGTTTTAATGCACAATGACCCTGTAGGCCCAGTTTCTAAAACTGTAACCTTGGTGGAAAATTCTCACAACGGAGTCAACCAGAACTATCATCCTGAAATCCATGCTTATTACATTTTTATAATCTACACTGAATTTTCAATCTTATAGTTTAAAACAGCATATGATACTTTTCCATAGTTAGTTTCAAAATTTGGTAGGACAAACAGTTGAAGTGTGGCATAATAAGGTTCTACAGTGTTAGTTACAAGAGAGCATACTAGGAAAACAATTTTTATTCTTAACTGCAATCAAAGTGGGAAAGGAAATGCAGGCTCTGCCAAAGTATAGATCCTCGTTCTTCTTTTAATTTTTAATCGTTTTATTAGGGGCTCATACAACTTATCACGATCCATACATACATCAATTGTGTGAAGCACATTTGTACATTCATTGCCCTCATCATTCTCAAAACATTTGCTCTCCACTTAAGTCCCTGGTATCAGCTCCTCATTTTTCCCCTCCCTCCCCGCTCCCCCCTCCCTCATGAGCCCTTGATAATCTATAAATTATTATTTGTCATATCTTGCCCTGTCCGACATTTCCCCTCACCCACTTTTCTGTTGTCCGTCTCCCAGGGAGGAGGTCACATATAGTTCCTTGTAATTGGTTCCCCCTTTCCAATCCTTCCCTCCACCCTCCCGTATCGCCACTCCCACCACTGGTCCTAAGGGATCATTCACCCTGGATTCCCTGTTTCCAGTTCCTATCTGTACCAGTGTACATGCCCTGGTCTAACCAGATTTGTAAGGTAGAATTGGGATCACGATGGCGGGGGGGGGGGGGGCATTTAGGAACTAGAGGAAAGTTGTATGTTTCATCGTTGCTACATTGCACCCTGACTGGCTCGACTCCTCCCAGCGACCCTTCCATAAGGGGATGTCCAATCGCCTACAGATGGGCTTTGGGTCTCCACTCCGCACTCCCCCTCATTCACAATGATGTTATTTTTTGTTCTAATGATGCCTGATACCTGATCCCTTCAACACCTCGTGATCGCACAGGCAAGTGTACTTCTTCCATGTGGGCTTTGTTGCTTCTGAGCTAGATGACCGCTTGTTTTCCTTCCAGCCTTTAAGACCCCAGACGCTATATATTTTGATAGCTGGGCATCATCAGCTTTCTTCACCACATTTGCTTATGCACCCATTTGTCTTCAGCGATCGCATCAGGGAGATGAGCACACAATACTTTTTATTCTTTGATGCTTGATAACTGATCAGATCCTCATTCTTAAAACTAGATCCTAAGCATTCATTCATGGAAAATCATTTATTCATCGTAAACAGCAACTATTGGGGTTATCAAATATTTAATCCATAGACCACTTCAGAGATCAGAAAGATGTATGGAATTGGTACTCCCAACATCGACAATCTTCACCATTTTCCTGCTGTTGATAGATGACGTAGAGTTGGTTCCAACTCAGAGTGGCCTATGCACCACAGATCGAAACACTGCCCCGGTCTGCGCAGTCCTCCCAATTGTCCCTTGAGTCCATTGTAGCCCTACAGGGTCAATTCTTCAATTCAGCCCTACAGGCCGCCTTCTGTTTCACTGCATCTCTGTTATCAAACATGATCTTTCTCCAAGGACGGGTCTCTCCTGACGACATGTCCAAAGGTATGTAAGAGGAAGCCTCACCATCCTTGCCTCTAAAGAACACTCTAGTTGTACTTCTTCCAAGACAGAGATGTTTTGTTTTTAAAGAAATCCATGGCACTTTTAATACTCTTCTCCAGCACCACACACAATTCAAATGATTTTTCTTTGGTCTTCTTTATTCCATCCAACTTTCACATGCATATCAGGCAATTAAAAACAACATGATTTGGGGTAGGCATACTTTAGACCCCAGAATAACATGTCTTGTGCAGGAAATTTACCTAATACGACGTATCTTTTGATCTCATGACTGCTGCTTCCATGAGTATTGATTGTGGAGCCAAGCACGACAAAATTCTTGAAAACTTTTACCTTTTTACCATATTTCATGATATTACCTATTGGTCCACTTGTGCGGATTTGAGTCTTCTTGACATTGAGTTGTAATCTATCCTGAAAGCTGCAATCCTTGAGCTTCATCAGTAGGTGCTTCAAGACGTCCTCATTTTTGCTAGCAAGGCTGTGTTATTTGCACATCACATGTTGTTAATAAGCCTTACTCCAATCCTGACGCCATGTTCTTCTTCATGTAATCTAGCTTCTCTGATGATTTACTAAACATACAGACTGACTAAATATGGTGAAAGGATACAATCTTGACACACACCGCTCCTCATTTCGAACCATGTAAATCTACCATTCACCTGACAGTTTGTCATACTGTGTAACTCATGGTTACTGTGATGCAATTAGCTATGCACTGGTATTTCAAGTACTAGAACAGTCACCCTATCCCCTACCCACCTGAAAACCAGACTTCCTTCAAGGCCCATACACTGACATGCACCACTTCCAAGTAGCAGTCTTATTATTCGCCAACTTAAAAATAATATTGTCATTGTGTGTGCTATTTATTTAATAAATCGTTAAATAAATGTGCCAGGCTCTGTTCAAGTGCTTTATAATGGCCTATTGAAACTTTATAACAAGCTTTGAGGTTGTACTCCTATTAGCTCTATCTTACAGATAACAGGAACGTACGGTACCCTGGCCAAAGTCATACAGCAAGTAGATGCCAGATCTGGAAGTCAAGCCCAAGTACCCTGATCCCAGGGACTAGGCTCAGAAAGCTGCTGAATGAAGGAAAGAGCGAAGTTATTGACTCACCAAGTACACATTGTTCGCCGACTGCAGAGAATAGTACAAATGGACAACAAAAGGACTTTTGCTGAGCGCCAGAGCATCTCTCTCAGCTTGTACCTGATGAGCCATATTTTTGTTGATCATGTCTGCCTTTTTGACAACCTATTAATAGAGAACATGACAACAGAAAACGTTTGTTTTTAAAAAAAATAAATCATTTTATTGGGGGCTCTTACTGCTCTTATAACAATCTATATATTGTTTGTTTTTTACCTTATTACAAAGTGGCTTCAAAGTTGCCATCACAGAAACACTAAGAGGAAATATATAGATCACACTGCCACCAGAAAACTGCTAGAAAGATAGCTAAGTTGGCAAAAAGGTCCCCTCATGATACGACTGCTTACCTGAGCATTAAGTGGCAAAAACAACAACTACACATCCTTTTTGGTAAGGAAGAATTAAATAAACACTCTCTGATGGCCTATATGTTAATAATAGAAAGTCCTCTTCTGCTATTATTATTAAAAATGTTAAAAGGGTATTAATGTTTCTAATAAGACCAAAGATAATCAGGAACCTAAGCCCAAATAATAGGAACAAATAAATTTTATTATTTCTGATTCTTTGACAGGTGGTGTTCTGGACTGAACTGTGCTCCCTAGAAATTGGGGTTGCAAACGCTAATGGCTATGCCTGTGATGGCATAGTGGGTTCAGTGCTGGGCTGCTAACACGCTCCTGGTCTAATTCCACCAACTGCTTTTCAGGAGAAAGATAAGGCTGACTGTTTCCATAAAGTCTAGGCACAGCGGTCCTGTGGCACAGCTCTCCTCTGTCTTATTATGAGTCAGAGGTCACTATGAATCAGAATCAACTGGATAATCCCATTGATGAGGGGTTGTCTTGTTATGTTAATGAGAGTGGATTAGTGTAGGATATATATGAGTACATCTCTTTTCAGATACAAGAGATTAAGAGCAAGATGCTGAGACAAAGATTGCCCAGGACCAGAAGCTCAGAGGGAAGGACCCTCCTCCAGGCCAAGGCAGAGAAAGCCTACCCTGGAGGCAGCAAGCTTGGAGTCGGGCTGCGATTCAGTTAGAAATCACCAACTGCTCCTTTCTTTTTAGCTGTTGTTATAAGCTACTTTTCTCTCCCTCCCCCCAAACCATTGTGAGCTAATACAGATATCATATCTTCCACAGTTCAATCACAACCAGCAGTATTGTACAATTGCTACCACAATGAAAGGTGGGG
Organism: Echinops telfairi; assembly: GCF_000313985.2. Taxonomy (NCBI): domain Eukaryota; kingdom Metazoa; phylum Chordata; class Mammalia; order Afrosoricida; family Tenrecidae; genus Echinops; species Echinops telfairi. The sequence goes on along the minus strand of NW_022111361.1, from coordinate 524,845 downwards.
CATTCTATGCCACAAAGTTATAGTCTCGGAAACCCACAGAAGCAGTTCTACCCTGTCCTATGGGGTAGCTATGAGTTGCCATCAACGTTGTGCCCGTGAGTTCAGTTTGGCTTTCGAGCGACGGCACTGTGAATTTGGTCTTCTAGCCTACCAATCACGAGAGAGTAAGTTTCTGTTTGTTAAAGTCACTTTCATGGTACTGTTGTTAGAGCAGGGTCTGACAACTAAGGCGGACGTGAACAAAATTACACAAGGGAAGAAAGTTGAAATTTGTTTGCCTAAGGCAGAGGTGGGCAAACTTTTGAGATGGAAAAGCCAAACTGTCCCTCACAACAAGTTAACCATTTTTGGAGATCCATAAATATATTTCTACAAACAAATGAAATCACCATTATCTGAATAATACTCTTTAAATGAAACTTTGATAGCTTTATTTTCATTTTCAATTTTACTTCCAAGCCACCATACATATTCGAAGAACCACAGTCTGCCGATCTCTGGTCTAAGGAATAACTGAAACTTATTAGTTCAAAATGCTGTCCTACAAAAAACAAGTTGCTTTTCAGGTTAATTGCTATAGAAATAAAACTACAATCTGTTACTGTCAGCGCACTAAACTGAATATTTAATAGCAAAGGGATTCTCAGGACCATTATGAGGGAAAGGGGGAAGTATATATTTCTTCTGTAGGTTTATTTGCATAATTTATAAAATCTTTCCTGTACTATCACTTTTAGCCTTAATTCTTTTCCATGTGAGAACTAAGGGAAATGAACAAAATAAGCCTGTAACAATGATTGTATCTTTTGTAACTGGTGGCTCTGGGGTGGCATGTTTACCTTGTTTATCACAGTACTCCATTTCCCACACAAAAAAGGAATGCTCAGAAAACACTTATCGAACAGGTAAATTGGTGCTTTAATTCTAATAATTAGCACAGACTAAGTGCATGAAGTTTAGTGGGGGCAGTAGTAGAATTGTGGCCTTACATACAATGGGAGATCCAGGTTCAATTTCTGGTCAAAACATTTCAAACACAGCCACCACCCATTTGGAGGCTTGCACATTGCTGTGATGGTAGAATAAGCTTTCAGTGGAGCTTCCAGACTAAGACAGACTAGGAAGAAAGGCTTAGCAATCAAATTCCGAATTGCACCTATCAAAACCCCACTGAGGCCAATAGTTCAGTTCCGCTTCACATGGGGCTCCCAGAATTTGGGCTGACTTCATGGCAGGTAACAACACACCAGGTTTTGTACAATGAAAAACAAGCACATGAAGCGAGGAACCACCAATTCCACTGTGGTGGGCTGTAAAGACAGGGAAGGATTGGAGAGACGCTAAGATGACCCCTAATGCATCCATGAGAAAGCAGAGGAGGGTGAAGAGAAACTCTTAAGGAAAAGTGAGCATCTTGTACAACTCTTCTCAATGTGATTGAGCTATTCCATTGTGTGGCGTGTGCATTATATGCCAAAAATCGGTTTTAAAAAAGGAATCAATGGGGGGGGGGAAAGGAATCACTGGAGGATTGGATAGGCACTGTGAAATGATACAACCTTGATACACATCTCTCCTTGCTTTGTTCCAATGAATGCTTTCTGAATTATATATAAAATTTCCATGAGTCCCCCCTCCCCCCCAAAAGTAACCACATTCATGATTTAGTCATTCCAATTTCGGGATTCTATCCAAGGAAATGGCTGCTCAAAAATCTAGTAAATAACTAAATCTACAGGTTGGGTAGAGGGGCTGGCCTGCCACACCCACACGGAAGCAAATCAAGAAGAAAAAAGAAGGAAAAGACAACGTCTCTGTAGGCAGGACTGCAGGGCCAACAACAGCTGGAGACGTGATGTCCCTCACTGGAGCACTTCCTTACAGAGAACGGTAATTGGGACACTTGGTGGAAAGTGAGTCCAGTATGAACTCCCCACAGTGGGGCAAACCAAGATGGAACATAGCAGATCAGCAACGGGAGCAAAGCCAAGCCACATAGCCCTGGAGGAGCCCCCCAAATAGACTGCAGGCTAGGAGGGGCAGCAGTTACCAAAACCCCCCAGGCCCAGTGGGGAGATAGTCATGAAGGTCAGCAGACAGACCTGGAATTATCTATTCTTTTTCAGGTTTTTTTATTGCTAGTTATTATTATTTTTCTATATATATA
>NW_022111361.1:482791-522578 GCF_000313985.2 Echinops telfairi | reverse complement strand
TAAGAATTTTTAAATGATCATGAGTTTCCATGTCCCAACTCATCATTACTCAACACCTCTTTCGTTCCTTACAATTGAATGATGCACCTGAATTGTCCAAGTTAAATTAACCATATGATGTGAGGCTCTCTGAGGGTGGTTTGTACTCCAAAAATTCCATACACACAGGAGTGGTTTTTGTATGTTACTAATTTACAATGGAAATGACTTCTTCAGTGAAGATGTATTGTTCCACTTGTCATGAATTGGCTGGGGGTATGTAGCGGTGTAGAGATGAATATCTCTGACAACACTGACCTAATGCTATGTCAAGCCTAGTATTTATTGATCTGTTGGATGGCCCTCTTTTGCAACTAGATGAGGGAAGACTAAGGGAACACCTTGAAATTCCCAGTGGAAGGTCTTTTACCTTTCTCCACCCAGAGTAGTCTCTGACTTACTTTCTTTCTTGCCTTTTCCCCCTGGATCTGTTTCTTTTATCTGTTATCTCTATTGATCTACACCACAGTCTTCAGTATCACAATGATACCCAACTATCCTGTAAAGGGACAGAAGTATAAAAAGCATGGAGGAAAACAAACGGGAGCTAAAGGAAGCAATAATAGTATATTGGAGTAGTTGATGGAGAGATGAAAGAACATATGTTAATATTTACAAATATTTTACTATGGAGCTTATAATTATAGTACATGTGGAGTTCTAATGACTCAGTGAGCTGCTAACCACAAAGTCAGCAGTTCAAACCACCATCAGCTCCATGGGAGAAGATGAGACTTTCTTCTTCCACAAAGAGTTCCACTCTCAGAAACCCACAGGGGCAGTGCTACCCTGCCCTACAGGGTCCTGATGAGTCAGAATTGACTCAATGGCAGTGAGTTTGGTTTTTTAGGTAATATATATATATATATATATATATTACTAGTTATTATTTTTCTTTTTATTCAATTTTTGGTTTTCTTTTTGTATTGTCTACATTATTGTTGGCTTGCCTACCTTTGACAAGATAGGCATGGGGAGCACATCCGAGAAAGCCACTGGACCGAAGTTTCCAGAGGGACTTAGGGGAGGGAGGAGGAGGAGACGGGGAAGGGAGCCATGAGCAAACAACACCATAGGCAGGGGAACAACTAGGGAATTAAAATCAACAACAAGGAGGACATAGAGATCCTGGGGGTGTTGGAGCAACAGCAATCTATCTGAGAGGAATTACTAAGAGGCAGAAGAAGGGCGAGTGTGATGGTGGGAGAGGAGGAAGGTAAAAAGAAATAGATGAAAGATATAGGAAGCAAAGCTATGGATAGCGGTATAAACACAGGTGTGCACTTATGTAAATATATTGATTCATAAAAATAGAGGTATTGGCATAGGTACATATATTTACATGGCAATACATTGAGGAAGTGGATAGACTTTGGGCCTCTGGCTCAAGCCCTCCGTCAGTGCAAGAACACTGTTCTAACAACCTAGCATTCTGTGATGCACACCCTCCCAGCACGATCACTGAAGACAAAATGGGAGCACAAGCAAATGTGAAAGAATGCTGATTGTGCCCAGCTATCAAAAGATATAACGTCTGGAGTCTTAAAGACTTGAAGTTAAACAAGCGGCCATCTAGCAGAGAAGCAACAAGCACACATGGAAGAAGCACACCAGCCTGTGTGATCATGAGGTGTCGATGGGTTCAGGTAATAGGCATCAGAAGACCAAAAACAAAAGAAACAATAAAACATATTGTTGAGAACGAGGGGCCTCGGAGCAGAGACCCAATGGGACACCCCCTCAGAAGGGTCTCAAGGAAGGGATGAGTCAACCAGGGTGACGTATAGCACCAATGAAGCACACAATATTCCTCTGGTTCCTTGAGGCTTCCTCACCCCCCACTATCATGACCCTGATCCTGCCTTTCACTTCCGACTAGGCTGGAGCATGTACGTAGGTACAGATAAGCACTCAGGACACATGGAATCCTGGTCAGATAAAGCCCTTGGGAACAGAAATACTCCCAGGAGAATGGGGGAAAGGTAGGAAGAGGAAGAAGGAAGAAACCTTGGGGAAGGGAGACAGCGGTCAGTGTAAGATATGAAATTAATAATCATTTATAATTTGTCAAGGGGTCATCAGGGTGGGAGGGTAAAAAGAGGAGCTGATTCCAAGGGCTCACCTAGAATGTAAATGTTTAAAAAAATGAGGCAACATATGTACAAATAAGTTTGATATAAATGATGTATGGATTGTTATAAGAACTGTAAGAGCCCCCAATAAAATCTTTTAAAAAAATCTAGTAAATAAAAATTAAGATATACAGTATATAGTAAATATCCTATGCATAAAGTTATTCATTACAATGTTATTTATAACAGCAAAAACTGAATTAATGTATGATGAGAAAATAGTTCTAATTAACAACCTATATGTATGGTGCAGCCTTAAAATAGCTTACATTAAAAAATAACAAAAAGAATGAGTCTCAACATGACCTTACTACCATTGAGTCCATGCTGGCTCACAGAGACCCCGTAACACAGGGTAGGACTGCTGCCATGACTTTCTGGGACTGTAACTCTTTCCAGCAATAGAAAGCACAGTCTTTTTCCTTAGGAAAGGCTCATGGTTTCGAACTGCTGATCTTGCAGTTAGCAGCCATATACGTGAACTGCCAGGACGTCTAACATAACCTTAGAGGCAGGAAAAATGCATGGCATTCGGGAACTAATTAATTTTCTGCTGGGAATAGAAGGCAGAATACATGTAAGGGAAAAGTGGAAGTCAAAATCTGAACATGAAGCATGACTGCTTTCTAAGGACTTTGGACTTTCCCATGTATGGTAAAGAAAATATTTCCAGTTAGGGGCCTAGTCTAGGAGATGGATGAAACATGTTAAGTGAAAAAGGCCAGATGTAAATGACCACATATTATATGATCCCTTTATATAAAATATCTAGAAAAGGGAAATCTATAGGGTTAGAATCAGTCTTCCAAGCTGTACAGCCAAAACACTCCTTAAAAATAAAACCAAAAAAAATCAAACTCACTGCCTTCGAGTTGTGCCGACTCAGCACCTCTATAGGATTGCCCAAAGAGTGTCCAAGACTGTCATAGAAAGCCCCATCTTTCTCCCCTTAAAATAAGGACATGTTCTTAAAAGTGACCAACCACTTGAGAAGGATACTATGCTTGGTATAGGGTCAGTCAGCAAAAAAGGAGACTGTGAGATGGATAGGCACAATGGCTGCAATAACCGGCTCAAACATCAAAGATGGTGAGGATGATGCAACGTGGGGCAATGTTTCAATCTCTCTTACTTAAGCCTGCCATGAATCACCGTTAACTCCATAGCAACTGATGAGAACACCGAGATAGAAAATAGACTAGTGGTTACCTGGGAGAGGACACAGCACAGAAACTTTTTCAGTGTGATAGAAATATTCTGAACTGGACTGTGTGGGTGGTTACACCACTATCTGATGAAGAAATGAAGCTCTTTACAGTACTTGGAAATGGAAAGATAAAGGTAAAAGGACTATGAGAAAGATCACCGAGACAGAACTGGCCGGAGTAGTTGAGATAGGACAAACAGCTAAAATGAAAGCCAAAATGACTCGGGTTTCTGGTCTGAGTGATAGGGATGATGGTGGTCAATGAAAGGCGGAATACAGTAGGCTCAGAATTAAAGTAGTAAGGTGGAGAGAACTGTTAATGCTTAAGCAGTATAATTTGAAGGGGTTGCTAGATATGCACATGGCAGTGTAGAACAAGAGCTTGAAACTGCATTTGGAAAAAAACAACAACTGTATCTAACATTCAGACTACCAACTTATCCTTTCATTTTAAACACTGATAAATCACTTCCTCTCAGTAAAATGCTGACATTTGAGCAACTTGAAACCATGCAAGTAAATGAAAACCAAAAGCAGGCAGAATAGTTTATTCAGTGGGTAGCAAACTTTTGAGGCAGAAGAACCAATCCTGTCCCTCCCAACAATTTAAAAATTATCCGAATCCAAAGCCCATCTGTAGGCAATTGGACATCCCCTTACAGAAGGGTCGCGGGAAGGTGATGAGCCAGTCAGGGTGCAGTATAGCACCAATGAAACATACAACTTTCCTCTGGTTCTTTAATGCTCCCCCCCCCCATCATGACCCCAATTCTACCTTACAAATTCAGCTAGACCAGAGCATGTACACAGGTACAGATAAGAACTGGAAACACAGGGAATCCAAAACAGACAAACCCCTCAGGACCAATAATGAGAGTAGCAACACCAAGAGGGCAAGGGGAAGGTGGGGTAGAAAGTGGAAACCAATCACAATGATCTATATATAACCCCTTCCCAGGGGGACAACAGAAAAGTGAGTGAAGGGAAACATTTGTCAGTATAAGACATGGGAAAAAAATAATTTATAGATAATCAAGAGTTCACCAGGGAGGGGAAAAAATGAGAAGCTGATACCAAAGGTTCAAGTAGAGTTTTGAAAATGATGATGGCAACAAATGTACAACTGTGCTTGGCACAATGGATAGATGGGTTGATTTGTGATAAGAGTTGTATGAGCTCCCAATAAAGTGATTTTTAAAAAGTTATCCCAGTTGTTAATATATGTTTACGAACGAAGAATACAATTACCATTATCTAAGTAATAGGTTTATTTTCATTTTCAATTTTACTTCAGAGCTACATATACGAACTTAAAGAACTCCATATAGCTCGCGAGCCAGTTTGCAGATCACAGTTTACATACATTACAAGTTTGATAGAGGTTTACTATTGAATAGGGTGCCCCAGTGGTATAGTAGCTATGCATTGGGCTGCAATCCACATGGTCAACAGTCGGAAACTATCAGCAGCTGGAGATAGACTGGACTTTCTACTTCTGTAAACAGTCTCGAAACCCCTGGGAGGGAGAGAGTGTTTCTCTGTGTCAACATTGACTCCATGGCAGTGAGTTTGGTTTTTTGTTTATTGTAAGGACAGAGGACATAGTTCTGCCAAATCTTGATACTTATTACCTACTGATTTTACTTTGTTTCTAGAAATGTAGAAAAGTAGACTCAAGGTTTTATAATGAGATTTGATGAGGAAAAAAATGAGATGCCTGTTTCAAACAAATCCTGGTTAAAGTCTAAACCATAAAAAGGATCAAGAAAACACTTAAAATGAGCAGATAATAGTAATTTTTAAAACCTACCGCCATTGTGTAGATTCCGATACAAACTGGCCCTTCAAAGAATTTCTGAGACTAAATCTTTAGGGGAGTGTACAGACTCTTTCTCCTGTGGAGTTGCTGCTGGATTCAAACTGCCTGCCTTGCGGTTAGCAGCCCAACGCCTAACCCACAGTGTCACCAGTATCTAAACGCTTTGCAACAGATTTAACAGAAAACAGTGTCTCTGTCTCCTGACTAGAGCCCAGTAATAGCTGTCTGCCTATTATTAACAAAAATTCTTCACTAGGATGTCAAACTTCCAGAGACAACATAAACAAAACCACTAACTAGTATAAAACCTTTTTGGATTTAGAAGCCTGATTAACAGTTTGGGCTGTGACTTTAAAGCCCTTGTACTTTGTCTTTGGCTGCAGTTTCTTCATTTGCTAACTTTCTATTCTAGCAGTTCCACTGATCCAGAAAGGAGGGCGGGGTAGCGGCTAGCCCCTCCCCCGCCCCTTGCCTGCTAGTGTCACTGGAGCTCCTAAGACTCAAGGCCAACCACCACCCCGACGAGTGGCTCCAGGCGCGGGTGGATCTGCCCAAGGGAAGGGGCCGGGCTCTCTCCCTGGTCTATAGGATTTCCTACCTTCACTGCATACAATTTGCCGCCTTTCTGTCCCAGATATACTTTCCCGAAAGCGCCACGGCTAATGGGCTTCACAATCGTGAACTCCTCAATGGAGGGCGGTCTTGGCACAGGGATCCGATTCACGCACTCCCCAGTCGCCGCTCCTCCTCCGCAATCGCTCCCGCTTCCCGAAGTGGGCTCCATACTAAACCGGGTCAGACGAGAACCTGCAGCAGCCACCACCGCTCCATTCCAAGCCGCCACTCCCGCCAACTAGTTTCAAAGTTAGACTCCGCCTCCCTCACGCACTCCCGTAGTGACGTCACCGCGTGGCCTCGCTTGTAGCGCGTCAGGTGCAGCCACGCCCCCTGCCCTCTCTCCCTCCTATAAGCGGAAGGAACCAATGAGCATGTGCACTGAGCGCGTAGCAACAACCAAAAGGGACTACACGCCCTTTAGGGTGGTGGCCACGGTCCACCTCGCTTGTAATAAGGGGGTGGGGGCAGCAGTGCTTATAAAATTTAAAACGGATCAAATAGACTGTTGATTACTTTTTTACTTCAAATGGGGCGAGTTCCCCCCCTCGCGACTTTCCACCTTCGCGAGTAATATAAACTAATTCTCACTACCCTCTAAATATTCTGATGGGCCAGGGGGAGGTTGGAAAGCTAGTTAAGTCTTGGAATGTAGAAAAACTGGATGAATTGGAAGTGAGTGCTGGTCCTGTAATCCGACGTTTTAAGAGGATGCTTAATAAGCGGACTGAGCTTTTAACTTTCCTGACAAAAACCAGTACCAGCCTGGAAGAATTTTATTTCCGAAGGAGAAAATAAAGAGGATTATATTTTAGATCTCAAGGCTCAGTCCGTACAGGACAACAAATTGGAAGGCTACATGAAGAAGCTGTTGATAATCTGGGAAAAGCAAGCATCCCCACTTAAAAACAAACCGAACTCACACAAACCTTCCACAGTTTGGGGATGCAGCACGTGTGCAAGTATGCAATGTCAACGTGAGACGACTTCGGGGGCCAGGGGCCCGCCATTGGCCGGCAGAAGCACCCGGCACTTGGGAAGGTGCGGCACTGACGCACACTCCCCGGAGGGAGTGCGCACTTGCCCCGGAAGTACTATGGAGCTAGAGCCTTGCCTTCCGGGACAGTTTTGTCTGTCGTTGCCGCAGCTGTAACAAGGGGAGGCCATTTTTGGTTCTGAGAAGAGCGAGGGTTCAGGGTGGGGAGTGGAAGCAGGAGGAAAAAGGGCTCAGCGCCTCCCCGCCCGGCCGTGAACACAGAGGCCTTTTCGGCAGGCGGGCGAGGTCGCTGAGGGCCCGGAGATGTTTTCCCTGTCGAGCACCGTGCAGCCCCAGGTGAGTCCGTCATCGGCCTGTTCGTTTTCTTTGCGCTGCCCCTGCCCACGGCTGCGAGTGTTGTGCGGTTCGTGTAGGCGGTTTTCCAGGAGAGGCTGTCGCAGGCAAGCGATTCCCTTCACGTGAGTCCCTGGGTCGGGGATTGAGAAGTGGGTCAGAGTACCCTGCTGAGAATCGGGCCTGAGACGGAAAGGGCTGAAGAGGAGGCTGTCGGGGCACGGGCGTGAAGTCAGTGTCACGGAGACCGTCGCATCTCGAGCTGTTAGTGTGGAATGCCCGCGTGAACGCTTTGTTCACGGTCGGGGATTCCACAGCTAGCGGTGGGCAAAGTGTCTTTCCCATCTTCGTACAGGAAACGGATCTGTTTCCTTCCCAGCCTCCCGCCTTTCTGGAGCAGAGGTGTAGTATTTACACACCCAGTCTTCTACTCTTTCTTTACCTTTTTTGGATTTGGAATTTGACTCAAACATGCTAGAGTTATTAGCCTGCCACCGATGCTTTATTTTCTTTTTGACTAGAATGACGTGTTTCCCAGCCATTGACAGTTCGCAATTAAAATTTTGCATTCAGCCTCCTGATTTCTTTCCCCCTTTGGTAAAAGGATAGGGCAGAGACAAAGGAATTCAGAGGTTTTTATTATTACCCTTCTCCTACCCTCACCCCCCAGATAATCACTTCTGACAGTGTTTTGTTCGTGTTTATTTAGAGGGGTGTAACCTATTTGTTTTTTTAAGGGTGCTCAGTTTTGTAAGTAAAAAAAATTAAAACAACCTAACTTTTCACTTAAAAAAGTGAACACTTAATAGCTTCTTGGTTTAACTATATTAGGATTGTGTTCCTGTATGTAGGCCTCATCCATTTGTTTGCTAATAATGGCTGAATAATAGAAAATGAAATGATTGCTTATTTCTGTGCATTGATTACATGCTTGGTAAATAAACAAGTGTAGGACTTTATCTTAATGGAGATACATAGCAAAAGTATGAGTTAACCAGATAAACAGTAAAAGGAAAATCACAGGCATTCCAAACAGAAGGAAGATGATTTGTGGAGGCCTTGGAATTGGAAGACCAGCAGATTGGAAGCACAAAATGGGACTAGTCTGACCTAGAACATGCTGATGCAAGGGAACAGTGACAGCTGGGACTGGAGAATAAAGCACTGAGGTTTATTATAGGAGTTAGTTGCAGGTTATGTTTAAGAAATTTGGGTTTCATTTCAAGTTACTGGAGGCTTACAAGCAGAGGAGTAGTATCAGATCTACACTTTAAAGATCACTCTGCCTGCTTGCTGTGATGGGGAGAGGGCAAGAGTGGAAGTCTTAACCAGTTATCGATTGATTCCAAAGAAAATCCATGGGAGAGCTGATGCACTGATTAAAGTGAACGGCACTTATTAATAGAAAAAGGGATGAGATTTGTTTTAAAGAAGTAATAGAATTACACCAACAACTGAACATAAAGATTGAAGGGAGAGGTGTTTCTGTTTTGAGCTACTAGTTTACCAAGGTGTCAGTGTCTAGAGGATTCAGTACAATCTTTTGAAAATTGAAGGTTGACTCAGTTTGTGGAATACAGCATTAAACGTTTTCAAGTTTAACTACGTAGTTCACACCCCTCCCACCCCCTTGAATCATAATAAACCTATTGGACAAAATTGAACTGCTCCCAAGGGTTTTTCCAAGGCTGCAGAGTCTTTAGTAACAAAAACTTCCTCATCTGTCACCCTCAGATCAACTGATTGTTTTGAACACTCAATCTTGCAGTTGATAGCTCAATGATTAAACCTCTATGCCACCAGGCCTCAATAGTTCACATCGAGAGTACCTGACTTTAGACCTTACCATCAACTGGATAGAGAGTTAATATTATATGATGTTAATAGAGGTTGACAGCGTGTGTTGTATATAATTGTTTATTTTTGCTGAAAATATATCTATGAATGTTGTGGATCATGGTAGTTATCTTGGATTTGACCAAATACCTTGAGGGATTGAGTCAGTGGGCCTGAGGGAATAGGCCTGAGGGAATAGGCCTTCGGACCATAGACCAAGGTCAGCTACATAACACAGTCCACAGAGACAGTTGTTCTACATCCTGATTTGGTGGTCTTAACTGCTCATGAGCAACCTATTGATCTCTCCCTATGTGGAGGAAAGAATAATGATGAAAATAAAAGAAATGTGGAATTATTGGTCCAGTGAACTAATGAACTACATGTTCAGCAGTCTCCAGGACCTTGATGGCAGAAGAACTAGATGATACCTGGCTACCAGTTGCTGTGAAAGGGTTCCCATTAGAAGGTTCTGGATAGAGTAGGGTAAGACTATAGAACAAAACTCAAATAATAAAAGAGACTAGAAACTGGTGGAACCCTAGACTATGGTGCTTGGTCACCCATTGGGTCTAGAAATTAACTCACCCTCATGGCTCAATTTTTAGGCAAATAGTATAGAGATCTACAACACAAGTGAGATACACCTCAGAATGGTTAACTATTTGAAATCAAGGGGGCAGCATTTACCCAAGAACAAAATCCCTAAAGTTACGACAGAAGGAGGAATGGAAAGAGAAAACACAGGGAGGAAGTTGGATAAATGATGTTACTTTGTGGGAGTCACCATCAATGAGATTAAGCGAAGTGTGTATGAATTGTTGAATGGAAAATTGACCCGCTTAATAAACCTCTGCCTTATTCACAAAAGGCATGGAGGTGCCCTGACCTCTGATGTCTCCAGGGGGCTGGACAATCAAACTCAACCTCATCCCAACACCAATTTGTTCGAGTCAGAGATCAGATAATGCCTCTCTAGCCTTTACTAATTCTGACCCCAACTGTCTCCTAAGGCAATGCTGCACTGCTGGGTTCAGTAATCACATGTGTAGTGTCCACACAAAACTCTCAGATCATACTCGTGATTTTGAGGTTTATAGGGAAGTTAGCGGGTTTTACAGGATCAGAACTTTAGCTCTTCCGTTATATAATTCTTCAGTTAGGACCACCTCTTCTCAGCTATGTCCACAAGCATGCCTCTTCTCTGACTCCTATTGCAAAGCTCTTTTACTGCTGCTGGCAATTTCCCTGAAGGTACTCTACTTAGCCAGTAGCCTTGGATTTAGAAGTTTATATTATAATGGGAAAGACAGATTGCAAACAAACATAGATGAGTGTGTTAGTAAAATATACGGCGGGAAAAATAGAGCAGAGAAAGGAATTAAGTTATTTTAGGAAAGTGTTGAAATTTTAGATAGGGTAACTGCAGGAGGGATTCTTGAGAAGATTTGAGTAAAAAACTGAAGGGGAAAGCAAATTTGTTGTTCCTTACGCAAGAGGAAACAATAATAGCAAATTTAGGCCTTAAGGTGAGGGTCTTTTGGTAGATCCAGGGAACTACATGGAAATGGAATTAGAGTAGAAAGAGTAAAACCCCCAAAACCAAACTCACTGCCACCGGGTCAGTTCTGGCTATGGTAGAACTGTTCCTGTGGGTTTTGGCAACTTTGACTTTTTATGGGAGTAGAAAGCCTCATCTTTCCCCTGAGAGAAAAGGGAATGTGAAAACACAAAACTCATGCCACCACTCAGGGGCCCTGAAGGTCAAAGCAGAATGCTTGACTCACTGTGCCACCAGGACTTCTAATGGGGAGGCCACTGACTGCAATTAAGTCCATCCCGACACCTTTTTTAAAAATCATTTTATTGGCTCGTACATCTCTTCTCAGAATCCATCCATCCATCCATCCATCCATTGTATCAAGCACATTTGCACATTTGTTGCCATCATCATTCTCAAGACTCTTTCTACTTGAGCTCTTGGTATCAGCTCCTCATTTTTTCCCTCCCTCCCCCATGAACCCTTGGTAATTAATAAATTATTATTTTTTCATGTCTTATACCGACCGATGTCTCCCTTCACCTACTTTTCTGTTGTCCATCCCCCTGCGTAAATCACTGTGATCAGTTCCCCCTTTCTCCCCCCACCTTCCCCTTCCCCTCCTGGTATAGCTACTCTTATTATTGGTCCTGAGGGGTTTATCTGTTCTGGATTCCCTGTTTTCAGCTCTTATCTGTACCTGTGTACATGCTCTGGTCTAGCCGGATTTGTAAGGTAGAATTGGGGTCATAATAGTGGGGGGAAGGAAGCATTAAAGAACTAGAGGAAAACTGTATGTTTCATAGGTGCTATACTGCACCCTGACTGGCTCATCTCCTCCCTGTGGCCCTTCTTTAAGGGGATGTCCAATTACCTAAGATGGGCTTTGGTTCTCCATTTGCACTCCCCCTCATTCACAATGATATGATTTTTTTGTTCTGGGTCTTTGATGCCTGATAGCTGATCCTATGGACACTTCATGATCACACAGGCAGGTGGGCTTTGTTGCTTCTCAGCTAGGTGGTCGCTTGCTTATCTTCAAGCCCTTAAGACCCCACACACTATATCTTTTGATAGCCGGGCACCATCAACTTTCTTCAACAGATTTGCTTATGCACCTACTTTGTCTTCAATGGTGTCGAGAAGGTGAACATCATGGAATGCCAGGTTATTAGAACAAAGTGTTCTTGTGTTGAGGGAGTACATGGGTAGTGGTCCAGTGTCCATCTGCTATCTTAATACTAAACCTATAAATATATGTAGTGCATAGTTATTTCCCTATCACCATATATATTTACATATGTACATGTCTATATTTAGACCTATAAATCCTCTTTGCCTCCTAGTTCTTTCCTCTTCTTTCCTTTTATTTTCCTCTTGTCCCACTATCATGTTCAGCCTTCTTTTGGGTTTCAGTGATTCCTCTCTGTTACATTGCCCTTGATAAAGCCCTACCAGGCCTCCTACACTCTCCTCGCCATTGATTTTAGATCACTTGTTGATCCCTTGTCCCTGGATTTGTTAACACCCACTTCTTCCCCTCCAACCCCCTCCAACCCCCTCCTCGTGTATGTGTGTGTCCCACCTCAGTCCCATTGTTTTCTTCTTTGTATTGTTCATTTAGCTAGACATGCAGCGACAATAATAAGCACAAAAACAAAGCAAAGAAAACAGAACAAAACATTGACAAAAAAAGAAAAGCCTATAAATAGTTCAAGGTCTGTTTGTTGACCTTTAAGAGTGTTTTCCAGTGGAGTCTGAGGGGTGCCGCGCCCTGGCCCCACAGTCTATTTTTGGTATTCCCTGAGGACTTCATTGTGTTCCCCTTGCTGTTCTGTTGCACACCCTTAGTGTTTCATCTACGTGTGATGGGGTCAGATTGGGCACAATTCCAGCACTGTGTCTCCAGTGTTGTCCCCATAGCACTATGGGTCTGTGAGGGACATTGTGTCTTGTGGTGGGGCCCGTCCCTATGGCCCTTTCTGTGCATTGGCTGCTCTGAGCAGGAATATCGTCCTCGGGGCTTGGTGAGCCAGGATGTGCTCCATTCTTTCTCCCTTTTCATTTGCTCCTGTGTGCTCTGGTCAGATGTGTCCCTCTCCCTGCAGTGTAGCTTCAGTGCTGCCCTTTGAAGTTAATTCTTCTGGAGGGAGAGGGGTGTTCATGTAGTTGGGATTGGGACCGGCCCCACAGACCTCTGTTGGTTCCCTGATTCTTGCCGGTATGTTGCATTCACATCTTGGCGTACTGGGTTGAAGTCTGGTCCCTCTTTCCCTGTGGAGATATAAACAACACCTTCCCCTTGCATCCCAACTTTTAGTGATCCTGCAGGGAAAGTAAATTTGGAGAGGTAATAAATATCCAAATCTTGTGTGGCCTTACAGGTCACAGTCAGGACTGTACATTTTTCTCTCGGTGAGATGGGTGGGGTTTGGAGCAGAGAGTGATGGGTTCTGACTCTGGCATTGGCACAATCATTTTCATGCTTTGTCACATAGCAACTGGTAAAGGGCAGGTCCTGGGGTGGTAGTTAGAAGACTATTGTAAAAATGTCTAGATATGCTTGCAATAGGATGGTGATGACGAAGAAATTAGGAAGTAGTTAGATTCTGGATATTTAAAAATTTCTATCGAGTTTTTCACTTTTGTGGTATCATGATTTATTCAGACACTTCCATAACGGAGAACATTTCCAGCTTTACACTATTATAAAAAGGCTATGATATAGAAATCATTGTCTTACCTATGTATACATTTATAAGATATTTTCTTAAAATAAATTCCTAGAAGTTAAATTGTGGAACAATGAACTGCTTTTAATTATAATTCTTTTGAAACTTGCAGCAAGACACTCACTATCTAGAGAGTGTCTTTTTCTTTCCTTCTGCCATCAATAAGTAAAAATAACTTAATAAATACAGTTTTTACATATAACCCACTACCATCAAGTCAATTCTGGTACATTGTGGCTCTACACAGGGTTTCTGACACTAGAACGCTTTATGACAATACATAGCTTCATCTTTCTTTTTTGGAGCGGCTGATGGGTTTGAACCACTCACCTTGGTGTTAGTAACCTACTGCTTGACCCCTGGTGCAACTAGGGCTTCTTGTTTGGATATATATTTTATATAGTACATATTTAATTCTTAAATATATCCTGATAAGAACAAGACTTACTCATTTTGTTGTAAAAATAGAACTTTTTAAATATCAACCTTTATCTTTTTCTAGGTTACAGTTCCTCTAAGTCACCTTATCAATGCCTTCCACTCACCAAAAAATCCATCTATTTCTGTCAGTGCATCAATTCCTCAAAACCAACATCGAGATGCAGTTATTGAGCATGAGCCGCCCAGCAATGAGGTAAGAGTTTGTACTATGGTTGTGAGAAAGCTCTTTTGATACAGTGATTTCAATATTGTTTGATTAAATATCTTTTTATAAGTATTTGTAGCAAAGCAGTTTTTATTTGCTTAATCTCCTTTTCAATTAAATATATGCAATTCTAGTCTCATTATACATAGAACTTTATTATTTAAAAATGTAATAAAAAATTCTATATGGGATTATGTTGGTATTTGCTTCTTAGTTTGCCGCTCTGTTATACTAGAGAGCTATTCTTTTGTCTTCCTCCAGCAGTAGCAGCAAGCCCAAGAGTTAGATAATAAATGTCGTCTACTGTCTCAGAGAAACTGTTAGTGTAGTTGAGCAATTCAGATATAGATACTTTCAGTATTTGTAGAATTATATAAAGTTAAAACAAAAAATTATAGCCAGTGTTGTTTGGGATTTAGGTCACCTATAATTTCGTTACCCAGAGAAAATTATATTTGGAATAAACTTATTTCATCCTTCTTGCTCTATACAAGCACATGTACATACTTTAAGATAATATAGTTTTTATTTTCATTTTACAGTATATTTAGAATTTATTTCTGTCTCATTAATAACTATGGAATAGAAAAGCTGAGTGTAAACTATGGAATCAATGTGTTACTGTAGAACAAACACCTGTTGCTCTCATGACAGCTCAGGTTGAAAATGAAGAGAGAGTTTTAAAATATACAGAGCCAAAATACAACTTTGAGTTTTTTTAGTTTATTGCACCCGAATTTAGAGATCTCAGCAAAAGAGAAGATATATTAAATACTAATGACCAAAGACCAGATGAGTTATGGGA
Source organism: Echinops telfairi (assembly GCF_000313985.2). NCBI lineage: Eukaryota > Metazoa > Chordata > Mammalia > Afrosoricida > Tenrecidae > Echinops > Echinops telfairi. The sequence goes on along the minus strand of NW_022111361.1, from coordinate 507,877 downwards.
TAGCATGAAGATCATCATACATGAAGAAAGAAAAAGGTCGTTAAAAAGATAGGGAACCCAAGAAGAATGCACTACAGAGGACAGCACTGAAGATCCAGCCTGGGAGAGTGGCGCGTCTGCCTAGACAACACTAGAGCAGACTAAGAGAGAAAGAGAGTGAACAGCATCCTGGCCCACCAAGCCTCGAGGACGACCTTCCTGCTCTGAGCAGCCAGTGCACAGAGAGGACAATGGGGCTGGTCCTACCATGGGACACGATGCCCCCTTACTGACTCACAGTGCTAAGGTGGGCAACACTGGAGACACAGTGCGAGTATTGTGCCCTTCCTGATCTCCCCATACCAGAGCAAAACACAGACCGTAATGGAGCAGCTAGGGGAGCAAAGCAATGAAGTACCTGAGGAATCTCGAAAATAGACTTTGGAATGGGTAGGCAGGGCATGGCGCTTCACCAGATTCGATTGGAAAACAATCAAGGGTCAGCAGACAGACCTGGAAGTATTTATAGGCTTTTTTTCTTCTATTTCTCGTGTCGATCCATATAAGATAAGCAGGATAACCAGTTCCAGGGAGCCGGCCCCTGGGAGACTTGGGAGAGGACCTAGGGACAAGGGAACAATAAGATCTAAAATCGATGGCGAGGAGGGTATAGAATGCCTGGTAGGGGTTGATCAAATGCAATGTAGCTGAGAGAAAGTACTGAGTCGAATGGAGGGGGAACATGATAGTGGGACGGGAGGAAAGTAAAAGGAAATAGAGGAAAGAACGAGGAAGCAAAAGACATTTATAGAGGTACAAATATAGGCATGTACAAATATAAATATATAAATGTATTAATAGGAATATAGGCCTATGAACATATTTAAATAAAAATGTTAGGTATTAAGATAGCAGATGGGCATTGGGTCTCTACTCAAGTACTCCCTCAACTCAAGAACACTGTGTTCTAATAACCTGGCATTCTGTGATGCTCATCTTCCTGTCATGATCACTGAAGTCAAGATGAGTGATAAGTGAGTGAGCATATGTGATCAAGAAAGCTGATGGTGCCTGGCAATTAAAAGTTATAGGGTCTGGAACCTTAAAGGCTGAATTTAAACAAGTTGCCATTTAGCAAAGAAGGAACAAGGAAGAAGCCTGTGTGATCATGAGGTATAAACAAGGTCAGTTATCAGAAGACCCAAAACAATTATTTTGATGCAACTGATGGGGGTTGGAGAGGAGACCCAACATGGACATTCCCTCACAGAAGGGTCACAAGGAAGGAACACATCATCCAGGGTGCAGTATAGCACTGATGGAACACAACATGCCTCTAGTTCTTTAATGCTTCCTACCCCATTGAGTTAGGGGTTTATTGTGCCAACCTGGCCAATAAACATGTGGGATTAATTAAAGGGTAGAGGGATAAATGGCTCAGTGAGCCTCACCTTTCTAGTTCCCAGCTCTCTTGCTTTGTGATGGTCGCACTAGGGTGCAGCTGCCTTAGCCAGTTCCCTGCTTCAGCTTGCAAGGCTGACTTCCTGCAAGACATCCCCAAGGAGAAGCCACATGGACCTACCCCAATGCAGCCCTGGGTGCTGGAGCAGCCGTGTGGACCCTGCCAGTGCTGAGATGCTTACACATTCACTGACTCGGCTTTCTTCTTGCAGTGGGCATCACTGTGTGTGTTTTGTGAGATGGAGGAGGACTTTGTGGATTGGTGTCGGACATAAGGGTTAATGTTGGATTTGTGGGCTTGGGCAGCACTAGGTTGGGATGTTTTCTTGATGCGCACTTAACCTTTATATAAAACTCTCTCTTATACATCAGTTGCTGTGGATTTGTTTCTCTAAAGTACCCAGACTAATACACCCCTGCTATCGTGACCCCAGTTCTACCTTACAAATCCAGCTAGACTGGAACATGTACACTGGTACAGATAAGAGCTCTCGACACACGGAATTCAGGGCAAATAAATCCCTCAGGAACAGTAATGGGAGTATTGATACCATGAGGGTGGGGGGACGGTTGGGGGAGAACGGGGAACTGACTACAATGGTCGACGAATAACAACCCCATCCCACCCCAGAGGGATGAACAACAGAAACGTGGGTGAAGGGAGACAGTGAACGGTGTAAGACATGACAACAACAATAAGAGCTCATTCATCAGGGGTCCATTAAAGTGGGAGGGCTGGGGAGGAAGGGAAAAAAGAGTAGCTTACACCAAGAGCTCAAACAGAAAGAAAATGTTTTGAAAATGACAATATATGTACAAATGTGTTTGATACAATTGATGTAAGGATTGTTATGAGAGCTGTAAGCACCCCCCCAAAAAATGATTTATCAGTTAAAAAAGAAAAGACCAAAATGAATATGAAGAGAGACTCAGAAACATACTTTTAAATGTAGAATATCTATTAAAATGTACAGAATAAATGATGGACATAGAGAGCCATGCAGAAGATTTCAAAAGGTCTAGAGAAGGCAAAGTAAAGAATTGTAATGAAGTACACAAACACCTGGAGTTAGAAACCCCAAAACCTAGATTGTGCTTGACATTTCTCAAGCTGAAAGAACTGAAGAAAAAAAAATTCAGACCTCAAGTTATAATTTTGAAGGATTCAGTGGGCAATTTTTTTTAATAGAAAAAGTTGGTTTACTGTAGTTCAAATACATAAAACTGAACATTCAAACATCTTAAATTTAAACTTTAGGAACAAATGTTTAACATTTAAACAGGAAACCAGAGAGGTAATTTATTGTATGTCTACTCCAGAATATTCATAAAGATCACTTAATGGTAAATAAAATATGTTTAACCAGCAGTCCTACTCTGGCCAACCTATTAATTAGCTGTGGTTCAATACCTGAGAAGAAATTACTAAACAATTCTCCTCTTAATCTAAACAAGATTTGGCCTGTAATTCAGAAGGGAGCACATGAGTGAATAAACAAACTTAACTGTTTGGTAGAGACAAAGGTAAAAGCATGTTCATTATAATCAGCTCAGTGGGCAAAATATTAAATGATGCAGTATTAAGAGATGGTAGAAGGAATACAAAAATTCGTTGTATCATAAAAGAATCGGTCAATGTTCAGCCATGTCTGGGGTGGCATCCTTATTGAAGGAGAACCCAAGCTGCACTGAAGACATTGGTGATAACAAGGTTCTAGGAATTGACGGAGAATACCAACTGAGGTGTTTTAACAAATGGATGTAGTACTGGATGCTTTCCTGTGTCTGTGACTAGAAGTTTGGAAGATAGCTAGCTGATCCACCTGACAAGAGGTCCATATTGCTCCCCATTCAAAAGGGTTGTAAATAATAAAATCCCAATCCAAAGAAGGCAGTGGCATCTCAGACCTTGTATTCTGGATACCTGGTTTGCTGAAGTCTATGCATGACAGTGGACGTACAAAGTCCATATGCAGGGTCCACACTTGGATCAAACCTCCAGTGATCCCTGTGACCACAGTTGAGTGATGATGGCTTGTTATCATATAGAAAACATTGTAAAAATTATGGCAGATATGATTAGGTTAAGATATAATATATCTTATCACTGAATCTCCTTTTTGACCCATTTCAAAGGTGGACTTGAACAGTACTGAAATTCTAGAGCAGTGGTTATCAACCTTCCTAATGCTGCGACCCTTTAATACAGTTCCTCATATGGTGACCCCCAACCATAAAATTATTTTCGTTGGTACTTCATAACTAATTTTGCTACTGTTATGAATCGTAATGTATCTGATATGCAGGATGTATTTTCATTGTTACAAATTGAACATCATTAAAGCATAGTGATTCATCACAAAACAATATGTAATTATATATTGTGAACAAACAAATGAAATTTTATCTCGAAGCATGGTGTAGCATGGGTAACAGTTTTCGCTCCAGGTACTTGTATGTGGGTGTATCTGCATGTAGGCGGACCTGCCTGGAGATGGATAGAGAAACATTGTCTCAGGCGACCCCTGTGAAAGGGTCATTCGACCTCCGAAGGGGTCGCAACCCACAGGTTGAGAACCACTGTTCTAGAGAGTAATGTTCCACTTAAAAGTAGTACTGTTGGCCTGACAAATAAAATTGATATCCTTCACCTCTAAATTAGCCCTTTTATTTTCAGTCTGTGCTTTTTTCTCTCTCAAATATTCATTCATTTTTTTAAGATTGTTTTATTAGGGGCTCGTACAACTCTTAGCACAATTCATACATACATAAATTGTGTGAAGCACATTTGTACATTCATTGCCCCCATCATTCTCAAAACATTTGCTCTAAACCCCAGGCATCAGCTCATTGTTTCCCCTCCCTCCCCCCTCCCCCCTCCCTCATGAACCCTTAATAGTTTATAAATTATTATTTTGTCATATCTTGCCCTGTCCAACGTCTCCCTTCACCCACTTTTCTGTTGTCCGTCCCCCAGGGAGGAGGTCACATGTAGATCCTTGTAATCGGTTCCCTCTTTCCAACCCACTCTCCCTCTACCCTCCCAGTATCGCCACTCACACCACTTGGTAGTGGGGGGGGAGGAAGCATTTAGGAACTAGAGGAAAGTTGTATTTTTCATCATTACTACATCGCACCCTGACTGGCTCATCTCCTCCCCGAGACCCCTCTGCAAGGGGGTCTCCAGTGGCCTACTAATGGGCTTTGGGTCTCCACTCTGCACTCCCCTCCTCATTCACTATGGTAAGATTTTTTGTGCTGTAAAATTAAATCCAACAATTTTCTTCACAATTAGGCCACAGCTCGTCTTTCAAGTTCTTCCTTCACTAAACTTTTTACCGTATCTCAGACATTCTAGGCAGTCCATTGACTCTTTGTTCCCGCCCAATAATCAACCACCCACCATCATCGTTTTACATGTTACTGAGTTGAACCTGATCTCACATAGGCTATGAGTACTATGTTCCCAATCTACTTTTTTCCTTTCTTGTATTTTCTAACAGCAGTTCAGGGGTGAGGGCAAAATCCTTGGTGTGATGCTGTGGGTCTGACGTTTCCCTGCTGACCACAAGAAGTGGTGGTTGAAACCCAACAGCTGCTTTGAGGGAGAAAGATGAGACAGTCTGCTTCTTAAAGATTAGTCTCCTAGGGTTTCTATGAATCAGAATCTATTCTTTTTTTTAAATCATTTTATTGGGGGCTTGTACAGTCTTATCACTTATTGCCATCATTATTCTCAAAAGATTTTCCTTCTACTTGAGCCCTTAGTATCAGCTCCTCATTTTCCCTTTCTCCCCCACCCTCCCTCACCCTTGATAATTTATAAATTATTAATATTTTGTCATGTCTTACACTGTCTGACCTCTCCCTTCACCCACTTTTCTGTTGTCCATGCCCCATGGAAGAGGTTATATGTAGATCCTTGTGATCGGTTCCCCCTTTATACCCCACCTTCCCTCCACTCTCCTGGTATCACCACTCTCAGCACTGGTCCTGAAGGGTTCATCTGTCCTGGATTCCCTGTGTTTACAGTTTCTATCTGTATCAGTGTACATCCTCTGGTCTAGCCCGATTTGTAAGGTCGAATTGGGACCATGATAGTGGGAGGCAGAATCTACTTAATAGCAGTGAATTTGGTGATAGTAGTTACCAAGTTGTTTGGTAATTGTTGTCTGCTGTGGACCATTGTTTTGGTTCCTCCTAGACCTGATACCCAGGTATCACAGGCACAATTTAATTGTTATTATTTTTTTTACAATTTCTTAGTTACTAATGTGGGCATTTCTCTTGAATTGTACATATTATAAATTGACTCTCTAGTATCCTATTTTAAAAGATAACGTTGGAAGAGAAGTTCTTGAACATGTAATTGTTCTGTTTCACTTACTCTAATTTACTTTGTAGCATATAGCTTTTAATAGTTTAAGCTTCTACTAGATTAAGTATTTTTTCATATGGTCAACTCTCTTTTACTGAATACCACCATGGTATAAGTTAAGATATGTAGGTGAACACAACACAATCTTTGACCCTTTTTGACCCAACACTTCCTTTGACCCTTTTACTATCACCCTATGAAGTAAGGCATTGTGTATTTCATAGTCATTTCATTAATGAGGAAACAGATTCTAAGAATATTTGTGACTTGACACATAGCAAGTAATTAACAAGCCCTCAGACTTCAGATCTATAAAGTTCATGGATTTTTAATAGTAATCATAAAGCAATACTTTTCTTTATGCATTTCTGCTGTGTGTCCTTTACTTTGTAGCTATTTGAACTTCAGTAACATGTAATTGTTTTTTAGTATCTCCCTGCTGGTTCATGTAGATGAGAATATAACAAATGTTTGTAGTTACTTTAAAACTTTAAATGTAACTATGTATTTTTTTCCTGGTTTTCACACTTTTTTTTTACTTGATTTACTTTCCCTTCTCGTTTGGAAGTATACATGGGTCACGTTAGGGCCATCAAGGACTTCAAAAGTGAGTTCAGAGAGGTGAAGTGCCTAGCTGTTAACGCAGCAAGGAGGCTTCTGTTCTCGTGTTATCAGGAGCAAAGGGAAGCTTTAAGATTCTATGAACTAAGGAAGATTATCATTTGCATGGCATTTTCCCAGTTCTAGAACCCACACCTTGACCTCCTATTACTTCCACAATGTTAAGAAAGCCCTGGCGTGCTTTGGTATTCTAAACGTGTCACTGACAGTTCCCCAGACTTGCTTTACATCAGAGCACGGTATATGAACACGAGGGAAATGAGGCAGCACCAGAGTACATTAATGCTTAATTCAGTAGTTTTAAACTCTTGGCCATTGGATCAATTCTGACTCATGGTGACCCTGTAGAACAGGATAGAACTGTGCCTGTGGGTTTCTGAGACTAACTCTGTATGAGAATAGAAAACCCCGTCTTTATTCTGCAGAGTGCCTTGTGGTTTGAACTATGGACCTTGCAGATTGCAGCATGTGTGTGTGTTTGCTTTTTTTTTATATGAGACTGAATGCAGGAAAACTAGAATTATACAAATACATGAATATTTTTTAAAGAAATAAATGTATTTTTAAACAGCATATTATTTCATTTGATAATGGCTTCTTTTCAAGTTAAAAATCCTAATAGTAATGATTACATGATTGACTTCATCTTTTACAGCCCGTACTTAACTTAAAGGATCTTGGACTATCTGAATTAAAAATTGGACAGCTTGATCAACTTGTCAACAGTCTGCTACCAGGATTTTTCAAAGGCAAAACAACTTCTTCTCCTTGGCACATATCCCATGTCTCTGCACAGTCCTTCTTTGAAAATAAGTATGGTATGTTAATTTATTTTTTTGGTTCTAATTGAAACAAGCAATTTTGGCACTATTAATAATAATTAGAGTAGCTGCCATTTATTAGCATTTGCTGTGGTCTTTTCCTGAATTTTCATTTTTTGTTATGAAAAAAAAAATTAGAAAAAATTATGAAGATGGTACATCCAATTATATTGCCATGGTACATTAGTCAAAACTAAGACATAAGATTTGCTGTAATAAAAAAAAAAAAAAAAAAAGATTTGCTGTAATACTTTTAACTAAACTACAGGCTTTCTTGTGATTCATCAAATGCATTTTTCCATTAGTGTCCATTCTTTGTTCCAGGATCCAATCCAATCTAGCGCACCATATTGCATTCAGGTGACTGTTTTTGTTTTTTAACTGAGGTGACACTTACTGGATTCTAGGTAATATACTAATCTGAAAATTCACTTATGTCCCTTTATTTATGGAATGCCTAAAGTTTTATTGAGTTTCATAACAATATAGTATTAGAACAACATCCAGAGAAAATAACTGTATCTGTTGTGAGGGATGCCACATTCTCTCTGGAGCCCACTAAAATCAATGTCGTTTTTTGTTAGGTGCCCTGCAGTTCTGCCTCACAGTGAGCTTATGTACAGAGAACAAACCCCTGCCAGATGCTTCACTTAGTAGCCCGGGGTTCAACTTGTACACCACCCAGGCACTCTTTTATTCATCCTACAGCCCTTTAAGATTATGTTAGAGAATTTTTAAAAATTATATAGATATAGGAACATATTTAAAAGTTAGCACAAGCTATAAACAGATTTGAACTCTTTTCTGACAAGATTTGAATGCAAGAGATTTGAACTTAAGCTTTGTACAAGCCTTATTCACTGACTAAATGCTTTACTCTTCCTCTGCCTTTGTTTCTTTTCAAGGCAGTAGGATGACTAAAGGGATTCTCTGTGGTGCAAAGGAGTCCTGGGCTACTAACCCAAAGGTTGGCCATTTGAGTCCACTCCTAGATAGTTTGAAGGACAAGCTTGGCAATCTGCATTTGAACAGTCATGACCTTGAAACCATCCAGATGAGTTCCACTCTGCACACATGGCGCTGTCTTAGCTGGAATCACCATTCCAGCAAGTATATAGCAAGTTAAATAAAGATAAGAATAAGAGAAAGATGAAACGTTTTTGGCCTTGATGCAGCCTAAAGATCTGTTTTCATACTGGCCCCTTCGTGAGCAAGGCCCCAAGGCTTGGTGGTTAGGACTCAGGGCTTTGGAATAAACTAGGATCAACTTCAGCCCTGCTGCAGAGTGACAATAGGATATTTTCTCTCTACATGTAAGCTGCTGCTTTTTACATCATATATAAAGTGAGAATAATAACTCCCTATTTGGCAAATCAAGTATTTGGCCTATAAAAAATTATCGGTATTATTTTTACTGTTAGTATTGTTCCTTTTGCTCTTCTAGTCTGCATATTTACATTTCTCTTTTAGGCTTCCTTATACTATCAACTATTGTATTTTCTAGAAATAGACATATGTGTTTGGAAGTGATTTCGCAACTTGGTCCTGTGTTCTAAATAGGACAAGGGATAGATGATAACATGTTTCTGTTGTTGATAATGACTCTCCCCTTGGGATCTTTGATGTATGAATTAGAAGGAGCCCATTAATCAAAGATAGAAGTTTGAAAATATTTCTATTTTAATCATTTTATTGGGGGCTCATACAACTCTTATCACAATGCATACATACATCCAATGTGTCAAGCACATTTGTACATTTGTTGCCATCATCATTTTCAAAACATTTGCTTTCTGCTTGAGCCCTTGGTATCAGCTCCTCATTTCCCGTCCCTCCCCCATAGAAAATATCTCTAAAGTACGAGGGTGTACCCCAAAAAAAATCGGAAAAAGACTCCGCAGGACAGAGCACTCGTAGTTTGCATTTTCCCCGCTACGTGAACATTAAGCAAATCACTCTGAGATAGTGTACCCTGTGGCGTTGCCTGAGATGGTTCTCTCTGGTCACAGTGAATTTTTTTGTCGAAGCAGTTTCACTTCAACCTAGATTTTTGTGATGGCAGATCTCAGAAAATGGTGCATGCTTGTGAAATTTTGTTTCCTGCTCAGGGAAAAAATGCCAAAGAAATTGTTGTGATGTTGAACATAGCTTACAAGGACAGCACTATGGGAAGAACTCAAGTGTACAGTGATATCCTCGTTTCCCAAAAAGTGAAATGTCTACCGATGGCAAACCTCATTCTGGACATCCGCCAACTTCCCAAATGGATGAAAAGGTCAACAAAAGTCTTCACTTGTACTTGAAGACCAACGATGGATCATTCCCCAACTTTCATTGGGGAAGTTATCTGGACTGTCTTGGAGCTCGGTTCAGCCAATTGTAATGGAAGATTAGCAAACAAGAAGGGTCTCTGTGAAATTTGTGCCTCGGGTTCTGACCAGGAAAAAGAGTATTATGTGCTTTGCTGAGCTTTGAAAGAACAGCTCCATAGCAACCCAGCCTTTTTTCCCCAGGTCATTCCTGGTAACAAGATGTGGTGCTATTCTTAGGACCCTGAAAGCAAACATCAATCAAACCAGTGGAAGAAGAGGACACCATCGGCACCTTGTCCAGAAAAAACTTACCAAGTAAATCAAAGATCAAGAGGATACTCATTTGTTGATGTGAGGGGGATAGTGCATTTTAGAGTTTGTTCCACCAGGTCAGACTGTTATTCGAACTTTCTATTCAGATGTTCTGCAAAGATTGTGTAACAATGTGTGACAAAAAGACCTGATTGTGGCAGATGGGGGACTGGTTTTGCCACCATGACAATACAACTGCTCACACAGTCATCTCAGTGCGCCAGCTTTTGGCATACAACAGCATGCCTCTCTTGCCCTACACACTTGACTCACCTGACCTTGCCCTGTGTGACTTCTTTTTGTTTCTGTGAATGAAAAGGGACATGAAAGGACAGCGATTTGACAACACAGAAGAGGAGAAAAGGAAAAATGAGGGTGGTTCTGTCAGCCATCCAAACAGATGAGTGTGAAAATGAAAAATGGAATAAGTTGCAGATTGTATTAAGTGTAACGGGGAGTATTTTGAAGGTGATCAGGTTGTTTGGAAACATTTAAATACATGGCTTTGAAAAAAAAACTACTTTTTTTGGGGGGGTACCCTCTTGTATTTCTGGCTTATAACTGTAGAGCGAACCTTTTCACACCAAATGAAGGTTTGTAGAAACTTTTAAGAGAAAGATGACTGTAGCTCGGGTTTCTAAGGTTTTATCACATTCTTCAGGATTCTTTCTATTGATGTGAATGTTTCTTTGATAGTCATATTTATATATCAATTTTTAAAAGATGGCCTTATGGACAAGTGATAGGTAAAGTATTGTGAAGAGCTGTTTTTTAAAAAAAAGTTTCATCGGCACCTCACCCATGTATCTTACAATTAAATAGTTCAGTCATATCAAGAAGAGTTATACTTCATCACTCATTGGTGGGCGTAGCAATGATATGAGAGGAGGGGGATGGTCAGGAAGGAGGAAAAAGGGAGGTACCCATCACAAGGTTGGATGTATAGCCGTCACTGCAGTGGTCGCCATTCCCCCCCCCCCCAAAAGGGGACGAATAACAGAAATGTAGTAAAGGGAACACAACAGACAGTGTAAGATACAAAATAATAATAATATATAATTGATCAAGAATTCACAGGTTGGGAGGTAGGGGAAAAACGAGGAGCTTATTCCAAGGTCTCAAGAAGAAAATGTTTTGGAAATGATGGCAACATAGTACAAACATGCTTGATATAATTGATGAATGCAATGTTATAAGAGCCCCCAATAAAATGATTTTTTTTTAAACATTTTATTAGGGGTTCATACAACTGTTATCTCAGTCCATACACACATCAATTGTGTAAAGTGCATTTGTACATCATTCTCAAAACATTTTCTCTCCACTTAAACCCCTGACATTAGGTCCTCATTTTTCCCCTCCCACCCCGCTCCCCCCTCCCTCATGAGCCCTTGATAGTTTATAAATTGTTATTTTGTCATATCTTGCCCTGTCCGACATCTAAGCAAGTATACAATCTTTACCATAATCAATTTTAGGACATTTTAAAATATACAGAACAAAACACTCTCCAATTCAAAAAAACATTTAACAAAAATTCAAGAGGGCTACCCCCAATGACAAAATACATCAGAGCTAAACCCAAATATGAAGGTGGAAAAAACAATAACAAAATGTTAAAAACCAAATGGAGGACCAATATATATGGTGAGGATCAACTGACAACGTTTTAACTATTCCAGTCAGGTTTATCATTTTGATTTCTTATAGTACTCTCTCCAGTGTGCTCTGTTTTGTAACGTTTCTTTTTTAAAAATCATTTTATTAGGGGCTCATACAACTCTTATCACAATCCATACATACAGCAGTTGTGTAAAGCACATTTGTACATTCGTTGCCCTCAACATTCTCAAAACATTTGCTTTTCACTTAAGCCCCTGGCATCAGCTCCTCATTTTTCCCCCTCCCTCCCTGCTCCCCCCTCCTTTATGAACCCTTGATAATTTATAATTTATTATTTTGTCACATCTTACACTGTCCAATGTCTGTCCAATGTCTCCCTTCACCCACTTTTCTGTTGTCCATACCCCAGGGAGGAGGTTATATGTAGATACTTATAATAAGTTCCCCCTTTCCACCCTCCCGGTATCACCACTCTCAGCACTGGTCCTAAAGGGATCATCTGTCCTGGATTCCCTGTGTTCCCAGTTCCTATCTGTACCAGAGTATATCCTCTGATCTAGCCAGATTTGTAAGGTAAAATTGGGATCATGATAGTGGGGGAAGGAAGCATTTAGGAACTAGAGGAAAGTTGTATGTTTCATCATTGCTACACTGCACCTTGACTGGCTCGTCTCCTCCCCACGACCCTTCTGTAAGGGGGTGTCCAGTTGCCTACAGATGGGTCTTGGGTCTCCAGTCTCTACCCACTCATTTACAATGATATGATTTTTTGTTCTTTGATGCCTGATACCTGATCCCATTGACACCTGGTGATTACACAGGCTGGTATGTTTCTTCCATGTGATCTTCGTTGCTTCTGAGCTAGATGGCCACTTGTTTACCTTCAAGCCTTTAAGACCCCAGGCGCTGTATCTTTTGATAGCCGGACACCATCAGTTTTCTTCGCCACATTTGCTTATGCACCTTAAAAATATTTTTAGTACTTTTTCTCCCTGCTTGGAGATTGTTTCTCCAACCGACCCTTTTCTACCAACAGACATGCATTTGTGTTCTCCTTGACATGTTTGTTCCCTTTCCCTCTCCTGACTTACCTCTGCCATCAGCAGCCTTCATTGCTCTGATATGCATGGCTACCTGTCCAGGTAGGGTGGGCGAGAGCTGTGAAAAGCTCTTGGTTAGGGTACTAATAGCCATTCTTTAGATAGTGTTATAAAAAGTTTTATCCTGTGCAGATATAAGATATTTAGACTTCTGTCATTTATTTTTGAATTGTGATTTTTCTATTAAAATTTCTTGTTAGCAATTAAAATATTTTCCATTTTCCTCCAGGTTTTTTAGATGTATTTACTACTTTACGTTCCTCTTGCTTATACAGACAACATTCAAGAACTCTTCAAAATATTTATTCACATCTTCAGTACTCACCAGGTATAAAGCAACAATATTTCCTGTCTTATCAAAACAACTGATTTATGCATTAGGTTATTCTAATTTGTCTTTTTCAATTGGGTTAATGATTTACTGTCTGTTTACTTAAAGGGTTGTATATATACATAACCTCCAGTCTTTGAAACAATTTGCAAAAGGTGCCAATAAAAGTACTGTATATATTAATTTCTCTTATTTGTAATCTGGGAAATATAACCTTAAGTAAGACACATTTTTTTCTCTTCAAATTAAAAATATATTCAAAGTTGGCAAAGCTAACTTCATGGATAAAAAGACAAATATTTTGTGTGATAACATAAGTTGGTAGGCAGCAACCCTTTTGCAATTCAAAATTTACATCTCCTGTTTCACCTTTAGGAATTTAGTCAACATGCACTCTCAAGGGTGTGTACAAGGATGTTTACTATACTGTTATTTATAGTAATAAAATAAAAATAAACATTGCTGAATAAATTATGGCTATTTTATAATTAAGAGACTATAAAGGGTGATTAAACTGAGTCTTGTACTTTTCCTCTTTTGGAAGTTGGCCATAATATATTGTTAAGTGAAGTAAGGTAATTGCAACAAAGTATGTACAATTTTCAGAGCAGGTTTATATAATAAAGAAAGAAAAATGTAATATTAAGCTGCACTGTTTTTCCAAATTGTATTGTAAAATCATCTATATTTATCTTCCCCCCTTTAATCATTAAATACATAGAATGTTTTAGGTTTGTTTTAGATAGAAAAAACAAACATGTAAGTGTTAGGTAAAAGAACTGTGTCAAAAAATAAGCTTATAAATTGAGATAAACATGTATGACTTTTAAGAGTTTTTAACCTTAGGCATGTTTTCATTGTCAAATTTATAATGAGATTTAAGTGATATCATTTGATTCAGTTTTTATACAGTCTCGGGGTTTTCAGACTTTGAAATCACGAACACGGCGTCTACAGTCCACCTCTGAGAGACTAGCAGAAACACAGCATGTAGCACCATCTTTTGTAAAGGTACTAGACTTTTTGGGTGTGTGGGAAAGAAGTCTAGAAAGCAGTAATTTTCAAATGATTAAAACAAGGACCTTTAGTAGCTGCTTTTTGTTTGCTGATGTGTTTTCTCTTTATTTTGTACTCATCAAGTATGAATATCCTCAGTATTATAACAAGACATTGGATTTTCCTGTTAACTTGCTTATTGGACAAAATCCCTCAGACTGTCCCCACCAAACTGCACCTGCATGTGTTTTCTGTATGTTAAAGATAGGCATCCAGCCATTCACCAAAAATCTGACAATCACATACCTTTGTCTGTTTTTCCTCACCTCACTTCCAGTGATTACTAAAGCCTGTTAATTGATTCAACCTCGGGAATATTTCGTAAATCACTCTTTTCTCTTCATTCCCAGTTCAACTGCCATAAATGAGCTGTAACTACTTCTAGCCTCATTTACTGTAATAAACACTCATGGCGTCTCTTTACCTCTAGTATTACCTCCAGACTCTCACCTGTGTTAGTGTGGTTACTTTAGAGAAACAAATCCACATAAGTTCATATGTATAAGAGAGAGTTTTATATAAAGGGCAATGCACATCAAGAAAACATCCCAACCCAGTGCTGCCCAAGCTCACAAGTCCAACATAACCCATTAACCCGTATGTCTAACACCAATCCACAAAGCCCTCCTCCATCTCACAAAACACACAATGATGCCAACTGCAAGAGGAAAGCCAAATCAGTGAATGTGTAAGCATCTCAGCGCTGGCAGGGGTCTCCACACAGCTGCTCCAGTACCCAGGGCTGCATCGGGTTAGGTCCATGCAGCTTCTCCCTGGGGGATGTCTTGCAGGAAGTGAGCCTTGCCAGCTGAAGTAGGGAACTGGCTAAGGCAGCTGCACCCTGGTCCAACCATCAGAAAGCAAGAGACCAGAGAACTAGAAGGCAAGTCTCACCAAGCCATTTATCCCTCCACCCTTCAATTAGCCCCACCTGTGTTTATCGGCCAGGTTGGCACAATAAACTTTTACTACCTCAATCCACTCTCCTGCAGTTGGCATTACTGTGTATGTTTTGTGAGATGGAGGAGGATTTTGTGGATTAGGTCAGACATATGGGATAATGTTGGGCTTGTGGGCTTGGGCAGCACTGGGTTGGGATGTTTTCTTGATGTGCACTTGCCCTTTATATAAAACTCTCTCTTATACATATGAGTTCCTGTGGATTTGTTTCTCTAAAGTACCCAGACTAACACACCAACTGTTCTTTTTTTTTTTTTTAATGTTTATTTGTTTATTAAAAGATCATTTTATTGGGGGCTCTTACAACTCTTGTTACAATCCATAGATCAAATGTATCAAACGTATTTGTATAGATATTGCCATTGTTCTTTTCTAGATGCTTTTTTCTTAGCGTTTTATTGGGGGACTGTGGGGTTAAAGGGGAGAGGGAACCCCACAAAACATCACAGGTTCGGTAGGCGCAATTGTACAGCGATAATAAGAGATTATAATAAAGTCATAGAGAGCATGAGAGTTAAAGGATGGAGTCAAGTAATGAAGGGAGTCAGACGCAATTCATGGTAGCATTGTTCACCTCAGCCCCGCTTGATGGTCCTCGTGGAGGGGACTTAGCCGTCAGAGTAGAAGCAACTGCCTCGTCCTCCTCAGCCACCACCCCGAGAACCAGGGAGCCTCATTATTTATTGCTAGCCATGCATCATATCATTTTAGGGGGATCTGATTCCAGAGTCATACATCACAGAAAGGGGCAATACAATTCATCCTAGAACAAGTTTGATCACTCTGGTGTCTCATACAATAAAAGACAATTACTATGCTGGGAGGCACGCAAGCCCCCTGATAGCAGACAATAGCCTATGACATAGGGAGGGGTAGCAACATAGGCAATACAATCAATAGGAGGGGGATGACCTAGGGGTATGCCCATAGCAATGGGAAGGTCTAGGGTTACACATGTGACAAGATGGGTGGACCCTAGATTCATAATGGCTACCTAACCTTGGTCATCCTTGGGTGGTTTGACCTCTCTGGTATTTCCTACAAGTAAACAGACAACCACTATCCTTATCTATGGTTTTTAAAAACTTATTTACATAGTTCTCCCCAGTGACTGAAAACTTAACACATGGAGAGACCTATCGATCTTTTAATTTTTTTTTTTTGACCTATCGATCTTTACAGTTACTGAGCCTACATATGGCTTTCCGGAAACATTTATTTAATAAATTGATCAGGCAGGGACAAGAGGGTGGGGCATAGGAGTGTTAGCATAATGCTATTAGAATTTAAAGTCAATAGGTATTTCGATGTTTTTTGTTTTGATATTTTTGCAGAGAGCAACTTTTTTTTAAATCAATTAATTGGTACAGGTGTGAGGCTAGTGTTGTGTTTTTGTCATTGATTCTGTATTTCACTATTGAGTTTTAATCTACTTTTCCCCCACTGAGTGTGAAAATGAAAGATTGTAGAACTTAAATGAATTTTTTAGGGACAGTTCCCATATTATTGAACTGTTACTATCTAAATAGCCAACAAATTAGTAATGATCTTTGAATTTAGGGATTCCTTTTGCGGGACAGAGGATCCGATGTTGAAAGTTTGGACAAACTCATGAAAACCAAAAACATCCCAGAAGCTCACCAAGATGCATTTAAAACTGGTTTTGCAGAGGGTTTTCTGAAAGCTCAAGCATTGACACAAAAAACCAATGGTAAGTTAATTTGATATACTCCTCTTTGGGAAGTTAGATTTGCAAAGAAGTTCTACTCTGACATCGAAATGATTACAAATAACATTTTTTAACAGTCTACCTTTGCATTGATTATCCCACACTGTGTATGCAATTAAGCAGTGTGGAAAATGTCTGCCAACAAATTGCCTTTCTCAAGAGATAAATAAGGGACAGATGTGTGGATATACTTAATCCTTAGAGGCTTTGTGAGTTTTTTGAGAATAGGATGCTAAAAAGAAACCAGGGTGGTTATGCAAAAGAATACCAGGTTTCAAAGTTGCATATAAAGAAATATGATTGGAGGAGGGAGGGGGGAAATGAGCCAACGATATTGAGGGCTGAAGTGGAGAGCAGGTGTTTCGAGATTGATGAGGGCAACAGGTGTGCATAGGTGCTTGACTCAATGGATGGATGGATGGACTGTGATGAGAAATGTACGAGCCCTCAATAAAATAATTAAAAAAAACAAAAAAATATGATTACCAACAACTTAATGTTTTCTTTTCAATGATGTCCTTTGATTGTAAGACTTTGGATACTTCTTCCAGATTCTCTAAGACGAACTCGGCTGTTTCTCCTTGTTCTGTTGCTGCTTGGCATTTATGGACTATTGAAAAACCCATTTTTATCTGGTAAAGCCTCTTTTTTATTTACTGAATGTATTACAATTTTGAAATAGTTGTTTCCTTTTTATGATTAAGGTTAGTCTGGCTGTCAATTAGAGGGGGCAAAAATCAGTTATAGGATATAGTCCTTTCATTCCTAATTGAAGTTTCTCAGTTGGGTTACTTTGAGAATGTTTTTTTTAATGAAGTAGAAACATTTCCATCTGTTATGATTACTCCTATCACATCAGAGGACTTGATTATAATTATATTGTTTGAAGAATTCATAAAAAAGTTTTTTTGGACAGCTTAAAAATTCTAGTTCTTCCCACTGAAAATGAATGAGAAGTCTAGCATTTTATTGAACTTTTTATGGGTGTTTGGAAAAATAGTTTATTATTTTGTTGATATTCAAGAATTGTAATACAGTAAAAGATTATTTCAACTGGGGTAGGTGTTAGTCTCTCAGAGTCATAGATAGCTGTTCATTTATAACACAATATTTTAATTCTATAGGAGGATTATTGCAATAGCAGTACAAAGTAATGCAAAGATATTAATATATTGACCAAAAATAATTTTAGTGAGTGCTTAGGTTTTTGTATTTTGTTTTTTAGTTCATTCATCTAAGATGCAGTGACATGGGTTCGATTTTCATATAGCTTTCACCCTGTGTCTTTTACTCCTATGCTATGAAAGAAAGGGGGAGCAGCGTTCACTTTAAGAACGCCAGTTGTCCTGGATCAGGACTTTATCTCCGAACTTGTGTGTAGTCCTTGATTTTTTTGTTTGTTTGTTTGGAGGGGTGAGGGGAGGTATCAAAACTGGAATGGTGTTAATGTCCAGAAATGGCTTTTTATTTCTACATTCACCTTCTATCTCCCTTTTTACAAAAAAGAACCATTGTAGGGACTGAAATACATGCTATGCGCTGGGTGGAAGGGCATGGAATATGAATTCTGATTCATATCTCTTCATGTGTATCATTAAGGAAAGCATTGAAAGCACAGTTCATTAACTTTTTTTTTTTAATCAATTTATTGGGGCTCATACATAGATCAATTGTGTAAAGCACATCTATACATTTGTTGCCCTCATTATTCCCAAAATTCACTTGCCTCTTGGGTTCCCGGAGTTCATTAACTTTTTATATACATCCTTAAACAGAACTTAATGGGCTAAAGCCACTTATGTCCATTGTAGAAATAATTTATAAATTTGCTTTACATATTTTTTATGTTAACTCTTCTTAACGTTGTACTTTTTCTACTCTTTTTTTTTCTCAGTTTATAATAAAGATTGTGTTTTTGGCTTCTCTAAATTAGAAATTTCTTAGATTGCTCACTTACAATTGCCTTTGGAAGTTTTTAGCCTTAGAAGCAAAAATCTAAGAACGCTTTGTTGTGGTTCCTCAAAGTTTAGCTCAAATATTTTACTGTACTCTCAAAATTTTCCTGCCTTGTCTTTTTTTTTTTTTTTTTTTAAAGCTTAAACTGGCCTTTATATGAATGGATTTATTATCCATGGCATTTTAAAATTTAAATGCCAAATTTTAAAGAAAAATTTCCCTTTTGTTCTTGGGTTGTCCTTTCTTATTTTTTAAATCAATGTATTGGCGCTCATACAATTCATCACAATACATAGATCAATTGTATAAAGCACATCTATACATTTGTTCCCCTCATTATTCCCAAAATTCACTTTCCTGCCTTGTCTTATATCAACTGAACAATTAATACCAGCTGTCATGAAGAAGGTTGCATGAAAACAATGTATTATCTAATTATTTATAACATATGCCATTTTTTTGGGTATGTTACAACTGTAGATCGGAGGACACTTGTACTTACTGAGTAATTAATGGAGGGTACTTGTTACAAGTGGGCTTTTTAGGCCCTTAACTCAAACCTGCAAACTCTAGAAGTTCGGAGCTGTAGCCTGGGAATCTGCATTTTTTTACATGTTTCTCAAGTGACTTTTAGACACTGTATTTGAGAACTGTATGTTTAAATTTCTATCAATTAGGTATTATAAGAATAATGGGAACAATATTCATTTTAATTGTAAAGTATGAAAAATGGTTTAATGTGAATTATGTAGTCCTTGAGTATGATCTTTCATCTCAGAAAAATCTGTCTTTTTTTGGTTGTTGTTGCTCATACATTTAATTTGGGGACTTTGCTTATACTTGTAGAATAAGTTGTTACAATTTTGTGAATCTATTATAAAAAGATTTCTTCTGTTTTCTTTAGTCCGATTCCGGACAACCACGGGACTTGATTCTGCAGTAGATCCTGTCCAAATGAAAAATGTAACATTTGAACATGTTAAAGGAGTAAGTCCAAAAATTTTCTTTCCACTCTTCAAACATTACCTAATGATTATTATATGTAGGGGTAACATTTTATTGTAAAGGCAGTTCTAGAATGCCATATATACTTGAGTATAAGCCGACCCAAATATCCACTTAGGCACCTAATTTTACCACCACAACTGCATTAAAAATGAGCTGAAAAATTCTGCTTATACTCGAGTAGTTAAAATTGCATGGAAAAGCTTTAGAAACTTCAAATTTAAGGATAAACAACAGTAGCGAAAGATCAGTTTGTCACATGTCATTCCTTGGTATTGATTTGTGAAGAAATAACCAGTTGTAATGGAATGAATGTGAACTTCAGAGACATCGGCTAAGGTTTTAAATTCTATTTTGCTTCCAGTTAATTGGTCATAGGACCATGAGCAAGATTCTTTAGACTCTCACAGGTAATATGTGTGCCTGTTTCATTGTACATACTCAGTAAGTGGTGTTTCTCTACACCTGTTCCTCTTTTTTGTAACTCCCGCATATAAAACGTATTGAACAATAATTATTTTTTTCCCTTTTCTGATGATTGTGTAGGAATTTTGTTCCTTTTAAAGGAATTTGATTTTTTCCTTTTCCTTTATAAATTTATCGTTAATTGGGAGGAGCAATAATTGTTTTTTAATAAGAGTGATTTCATTCTAGTTCATAGATAAAAATTTCTCTGTAATTAATAAATTCAATACTTTAACAAGTATTTTTTTTAGTGTCCATTGAGTGCCTAACTTTCTCTAGGTGCTGGAGATAAAAAACAAAATCCTGTACCAACCTCACCCTCATTCTTCTGTTTGAGCCCATTGTTGCAGCTAATCGTAGATCTGGCGTGATGGAGGCCTTCTTTTGTACTACAGAGTATGCAAGTTGCTGTAATAAACCACTGCCCTGGAGTCAATTCTGACGTATAGCAACCTTCCACAAAGATTCCAAGACTGTGAATTGTATTGAGAGCAGCCAGCCTCTCATCTTTCTGTCAGGCAATGGCTTCTGTGTTTTAAACCCTCAAGCTTGAAGTTAGCAACTGGTACCTACCTGCCAGCACTACCAGGGCTCCTTCATGCTATTGTTAGATGCCATCAGGTCCCCACCATAGCACCCTGTGTGCGCCAGAGTGAAACCCTTCCCAGTCCAGGCTGTCCTCACAGTTCCTGTGCCTGAGCCCATTCTTGTAGCCACTGTGTAAGTCCATCTTGTTGAGGGCAGTCTGCTCTCTTGCTGTCCCCCCACTTTACCAAGCATGATGTTCTTCTCCAGGGATTGGCTCCTCCTGACATGTCCAAAGTCTATAAGATGAAGTCTCACCAACTCTGATTCTAAGGAGCACTCTGGACATTCTTCTTCTAAGACAGATAGATTTGTCCTTTTTGCAGTCATTATACTTTCAATATTCTTCACCAGCATCACAATTAAAATGCTTTTATTCTTTATCGGGTTTCCTTATTCAGTGTCCAACCTTCACATGCATATGAGGCAATTGAGAATACTGTGGCTTGGGTCAGGGGCACCTTAGTCCTCACAGTAGCTTTTCTTTGGAATCGGTACAGATTGATCTCTTTCAGTCAGTTGAGCAAGTAGCTGTCTTCCAAATTTCTGGTATAGACAACAAGTGCTTCCAGTGATTCATCAGTTTGTTGAAACATTTCAATTGGCATTCCATCATTTCCTGGAACTTTTGTGTTTGGCTAATGTTTTTAGTGCAGCTTGAACGTTTTCCTTCAGCACTATTGGTTCTTGCTCATAGGTTACCTTCTGAAATGGTGGACTGTCCACTAGTTCTTTTTGGTACAGTGACTGTGTTCCTTCCATCTTCTTTTGATGCTTGCTGCATCATTCAATATTTTGCCTGTAGAATCTTTCAGTATTGCATCTTGAGGCTTAGAATTTTTTGAGTTCTTTCCGTTTAAGATATGCTGAGCGTGCTCTTCCTTTTGGGTTTTCTAACTCTAGGTCTTTGCACTTTTCATTATAGCATTTGACTTTTTCTTTTCAAGCTGCCCTATGAAATTTTCTATTCAACTGTTTGTCTTAATAATTTCTTCCACTTGTTTTAGCTACTCTGTGATTAAGATCAGGTCTCTGAGTCTCTTCAGACATCCACTTTGATCCTTTCTTTCTTTTTTTCCTTTTCAATGACCTTTTGCTTTCTTCATGAATGATGGTCTTGATGTCCTCCCACAGCTCATCAAGTCTTCTGTCGTTAGTGTTCAGTCAAATCTGTTCTTGAGATGTTCTTGAAATTCAGGTGGGGGAGACTCAAGGTTGTATTTTGGCTCTCGCAGACTTGTTTTAAGTTTCTTTAGCAATTGCTCATATGTAAGTTCAGCGCTCCTTGAATGGCTCTGTTATATTGCAGTATAAGAGTACCATAGCACTGTACATTTATTCTAACTCTTCAGTGGGTATTTAGGTTACCCCAGACTTGGGCTTATGTAGTAGTATGTTTGTATATCTCTGAGGTATAGGGGTGGATAAAACTTTCTTTTTAACCATTACCCTTTAAGCTTTTCCATAATTTCAAAGTAATTTCATCATAAATTTCAGAGACCATTAAAAGCCTAACAAAAAATCCTGCTTACCTTTTAACAATTATGATATTTCTTTTTTTTTTTTAATTATGATATTTCTTATAAATTTTCTATAAATATAATTGGAATCCCACTTAGGAGTTTCAGAATGCTCTTTAGCGCAAAATGGTTTTTATGTCTTAGCAGCTCCTCTTCACATAGTTCTCACAGTTTCTTTTATAAACTGCCCAATATATTTCACTTTCTCCCATTTTAAACTAAAGTTGTCTAATCTGAGATTGCAAATTAGTGGCCATTGAGCATTCTTGAGTTAACATGTATTATTTTCCCCATGTCATTGGAAAGGAATAGAGATTATAAACATGCATAATCATTTTAAAACTTAAATTGGCAGCCAATATTTTAAAATTGGGAATTTCAGTCTCAAAATATTTCTAGCTTTTATTGTTGTTGTTCTCCCAGGTACCCACTCTCCACCCCACTGGGGTTAAAAATCCCGCAACACTGATTCTATAGTCCTGCATACTGGAAATGTGGTAAAGCCACTTAGGGTTCTTGTTTTTAATGGATGTGTGCCCTGGTCTTCTTTGTTCCTTTTTTTTTTTTTTCTCTCCCTACTTTCTGGTTCCCCAGGTATTTATATATGTAACAGCAGAAAATTAGCTTACCTTTTTTTGATCGGTACTTTCTTTGTCGTATAGAAAGTTTTTTAAAGCTGCACTGTTGTTTCACTTGCCATCCTTATTGGTCAGCTTGGACATTATTTTTACTGTAGATTTCAAATCTGCCAAACCTTATATTACAAGAATTAAATTGTGGTTTCTCTATTTTTTAACCTTTTTCCTATTGTAAATGCTGTCCTTTGACATTTGTTAGGAACTGAGTCATCTATAACCCAGTAGTAATCTATTTTGGTGGTATCATCTTGTAATTAATCACAAATTATTATTACAAGTTAGTCTCTTATTTTGAATGTATAGTGAGTACAGGTACCACATTTACTTGGTAGCTTAAGACTGAGTTGAAAGGGTTCTTGATTCAAAACTTGTATGATGAATCCTTTTTTCCTATCCATTGCCACTGACAAACTTAATGAGAGTATCATGAGAAAATATAAGTGGTTAAAAAAAAGTTTTTCCCCAATTTTTTGGTTGGAATAAAATGGAGATTTTCCATAATTTGGAATAAGGAGAAAACTGTGTGAATGTTTAAAATTATATATTTAAAATCCTAGTTAGTTAAAAATCTACATTAAATATATTATTTTGAAGGAAGCCTTAACAGCCTGACATATTCTTTGACATTTTGGGGTAAATTGTATCTAAATAATTTAGGTGGAGGAAGCTAAACAAGAATTACAGGAAGTGGTTGAATTCTTGAAAAATCCACAAAAATTTACTGTGCTTGGAGGTAAACTTCCAAAAGGTAAGATATCTTCTCTTCAACATGATTTGATCTAAAAGTGCATCTAATATTTTACTAATTTAGCTTGTATTGTACTTAACCAATTGAAATTTAGTTCTGAATTTGCTAGTTTATTTTTTAAATGCTCTCATTTTGAACATATTGTTATCTTTTTATATTTAATTTTAAGCATTTTAGTGGTGAGAGTTGTAGGGGACCAGCCTTCACATGCAGAATGGGTCCAAGGGGCAGTTGTGTAATTGAAGGGTAAATTCAAGGAACAACAGACAAGATATGCAAGAACTCATCTCTTCCATGGAAACCATAACCAGAGTGAGGGGCAAATATATCCTCTCACAAGCTAATGTAATCTCCGGCATACAAGCCACATCACACACATCCATAACTGAAGGGAGTGAGGTGGTGGAGGGTACAGGCAATAGCAAGAGGAGGTACTAGAGTGGTGGCCTAACCTTGGTCTTCTCTGAGCTGGCTTGACCTTAGGTGTCCCTGAGCACATTTCCAGGGGAAGAATCTATGATCCTTATCTGAAGGGCTGTACTTAGGCTTTGATGGTCTGATTTCTTTTGATGGCAGTTAACCTTCAAAGAGTATAGTAGCAACCATGTGCCTGCAAAACAGCACCTTAAAAATGGCATTATTAAGGGGGACATTGTAGGGAATAGCATTTACTTAGGAGAATGTAACGGATGCATAACTCCTAAGTGTGAAATTCTTCCTCCACCAGAATCTGTTTCCCAGGCACCTTAAATTATGGGTGTAATTTGTCTGCATTCGGTCTCTTCCCAGTTGGTTGTCAGTTTCCCACAAAGAGTATTACAGAGAATCCCCCTCCTGAATACCATTACCCAGATTTTTAAAGATCTTTTGCTCCTTTGGCTTTATTATTCATTCCCTCTCTTATTTGTGTATATATGTTTATGTGTATAGTTGTATTTGTTCTTTTTCCGCATGTTGCTATATTTAAACAGAATGTTATAAATGCAGAGCCCTTCACCCCTAAAATGTTAGGAAATGTTTATTTCCTAATAAGGACTTCTCTCTTCTTACATAAACTCCTTGTTCTGTTTGCCATTTGTTATTAAAATGAGGACATTTAACATCAGTATGAAATGATTATATTTACAGTTCACATTAACATTTCTCCTTGAAAGTTCATGATTCAGTCTCTGTTGACATATTGTACTTGGGTTTTGATTCTTTGTTTTTTCCTAAACAATTTCTGAGCCTGATTTTTGTCCCCTCGTAATCTTTTTTTTCCCCTCTCTTTTTTTTAAATCATTTCATTAGGGGCTCATACAACTCTTATTACACTCTATACATACATCGATTGTGTAAAGCGCATTTGTACATTCATTGCCCTCATCATTCTTAAAACATTTCCTCTCCACTTAAGCCCCTGGCATTAGGTCCTCATTTTCCCCCTCCCTCCCCGCTCCCGCCTCCCTCATGAGCCCTTGATAATTTATAAATTATTATTTTGTCA
>NW_022111361.1:438358-481515 GCF_000313985.2 Echinops telfairi | reverse complement strand
ACATCAAGCCACTGACAAATAACAAATTAAAATATACCAAGAAAGAAAAGCTTGTAGTTAGTTCAAGGATCGCTGGCCTTTAAGAGTGTTTTCCAGTCCAGCCTGTTGGGGCACCACGTCCATTCCCCAAAGTCCACCCCACAATCTTTTTTGTCTTTCATTGTCTTGACCATTTTGAGAAGTAGAAGCTAAATTTATCGGAAATTACTTTATTTAAGTTTGATATTCCTTATAGCTGCTATGAACATGATTTTTAACAGCTTTTTTGCACTCTTTGATTATATGGTTATAGTGTTACTCTATTGTATTAGAATAAATTCCTAAAAATGGAATTGCTGGGTTGAAGAGCTAGGGCTCATGTTTAAGGTTTGTGTTTTTGTTTCCTTCTGTTGTACCCAGGGCACTATGGTTGGAGCTGACGCCATCGCACCTATAATGAGTATCACTAATAAGAATTCTGCTTAAGTGTTTGTTCCCCTACACCTTTGCTGAGTTATAGAATAGAAGGGGTATTTATCAAGTCTACACGAAAACAGTATGTGGAATGTGGGCTCTGAATAAAAGAGACACATTCTTCTCCTTTCTCATCACAATTGGTCATTGATAAATTTGTGGAAAAATCCTTAGGAACCAAAATGGACTCTACCAAAGTAGATGCAGTGCTGACTTCCACCAGTGAGGCAATATTAGGAGAATCTCAAGGCTCCTTTTGAGTTCTCCGTTAAAATGTTTTATAGTAAAAATGTATTATTAAAAGAAAAAAATAAAATATCTTCATGAAAAAGCTGAATGTCAATAAACTGTTATTACAACTTTCTGAAGTTTATGACTATGAAACACTTTAAACATGTAAAAGTTTAAAAGAATAGTGCAGTTGACATCCTTATACTTTCTGCTTATATTCAACATTTTATCATGTTTGCTTTATTTTTATATATGTATATATATGCTGAGTCTCTGGGTGGTGCAAACAGTTAAAATGCTTAACTACTAATGGAAAGGTTGGAGGTTCAAGTCTGCTCAGAGTTCCCCCAGAGGAAAAACATGCTCTAACACATAGGGTTGCTGTCAGTTGGAATTGATTTACAGCAACTTATTGTGTGTGTGGTTGGGGCAGGGGGGTGTTTAAGACTGTGTGCATGTTTGTGTGTATTACATCAACTTACTTTACAGCTAAATTCTATGCTATTAATTTCCTAAGAATAAAAATAGTATTTTCAGTAAAAATACTATAACCTCCACCAAAAAAATTAACAAAGATTCTTTAATATAACTCACTACCTAGTCCCTTTTTCAAAATTCCACCAAGCATCCCTGTTGTTGTTAAGTGCCATCAGATTGGTTCAGACCTTATGTACTACACAACAAAACAGTGCCTGGTCGTTAATCCTCAGAATACTCTTGAATTTCAGTACTCTAAAGTTCTGTGGCAGATTTACCTAATGCAGCACTTCTCATGGCTATTGCTTCCATGAGCATGGATTTTGAAGCTAATAGATGAAATCCTTGACAACTTCCTCTTCTCCACTTAGGATGTTACCTATTGTCCAGTTGTGAGGATTTGGGTCTCTTTTACATTGAGTTGTAATCCACACTGAAGGCTACAATCCTTGATCTTCTTTAGCAAATGCTTCAATTCGTCCTTTTCAGCAAGGAGGGTTGTGTTATCTGCATGTCACGGGGCGTTAATAAGCCTTCCTCCAATCCTGATAACAGATAGCCTTCCTCATATCATCCATCTTCTCTGATTATTTGCTCAGCATACACATTGAATATGTATGATGAGGAGATTCAACCCTGTCACACACCTTTCCTGATTTAAAATCATGCAGTATTCCCTTGTTCTGTTTGCACAATTTCCTCTTGATCCATGTACAAGTTTTGTATGAGCACAATGAAGTGTTCTGGAATTTTTATTCTTCTCAAGCTTATCCTTGTTTATTATGATCCACAGTTCAATGCCTCGTCATAATCATTAAAACAAAGAAACAGCTTTTCTGTATTCTCTGCTTTCAACTAAGGTCCCTCTGACATCAACAGTGATATCCTTTGTCCCACATTCTTTTCTGAATCCATCCTGAATCTCTGACAACTCCGTGTCAATGTACTGCTGCAACCATTGTTAGATGATATGTTAGTCTAGGTTGACTAGAGAAACAAATTCGTAGACGCTCATGTGTGTAATAGAGAACTTTATATCAAAGAGTAATTGTATATTAAGAAACATCCCAGTCTAGATCAAATTCCTAGTCTGATATTAGCCCATATATCTGATACCAGTCTAAATACCTCCCCAGACTCATGCAACACATACAATCACACAGAGTGCAAGATCACAGGCCAGTAGATGGAAAGTCTTGTGGATTCAGTGTTGGTGGAAGCATCTTAGCCCTGGCGTGTGTCTCCACATGGCTCCTCCAGCTTCAAGACTCTGGCTGTTATCAGCATAGCTCCATTTGTTTTATCAGCAGGAATGTCAAGCAGATAAGAGAGTGTGTCTCACCTCCAGGGAAGAAGAGTTTCCAGAATCCTCAGGAGAAGGCCATGCCCCCACTGAGTGGCCTCATTGGGTATGACCTGACAGGCTAGACTCTACCCCTTCACCAGTTGACAGATTATGTAATTGCCACAGATGATATTCAGCAGAATTTTACTTATCTGTAATATCAATGCTATTGTATAATTTGAACATTCTGTTGGGTGACCTACAAGGAGCCCTGGTGGTGTAGTGGTTATACTTTGGGCTGCTGTGCACATGGTCGGCAGTTCGAAACCACCATCCGTTCTGCAGGATGAAAACCTAGGTTTTCTGTTCCCCAAAATAGGTACAGTCTCAGAAACACACATAGGGTTACTATAAGTCAGCATTGAATCAGTGGCAGTGAGGTTTTTTTGGTTGGGTAACCTAACAGAATGCTCACATGTTGGGATGGGGTACTAATAAAGATCTTTTCCAGTCAGTTGGCCAAGTGGCTGTCTTCCACATTTCCTGGCACAGATGAGGAAGTGCTTCCTGTGCTTCATCAGCTTGCTGAAACATTTCAGGCATTCCATTAATTCCTGGAGCCTTGCTTTTGGTTAAGCTTTCCATGCTGCTTGAACTTCTCCCTCCTGAAATGGTGGAATGTCAACTAGTTCTGGTATAGTGATTGTGTATCCTTTCCATATATATATATATATTTTTTTTAATTTTTAAGAAATAATTTTATTGGGAGCTATTACAGCTCTGATAACAATCCATAGATCAGTTGTAGCAAGCACATTTGTACATGTATCCTTTGTATCTTTTGATGCTTCCTATTATCATTTAATGTTTTGTCCATAGAATCTTTCAATATTTCAACTCAAGGCTTGGATTTTTTTCTTGGGTTCTTTCATTTTTTATTTTTTTTATTTTTTTTTGGTGGGGGGGTTCTTTCATTTTAAGATGTGCTAAATATGTTCTTCCCTTTTGGTTTTCTAACTGTAGGTCTTTCCACATTTCGTTATGTTTGACTTTGTCTTTCTGAGGTGCCCTATGAAACTTTCCATTCATTTCTTTGAGTTCATCATTTTTCCATCTGCTTTAGCTACGCTATGGTTAAGAGCAAGTCTCATGGTCTCTTTAAGCATCCACTTTGACCTATCTTTGCTGGTTTTTTGTTGACCGTTTGCTTTCTTTGTGAATGATAATATTGATGTCCTCCCATGGCTCATCAGGTCTTCTGTCAATCGTGCTCAACGCTCGTCTCATGTCTGTTCTTGAGATGTTCCTGAAATGCCGGGGGCCAAAGACTCATTCTCAAATCTGTCTTTGAGTTTTTTGATGCCTGTTTTTGTTTCCTTGTGTTGCATTTGGTTGGTTGTTTTGACTCTTAAGCTCTATATGTGAACTTTATCTTAGTTGTTTAATGATACATGGGGTTTGTAGTCATTTGTCTCAAATTTTTCTCTGGCCTTATCTTACATAAACAATATTTAAATGGTACAGGAACTCATTTATGGAGAAGATTGGGATGAAACATTAGCAGAGATAAACATGCTCTGTTATTAAATATTAGTCCTTAATATGTGTTTAAGTTCTCATATAAGTTATTTGTCTTATAGATTGATATGAGAGGGTTTTCTTTTCTTCAATTGAAATGTTATTTACTTTTTATTTAAGGAATTCTTCTAGTTGGACCACCAGGGACTGGAAAGACCCTTCTTGCCCGAGCTGTGGCTGGAGAAGCTGATGTTCCTTTCTATTATGCTTCTGGATCAGAATTTGATGAGATGTTTGTGGGTGTGGGAGCCAGTCGTATCAGAAATCTTTTTAGTAGGTTTTAATATCTTTTGTTAAAAATTCTACATTTTGTTAAACTTCAGAGGACAAGGTTTCTTAGCCATTTTTAATTGCTTATGATTGATAGTTGGTTGAAATGGCCATTGCAGGGCTTGGGTTTTAAATAATATTTGTTCTAAAACAGACCTGTACTACTTTTCCAGATAAAACTAAGTGACGCTAGGGGAAGTGTTATATGAGGTTGGAGGTGATGAGAAAGTGTGTGCTTTTCACTTTAGTCATCAGGTCTGTATATGGAACTCAGGAGCACTTGGCCTCAACTCAACTGTGGGATTTGCACAGCTAAGAATTGTTTTTATTTTACATCATTCTCTTTGTGGTTTATTTTTAGTCTGTTTTTAGTTATGCTTTCTTAGATAAGTTATAAACGAATGGGGGTTTCTTCTTTGATTTAATTTTTTTTTATTAGTCACCTCTATTGTATGCTTTGTTTTAGTTAATGTTTATTTCTTATTGAATCTTTTCTGTTTTCTTAGGGGAAGCAAAAGCAAATGCTCCTTGTGTTATATTTATCGATGAATTAGATTCTGTTGGTGGGAAGAGAATTGAATCTCCAATGCATCCATATTCAAGGCAGACTATAAATCAACTTCTTGCTGAAATGGATGGGTAATTGACAGCATTCCTTTATCTGTAGGATTTGGTCATATTTTTACAAATAAAGGTTTACCGTAATTTAACAGTTAGAATTAATAGAAGCTATTTCTCACAGTTTGGTACATGTTAATCTGATATTGTGCATTTTGCTTTCCATAAAGCATTTAATTACGATCTAGATGTTGGGGAAAATGCATGTTTTCAAGAGTGTATCCAATAAGAAGTCAAAATTTTTTCCTCAGTATTTCACTATTTCCATAGCTAATTGAGTACTTGATGTATTAGCTTCTCTTATGTAATTTGTGCCATTTATCCCTCGTCTTAGTTCTCTAGTGCTGCATCCCCCCCCCCCACACACACACACACACACACAGTTTAGAAAGACTGGTATCCAAATTTAGGAAGCTGCCTCTACTCTAAGGGACAAGACTTTTTCCTTTTGCTAGTCTGAAGGGAAGGCGGCCCTGTCTCTTCTGAGGTTCTGCTGATGGCAGTTTCCTTGTGGCTTCGCATCTTTGCCAATCATTTCTCTGCTTATTTATTGTACTTATTTTATATCTCAAAAGAATCTACCCTGCACTAATCCTGCCTCATTTACATAAAACCCAAGCTGTTACCGAGATTAGAACCACAGGTATAGAGATTAGGATTTTCAACATTTTGGGGGGGTTCAACCTTTTGGCCCCCCCTAAACCATGTCGGTGCAAAATGGAAAGCACATTTTACTCAATGACATCAGCCCAGAATTCTTAAATTAACTCTGAGTCTAAAAATCTTTTCTTCTGAATCATCTGAATCAAATATGGGCTAAACTTTTAAGCATATTCATCCAGGGGAAAATAATACCTTTTTTTTCCTGTGGAATTTTAGACTCCAAGTTGTGTTTTCAAATTAAAACAGTGGAACATTCAAAAGGTAAACATTTCCATTACAAATGCGAAAAATTGGACAGAAACAAGGGACAGCTAACAAACCCAAAATCCAGCAGAACAGTTAACTTAAGATCTCAAGATTTGAAAACAATCTCTGTTCGTTGAGATCACCCACTAGGCTCTGGGTGTTAGCTGCTCCCTCAGGATAGTGGGTGTTCTCAGCCTTGGGTTTCATCTCTGTCCTCTAGACCCTCAGAGACAGAGGGCATCTGATCCCTCTGCTATGGGCTGCAATTGCAACCCATGATCCCCGATGGCCCCACCCTTTAAAACTAAGAAGTCCCTCTTCAGTGCTCTGTCCACTAGTTGCTCCAGGGATGGTCCTTTTTTTTCTCTTGGAAGTCAGGAGCTGTGGCTCTTAAGGCCTTTTCCCTGTCTTTAGAATTCCAAGAGGTAGCTAGAGTTCTTTCCTTTGATCTTTATTCAAAATGGAATGGTTTTCACTGTGATGCTTAGGTGCATCAGCCATGGCCTTAACAGCAGATTGCGTAGCCACATTCTTGCTGAAAATTCTAGGATAGAGTCCCTTAGTTTGTACAACACAATTTCCCAGATATTTGTGTTTTCATTTGGTAAAGTCTTCATGCGAAGCACATTTAATGTCCATGTTTCTAGTAATTGTCCCCTATGTGTTCTCTGCGATGGTGAGGACTTTCTCCTGAGGTCTCCTCACCTCCTCCTGAGCCCTTACCAAATTGCCTTTGATACCTGCATTTTTTTTAATATAATGAAATTTATTTATTTATTTTCAGTTTATTTTATTTATTTATTTTTTAGTCGTTTTATTGGGGGGTCATACAACTCTTATCACAATCCATACATACATCAATTGTGTAAAGCACATCTGTACATTCATCGCCCTCATCATTCTCGAAACATTTGCTCTCCACTTAAGCCCCTGGCATCAGGTCTTTTACTAATAGTTTCTTCAAGGCAAGTTAGTTGTTCACTATTAAGAGCCTTAAAGCTCAACATTTACCATTACTCAGTTCTAAAACCAAGTCAAAAGTTTAGGTATCTGTACCACCCCAGTCTTTTGGTAGTAAAATCCATCTAGAATTATTTAGTGCTGCTAAATAACAGAAATACTACAAGTAAATGAATTAATAATTATAAATGCATTTTCTCACAGTTTAAGATCTCTGGAAGAAGAAAACAGAAAACTAACTCATTGCCCTCGTGTGAATTCTGACTCATAGTCAGAATTGTGGCCAATAGAATTGCCCCTGTAGGTTTCTGAAGCTGTAAATATTTATGAGAGCAAAAAGCCTCATCTTTCTCTAGTAGAGAAGCTGGTTCATTCTAATGTCTGCCCTTGTGGATAGCACAATAGAAAACCCACTATGCTACCTGTGATAGGGACCAGCTTTAGTGAGGAAGATTTTCTGTCTGCTGGCTCTGGAGGAAAATGCATGTTATCTTTGAGTGATATTCATGTTACTGGATATCTCTCTTTCATCTCTGCTCTGCCTTTTTTCCCTTCTTTATATCACTAGTATATGAAAAGAAATACACTCAATATTCAGTACACTAATCCTGCCATAATCACATAGCAAAGACAATCCATTTCTAAATGAGACTGGAAGGTAACATTTACAACATATTTTTTTATTTTAATCGTTTTATTGGGGGCTCTTACAGGTCTTATAACAATCCATACATCAATTGTATCAAGCACATTTGTACATCTGTTGCCATCATCATTTCCAAAACATTTTCTTTCTACTTGAGCCCTTGGTGTCAGCTTCTCCCTTCTCCCCTTACGATATATTTTTGAGGGACACAATTCAATACTGATACTATTTATCTCATTTATTGTGTTACACATATCCCAACAAGCTGAGGTTAGTGTATTTGAAGAAGTAACAGAAGAGAGGACAATGGCTCCTTCACAGTTTGTGACTACTGCAGTACCAATTTTCGTAATATCAAAGGCAAATGGCAAGGTTGACTTGAAGGAGTACAGATATTTTATAAAATCCTTTAAGGTTATAGAACTAAATAGCTGTAGGAGCCAAAACTTTAGTTGTAGACATAAAAATAATTTTCCAGAGATTAGTCACACATGCTTTCTTTTCCGTTATGCACAAGTTTTATATGTTAAGTCAGCGCTACCAAAGAAAGAGCTGCAAGGCTGGTTTGGTGACTGATTATGACCAAGTTTGTGGACTTGCACTGGTCTAACATTTGTTTTTTTAAAAAAACAATTAGGGAAAAAAAAACGTCTTTTAGAGTATTGTGAGGGTTAATGATAAACAGTTTTGTGTAGAGTGTTTTTGTTTGGGTAATTGTACTTATTAGCAATTGAAAAGAGGAACTCTTTATTTTTATTTTAATAGTTTTAAACCCAATGAAGGTGTTATCATCATAGGAGCCACAAATTTCCCGGAGGCATTAGATAAGTAAGTATGAAAAGATTTTAGTGAAGTACTGGTATCTGCTAACAGTGTGTGTAGATCTTGCAAATAATACTGTAAGAATCAGTCCCAGAAGAGTCACTTATGATTCCATTAGTATGAAATGTCCAGAATAGGCAAATTAATAAGAGACAAGAGAGTATATTAGTGGTTATCAGAGGCTGGAGAAAATAGTGACTGTTAATGGATAGTTTTGCGGTGATGAAAATATTGTAAAATTAGATTGTGATAATGCTTGCACAGCTCGGAACTTAGTGTGACATCTCTGAATTGTACACATTAAATGGTTAAATCTCATATTTACCTCATATGTCTAAAGCATTTTTCTTTTCTATTTTGGACATTTTAAAGACTCATAACTTACGTATTCCAGAAATTTATTTTCAGTAGAGACCATTTTAAAAATGCCGTTTTCTGTTATTAAAATGCATATTTAAATTCTATTATTTTGTTATAGGATAATAAATTGTGCATATTTATATCTAATCAAATTGTCATTATCTAAAATCCTAATCCAATATTCTGTACTTCACAGCCGAGACGGGCACGTAGAACAAAAATAAGCAAAGCAAAGAAAGTTAATTCTGACCCATAGCAGCCCTGAAGTCAACTAACGTGTCTTTATCCCACAGAGCAGCTGTTGGGTTTCAACTGCTGACCAGTTGGATAGCATCCAAATAGCACTTTAGCAGCTGCAGCACCAGGCCACCTTAGCTCTCAGAATAAGACCACTGTGAGCCTTTTTGTTCCTTCGCAGACCTCCTTGCCTCCTTTTGCTTTTGAAGGCGTGTGTGACATCGATGCAAACAGATCTATGTTCATCTTTGTTTTGCCTTCAGGTTACTACAGTGACTGTTACTTGAACCATCCTTTAAAAGACATTCTGTGAACATTTATATTTCAAGCCCCTTTTTATCTTTGTTGTTGTTAGCTGCTATTGAATCATTTCCTGACTCATGGTGACTCCCACGCACAACAAGATTAGTCTTGCAGATCCACTGCGATGTGTTCAACATTAGAGCAACACACAAACCTCCTCATGACAGATGGGTGTCAGTGTAGTCTCTGGCTGCAACTTACCGTCTTAGTAGCATCATCTCTTAATTAATAGAGTTCATCCTTCCTGTTTAGCTTGAATTTCAGCTAAAATAGGTCAGTTTGTTAATTTATATTTGTGTGTGTGTGTGTGTGTGTGCTTTCTGCAGTGCCCTGATCCGTCCTGGTCGTTTTGACATGCAAGTTACAGTTCCCAGGCCAGATGTAAGAGGTCGAACTGAAATTTTGAAATGGTATCTCAATAAAATAAAGTTTGATCAGTGTAAGTCCAATTTTACAATGTAAACTTTTTTACTTTCTAAAAGACCTATCTTAGTTGATAAATGTTTTAAAATGTGAGTTTACTTACAATCTTTTTGTAATCCATTCTGTTATTTTATCAATTTGGACCTTAGTTCCAAGACAAGCTTTTCTTACTTCAAACAGATCACATAGTTCAAGATAAATATACCTAAAAGTATTTTTGTTTGTTTGTTTTTCCCTCTGCGCCCCCCCCCCAAAAAAAAAGTATTTTTAAGAAGTGCTTAAAATAGAAGAAAATACACCAGAAAAAAATAGTGTTGATACAGCCAGTTTGGAGCCAAAGGAGGCAAAAACACAACAATGTGGTGGACTCCCTTCAGTCAGTATGCTCATGGACGACTGAGGACATCCAGAGACAGATGTACTTTCTATTGTGCTAGCCCGAAGGGGAGCTTTCATCAACCTAGATTCATGGAGCAAAATAGTGTCTGTGAATTTTTTTTCCTCTAGTTTATTAGTCTAATAGCCTTAAAAAACAATAAACCCAAATTTAAAGGTCTGTAGTTCATATTTGGGCATCTGCTACATTTCTTTGGTTTTTTACACAGCTATTTAATTGGCTTTCACACTCGTAAGAATTTTAGTGAAATAAATTTATTGTTGAGCTTTAAAATTATATTTCAGAATAGTTGTGTTCCTTTTTCCGTTGCATTGTGACTTTTTACTTGAACATCTGTATCATTAAGAATCAAGTATTAATTATTTTACACTTTTTAACAAAAGAAAAAAAATCAATTTTGGATTCTGTTGTCTTTGTTTTCCCTTTCTATATAGCTGTTGATCCAGAAATCATAGCTCGAGGTACTGTTGGCTTTTCTGGAGCAGAATTGGAGAATCTTGTGAACCAAGCTGCATTAAAAGCAGCTGTTGATGGAAAAGAAATGGTTACTATGAAGGAACTAGAGTTTTCCAAAGATAAAATTCTAATGGGTATGTTCTTTTCTTTAATTTTGTTTTGTCTACCTTGATCATATTTTCTTGCAAATGTTCTGTCTATTTAGGTAGCCGAGGTCCGTGGCTATGTTGAATATACTCTCACTCTAAAACTATAGTACCTCAATATTCAAGTTTTGTCATTAATATTTATACATGTTCCCAATTTGAAAGTCAAACAGTGGTAAGCATTAAGCATTATTTTCTTTTACTCATAGTACTCATCTTTGATTAGTGTAGAATTCAGATTTATAACAGCACATTCATTAGCTTTGTCTTCGAACATCAATCTTCTAGCTGGAGAAAGAACAGTAAAATAGCAAGGTATGGGAACATGAAAATATATCCTTGAAGATAGCCATTTGTCATTTTACAAAGCAAATTATTCAGATCACTTTTGTGATTAGTTAGCTCATGGAAAGGTCGGGGCAGGTCCTTGTATATTACTGATAAAAGAATGATGAATTTTGTTCTCCTATTTAAGTTCAGACTGACTGACACTAAAACAGGTTAATGATATTCATGTTCATCTTCGGGTTATATTCATTGAAATCTTTTCAAATTTTACTCAAATTTTTTACCATCAGGCCCTGAGCGTAGAAGTGTGGAGATTGATAACAAAAACAAAACCATCACTGCATATCACGAATCTGGCCATGCTATTATTGCATATTACACTAAAGATGCAATGCCCATCAACAAAGCTACAATCATGCCACGAGGCCCAACACTGGGACACGTGAGTGTCTTTTGATTTCTTCTTTGTTTTAAAAAGACCAAGTATAGGAAATGCAAGTATAGCAATTGTCACTTATGTGGGAAGTTATTAATGAAAACCCTTTTTAAAGAAATTGAGCATACTTTTAAAAAGTTTTTGATATGCCTATTTCCATATTCAGAGACACTCATGATATTTTTCTGTCCAGCAGAAATAGATTTTTTTTACTTTAATTCTGTTGTATGTGTATGGTACATTGTGAAATTTGGTTGAGGACTGACAGAAAATGTAATTTTTAAATACCTAATTGCTTCTCTCTCCTACAAGAAAAGATGGCATGTCATAGTGATTTCTTGTTCGTTTTCCTGTGGAATTTTCACGTGTAGTACAGACTGCCTTCTCATAGATCCTTCCTATTACAGACCTGCTTAACATTACTGAATAACTGGGAATAAAACAATCCTGTTTCAGCATTATATAAGGATTATTTGAAAATAAACTTTTCTTACTTTCTAAACTGCTGGTTTTGTCATGAGTTACGAGATGGCCATCACTGTTAATTTGCCGTGTAGATTTTCACGTCATGGCATTGAGTACAGCAGTGTGGCCCCAAATGAAAATTAACTTTAAAAAAAATCATTTTATTAGGGGCTCATACAACTCTTATCACAATTCATACACACATCAATTGTGTAAAGCACATTTGTACATTCATTGCCCTCATCATTCTCAAAACATTTGCTCTCCACTTAAGCCCCCGGCATTAGCTCCTCATTTTTTCCCCTCATTCCCCGCTCCCCTTCCTTCATGAACCTTAGATAATTTATAAATTATTGATTTATCATATCTTGCACTGTCCAGTGTCTCCCACTTTTCTGTTGTCCGTCCCCCATGGAGGAGATTAAATGTAGATCCTTGTAATCGGTTCCCCCTTTCCATCCTGCCCTCTCTCCACCCTCCCGGTACCGCCACTCTCATCACTGGTCCTGAAAGGATCATCCACCCTGGATTCCCTGTGTTTCCAGTTACTATCTGTACCAGTGACATCCTCTGGTCTAGCCAGATTTGTAAGGTAGAATTGGGGTCATGATAGTGGGGGAGGGAGCATTTAGGAACTAGAGGAAATGTGTATGTTTCATCGTTGCTATACTGCATGCTGACTGGCTAGTCTCTTCCCCATGACCTTTCCGTAAGGAGGTGTTCAGTTGCCTACAGATGGGCTTTGGGTCTCCATTCTGCACTCTCCCTCATTCACAATGATTCGATTTTTTTGTTCTTGATGCCTGATATTTGATCCCTTCGGGACCTCATGATCACACAAGCTGTTGTGCTTCTTCCATATGGGCTTTGTTGCCTCTGAGCTAGAGGACCACTTGTTTATCTTCAAGCCTTTAAGACCCCAGACACTATATCTTTTGATAGTCGGGCACCATCAGCTTTCTGCACCACATTTGCTTATGCACCGGCTTTGTCTTTGGTGATTGTGTGGGGAAGGTGAGCATCATGGAATGCTAATTTAGTAGAACCAAGTATTCTTATATTGAGGGAGTGTTCATCTGCTACCTTAATACTAAATCGATACATATATGCACATAGATCTATTTCCATATCCTCGTATATAAAAATATATTTATAAAAATAAATCTATTTACATATGTACATGCCTTTATTTAGACCTCTATAAATGCTCTTTACCTCCTACCTCTTTCCTCTATTTCCTTTTACTTTCCTCTAGTCCCACTATCATTTTCAGCCTTCATTAGGGTTTCAGTAATTTCTCTCAATTACATTACCCTTGGTCACACCCTACCAGACCTCCTAGACCCTCCTGATTTGGATCACTTGGTGTTCCCTTTGCCCCGGGTTTGTTAACACCTC
Organism: Echinops telfairi; assembly: GCF_000313985.2. NCBI lineage: Eukaryota > Metazoa > Chordata > Mammalia > Afrosoricida > Tenrecidae > Echinops > Echinops telfairi. Next base: position 468,357 of record NW_022111361.1, on the reverse strand, counting down.
TACCTTTCCCCCCACCTCCTCCTCTCCCATGTCCCCCCAGAACTTTCTCCTCCAGTCTATCTTATTTAGACAGACCTGTGGAGATAATAAAATGCACAAAAACAAGACAGAGAAAAACCAAGCAACAAAATAAAATGAAACAACAACAAGCCAATGACAAAACAAAACACCGCAACAAGAAAGAAACACTAAGGTCATGGAACAGAACAGCAAGGGGAGCACAGCAACGCAGTCCCCAGGGATTACCAAAAATAGACTTTGGGGCCAGGGCTTGGCGCCCCAACAGACTGGACTGGAAAACACTCCTAAAGGCCAACAAACAGTCCTTGAACTAACTACAGACTTTGTTGTTGCGAAAATCAACATTTTTCATCTGTTTCAGAACTATACTCGATTTTGTCCTTTTGGTTACGTTTGGGTGGTTTTTTTGATGATCTAGGTGTCCCTATTACCTGAAAATGACAGGTGGAATGAAACCAGAGCCCAGCTACTTGCACAGATGGATGTCAGCATGGGCGGGAGAGTGGCAGAGGAGCTTATATTTGGAACTGACCACATTACAACAGGTGAACTGTGAAAAAGGCTTAAGTTCAAATGGTATTTGCTGGTTAAAATGTTAAAAACCTGAATAGTATGTATATGTTCATATTTTAGGGGCTTCCAGTGATTTTGATAATGCAACTAAAATAGCAAAACGAATGGTTACCAGATTTGGAATGAGTGAAAAGGTAATGTTAATTTTAATTGTTACATTTATAGTTTGATGATGCGCCACTTGCCATTTTGTTAGAAAGGGTTTCTAACAGAAACCTTTTTCTCCTACAGAACTTTTTTCCTTTATCTCATTTCAGGTAGATTTAAGGGCGTTCATTGTAAACATTCTAAATTTTATTCTCTAAGTGACAAAAATGTATTGCATTCTGTGTGCTTTTAGCTTATCTTATGAGCTAACCAGTGATAATGAATTCTTTAGTTTTCTCATGAAAGAACCTAGTTGCTGAGCTCTGCCTTTTACCCTTCATGTCACCACATTATCTATCATTCCATCTAGTACTCTGAATTGTGCATATCTGAACTGGAAGACCTTTGGAAGCATTCTAAGATGCTCCTCAGAACCTGGCTGTCCTGGCCATATTTTAAATTTTTAAAATTTTAGCCTTTATCCTTTCAGAAGAATGATGAAAATTCTTTGTTCTTAAGGCATACAGTTTTATATTGTATTCCTGTTTGCTCCCATAGCATTCATTTCCTTATGTGTAGCAAAGGACTTCCTCTGGTATTTCTACTAGTTCTTTTGGATTTTCTATTGAATGCTTTCTTCCCTTTGATTGTAGCTTGGAGTTATGACCTACAATGATACAGGGAAACTGAGTCCAGAAACCCAATCTGCTATTGAACAAGAAATAAGGATACTTCTAAGGGTAATGATAGTATTTTGGTTTTCTTTTTAATTTGTTTAGATAGAATGTGTCTAAATAATTTGGTGTTTATAAAATTATAATAAATGAAGTCTCTCCATGCCTAGAAGTGCTATTCTATGTGAAAAGAAAATAGCACCATTCTAAGCATGCCTTCAATATATTGCTAGGAAACTTCCGGTCATGAACTGAATATTAGGCTGTCTGTGGCTAAGAACAGTTTATTTTTGTGACTAAAAGAATTCAATTCTACTTTAGTTCAAAATCATAAGAAATATTAAAATGGAGGACATTATTTATTGAGTCTCTGTGCCTCATTTTCCAAACTCTTGCTTATTTAGTAAACATTTGCTTTACAGCCAACATTGTGTATGTATGCTGGCATGGAATCAAGTTCCCTTTGGGTTTTAGGGTCCCAAGTAGACTGGCATAAAGAAATGTGTAAAAGCAGCTTCATTGAAATCACTTCTTAGCTTGCGGGGTAATCGCATAATATGCCAGATGCTTAGATTGGGTAGTGAAAGTAGAAATGGAAAAACGTCAAGAGCTACTGCAGTAGAATAGGTTTGTGTGACGTTTCAGATAGAAAGAGAAAGCAGGTAATGCTGATTCGTACCCCAGACCACTGTATGGTGGCTTGCACGTTGACTGAGAGAACACGGAGGTGAAGTAGGCAGGTCATGAGTTGTTTTTCACTTTTTAACTTGAAGTGCCTTTGAGACAAAGGCATGGCAATTTGAAGTTGGGAGAGAGTGAATCTGGTGCTTAATTTATCAGATTGGTGTTCTCTATGGTGGTGGTTATTTATCCATGAAGGCGTGAACATAGGATGGAAGAAATGCCAAGTTGAGTGCCTTAAAAAACCTTTCATGAATGAGGAAGTTAGGATGGCATTTGTTAGGTGTCACCATGAAGAGGGGTGGATAGGGAGGGAAATGGCATAGACCTCGTAAGACAAGAGGTAGTAATGATCTGGAAGTGGCAATGAGAAGGAAAGACTCACTTCTCTATCCTGAAGGACCCTGGGTAAGAGGGATGTATAGCTATGCTCTGCACGTGCAAATGGCTTGCCTTTGACTACTACCTGACGAAGAACAGGCCTGGGTTGTTATTAGAGCACAACTGCCCCATAGATGGCAAAGTTCGGTAAGCATTAGACTGATAACTAGGAGACCAGGAGTTCAGACCCACTACCCTCTCTCTACAGAAGAAAGATTAGGCTATCTGCTCTCAATAATTTATCCTCTTGGAACACTTATAGTTGAAATCTACTTGATTAAAAAAAAAAAAAAAGCCAAACTTACTGCCATTGAATTGATGCCTAATCATAACAAACCCTGTAGAACAGGATAGGCCTGGCCGGTTTCTGAGATGATAATTCTTAAAGGAGTAGAAAGCCCGTGTTTCTCCAATGGAGTGTCTCTTGGTTTTGAACTGCTGACCTTGGGGTGGCTTTTCTTTTTTTATTTATTTTTTGCTTTTGACATTTTGTTATATGTACAAGACAAAATAGTTGGTGAGTTCGACCTTTCTGTTACCAGTCAAATGTTTAACTGTTGTGCCCTAGGGGCTCCTTTTCATACAGGTTAGAGCCAAGAAAACCCTTTGGACCGATTCTGCTCGCTAACACAGAGGGTGTCTGTGAGTCAAAGTCAACTCAAGAGCAATGAATTTATTGTTTGGTTGTAAGAGGACTTGGGGAAAGGAGTCCCCACAGTAGAGACCAATCTTAATAACTCAAGGAAGGAGAAAAAATACTTAGAGTAGGTAAGGGTAAAGAAAGTTTGTTTATGGTAGCTGGAGTCACTGCGTGGGGCAGGGCCACCTGGGAAAGGAGGCCACCTCAGTGCCTGTCGCCAGGGCCCCTGGTCCTCCCATCAAACAAAGGGGCCAGGGTGGTGGACCCCGCCCTGTCACCTCCCCCTGCCATGCTCATGTCCTGTGTGCTGTTTTTAAAGTTGGTTTCATATAAGGTTTAGAAACGGGTCTTCAAACTGCTGTCTGCCGAGGACATTTATCCAGCCCGCCAGGTATTTTTGCCCCGTTTTGTTTTTTACTTCAAAATAAGATATATGCAGTGTACATAAGAATTTGTTCATAGTTTTTTTTAAAACTATAGTCCCACCCTCCAAAGGGTCTGAGGGACAGTGAACTGGCCCCCTGCTTTAAAAGTTTGAGAACCCCTGGTTTAGTAGATGTTTTAAATTAGGCTTCCCTTCCAGAATCTTCATTCTTTTTCCTTTACTCTAATACGTTATTAAGTATAAATGATCTTAACTCTAGAATTCCAGGAAATACTCTTTCACTGCTTTAAGACTTCTGAAAACACATAAAGAATAGCAAAAATTGGATCCTTTCCCTTTGCTAGGACAGATTAGAAAGACAATAGATGCTCTGTTCTCACTAGGGTTCCCAACGTACATTGCTAGTAGTAAGTGGGAATGATTCCCAATCAGTAGCACTGTGACCTCACACGTATGTGAAATTCAGAAGAATAAACATTTAATAGTAACCTATAAAAGAAGTATGTTATCTTTTTCTTTTATTTTTTTTACTTTCATGTCAGATTAAACAGAATATACGGTAAATACATTCCAATCTCGCAGGCAATATTTTGATCCCCCGGTAATTTTAATCGCATCCAGAAATAAAGACCCCTGTAGTTTCTTCCACGAGCACTCAAGCAGTCTAATTTCAAATGAGAATACTATTCAGCATCCTTATGTAAGCATAAACACCCTAACCTGCTCACCAAGCCAGACGGGAACCCATTCAGCGAAAAAGGAATTCCAGCAAAACTTGGTCCTGTCTGAGTAAGCGAAGCCCTGTGATGCTCTCCAATAAGGGCTGCTCTCTCCACCCCTGTTGTCTAGGAGGATTGTATCAGCAAGAAGTGTGTTATAAAACAGTTTCACTCCCAGGGAGGGGAGAGGGAGAATGGGTAGGAAAGAGGGAACCGATTACAAGGAACTATATGTGACCTCCTCCCTGGGGGACAGACAACCGAAAAGTGGGTGAAGGGAGACATCGGACAGGGCAAGATATGACAAAATACCAATTTATAAACTATCAAGGGCTCATAAGGGAGGGGGGAGCGGGGAGGGAGGGGAAAAATGAGGACCTAATGTCGGGGGTTTAAGTGGAGAGAAAATGTTTTGAGAATGATATACAAATGCGCTTTACACAATTGATGTGTGTATGGATTGTGATAACAGTTGTATGAGCCCCTAATAAAATGTTTAAAAACAAAACAAAACAGTTTTCACTCCAAGAGAATTCATGTTTTTAAATTGCTAATTTCATTTTACATTTTATCTATAATGTTACTTTTCCATGTTATATTTGATAAATATTTAGTTTTATTATTTCACGGTTTATAAAGACATTAGATATTCTAAAGTCTTTTTAATAATTGTCTAATGTTTCTGTGATATATGCTTCTTAATGTTGGTGAATTCATTTCTGTAAATTACCATTTATTATTTCTAATTGGCTCTTACTATTTTTTTTTCCTGTCATACAAAATTCTTTAATTAAAATAGCTCTTACATGATTTATAAAACAGAAGTAATACACTCAAAGTCCGCCTCCCTGGCAGGAATGAGCAAGACTGGGCCATGAAAGGCTGGGAGCGCACTGGGTCCAAGGAGGCGACTCAGGCTGACTACGGACAAGTGAGCTATGGCAGCAGGGCTGGGACGGCTTCTCCAGTAGAAGTTACACAGGTCCTCTCAAAGAAAACTGCATTCTTAAATGCTAGCCACAAACCGGTTCTCCCCTGCCCAAATCACAGGACATGGCTAATTAAAACATAGGCAGCTAGTATCTGTCATACACACTCTAGAGTCAAAATATATGGATTCACAATATGTGTGGTGGTGGCTACAAGAAGGCAAAGGACATATGCCACCTGCCTGTTAGCACATGAGGCAAGGAGAGACTCAGAGGTAAAACCACCTGGCTGCCTGCCTGCCTGCCTACCTGCAGTCTCCAAGCGACAACAAGGGCAGAGGTCTCACAGGTCAGCACACGGAGCCCGAGGCGGATTAAGAAAGGCCCAGAGCCCAACACGTGCCTTGCTGAGCCCGCATACCCAGGAGCCGTTCAGCTTCTTCGCTCTGAGCCTGCAGGGTCTCGCTTGCATGTTTCTGAAGGAGTTCCGCCTTCTTCCTTCGTACAAGCGCATCCTCAGTCTCTTGCTGCGATGGCACCTGGGGCATGAGCGGTGGACTTCTGCTGCCCGTCTCCACCTCCTTTCTCCTGGCCACCTTCCTCGTCAGACTCTCGTTGACAGCAGAGATGTTGACCTCCTCTTCCTCCTCCTTTTCTCCTCTTGCCAACCGGGCCTCTCTTTGTTTTCCACTTTTCCACTAATTCAGCTCTCAGTTTCTTTTCATATTCTTGTTCCAAAGGTACAATAACGCCATCATCTTCATTTAAGTAACCGTAGTACTCACAATCGATGGCCTTCATGATCTCCGCTCGTGTTTTTCTTGGAGGAGGAAGAGGTTCTTTTTCAAACAGCTCTCTAACACCAGGCAAATCTTTTGCTGCTCCAACGTATTTGTAGCCTCGATTTCCCGGAACTTCTTTTCCTTCATGATCCAGCATTTTAGGACCAACTTTCCCATAATCAGGACCACCCAGTTTCTTTATCCAGACCTCCCAGTGTCCTTTTTCTCTCAGCAGTTTGTTGACTTCATCATTCAAGTCACGAATTCGCAATTCATCTAAACCAGCATTCTGAATTTGAGCCACTTTTTTAGAGATCTCTCCACTAATCTGCCACGTCCATTTTTCAACTTTGGGTAACCCTGCACACTCAGAGGCAAGAAAGGGCCGTCTTTCCTTCACTTTTCCATCTTCCAGCTGCGCTTGGCGAAATCTCCCCAAGCCCGTCATGGCCTGTTCTGCATTTCGAGCCATGGTGCGGGAGAGGGCGCCGCCCCAGGGCGGCGTGGCCCGGAACTGCCAGCTCTTACTATTTTACTTAGGTCTAACAAGAAAAAGAAAAATAGCTTAGATCCATTTTAGTAATGTGTTTATTTATGAAATGCTTCTTGGTGATGGTAAATTCATTTTTACATTTTCCATTCAGTTTTATAAAGGTGAAAATTCAATTAGATGTTCCAGTAATTGCACAGGCATCCTAGCGGCCACAGCTGGGACATTGTCAGAAGTGAAATGTTAGTAGTACCGTGACTGATGTATTAACCCAAACTCATCTTGTGAAAGGCATCGGGAGTCTGACTAATTTGAGATGGGTTGCAAAAAAAGTATAAAAATCAGTGTCATCTGAAATGATAACGATAATTGCAGTTGTCTGTCAGAAACTGGGAAATAAGTGCCTTCCTGAGTGAAAGAAAGACAGGTCTTTTGAGAGTTCTGGAGGGAGTAATTGGTAGAAATCCCAAGTAGTTAAAGGAGCAGTCTCCCTGTCTTTTTATGGTGTGTTAAAGAAACAGGTCTGGGGTTCCTCCATCTTCTTTGAAAAAGCAGGTAAGTACACTGTAGACTTTTCTTTTTCAAGGTAACTTTTTTGTCTATGAAGTTCTGAGTTAATTGTCCATGAATATGACAGAATGAATATAACCTTATTTTTTTTAATGTTTTTTTCCCCACCGTCCCCACCCCTCCCCCTGAATATAACCTTATTTTAAGGTTAAAAATAAAACGTTTGAAGGAAGTGGAAAACTTTTCCTTGTGAATCAAGCTTTCATATAAATACCAGATAGCATGTAACATTTTTATTTCTTCTTCTATGAACCAGTTTTTGTTTCCCTAATATTCCCTCTTCCTTCATTATCTGCATTTCTGTTTTAGGACTCATATGAGCGAGCAAAGCAGATCTTGAAGACTCATGCGAAAGAGCACAAGAATCTAGCAGAAGCCTTACTGACGTATGAGACTCTGGATGCCAAAGAGATTCAAATTGTGCTTGAGGGGAAGAAATTGGAAGTGAGATGACAACTGTCCCGACAACGAGCAGACTTGGTTTTATTGCAAAAGTATCCATAGGATTGCTGTAGTCTCCTTATGTAACGCTTTGCCACCCTTACTATGATTAAGGAAGTGAAACACTTTGTCAGTCTTTTGTCACATTTATCCAATTTTGGTCATTCTCATGATGTGACCTAGTGCAAATTGACAATGCATAGCAAATGTGTTCAAGAAAATAAAGAACCATCAGGATTGAAAACAGTCCGTTTGAGAAATGTCAATCAGTTATTCAGTTGCAACTGATAATGATTGTATGATTGGTTATTCAGCTAGATATAAATAAACACTGTGCCTTGGGTCCTGGCATGTATTCTAATTGGCAGGCTGAAATTGTTGAAAGATTATTGACATTTTTCAAAAGTATCCTTTGTCTTTGATAAAACAAACAGTGCTATTTTACTATTAGTAAAACATGTTTCTGCCTACATGAGTTGAAACTTCATTAGGATGCCCTATTGATGTAAGGTCCAGATTGACCATACGTAAAGTGGTCTTTTAAAAATCTCTGATTAGAGAATTGTAGAGACTCAGAAATCAAAAAGGTTTCTTTAAAATGTGTCAGGCATTTTCATTTTATTTTTAAAATGTTGCTATCACCAGAACTAGGGAAACATTTCGGAATAGCAGTATTTTGTTAAATAAGTAAATGACAAGCCTTAAATTGTGTAAGTCTGTAATTATGCTTGGTATCAAAAGCAAAATTAAGCTGAAAACTCCCCCCCCTTCAAAGTGAACTCTGAATTACCCTATGTTTGAAAGGGAAAGCCCTGCTTGGTTTTTTAGTTCATTTGTGTCAAAAAGGATATGCTCTTCAGGATTTACAGGTACATTTTTATTTAAATGAATAGAAATATTATTTTAGAGCATGTTGTATTGGTCTCACAGCCAAATTATATTCTTGAAGTGATTTTATTAAAACTACCTACAGTTTTCTAATAACTTTTAAGCTTTATATGGTCTTCATTAGAGAACTTAGAAATAAAGGGGCTCATGGCATTCTACTTGTGGCCCTTTTTTCCCTTGTAGTTTTAAATGTTGATGTGATTTCTTAGTTAGAGAAAAGCTGATTATAATACAAGGAATCCCTATATGTTCTTGATACAAATCACCACCTGCTTTCATTTGTCCATTTCTCAGCTACCTGTTCTGCCTCTGGACACAGACACACACATTTGAAATGTCTATCTTATCTAATTGACTTAAAAAAAAATAGTATACGGATTTAAGTATGATTTACATATTTTAGAGTTCATTTATTAATATACTAGTCAAAGGTTTTGTGTCACTACTATAGTTTTAGAATTACAGTCGGGCTCAAAATGTCTTAGACTTATTGACAGTAATTCCTTGCCCCACCCCACACCCCAGGAACACAGGTCTTCTTTCCTTTCTCATAATCTGCCTTCTCAGTACATTTAGTATGTGTGCCTTTGACATTAAGATACGGTTCTGTTTATCATTTCTTTTTATTTCTTTGTAAGTACTCTCTGATTTGTAGGTAACCATGTACGTTTACCCACTCACTAGTGTAGACATGTTGTTTTCACAGTTGGGCTATTAAGACTAGAATTGGAATGAACATTAGTATCTACATCTTCATATAATGAATGTTTTCCTTTTTATTGAGTGAAAGTCTAGGAGTTCATGTTTAACTAGGAAGGAAAGCAGGGTACTAGTATTGATGTCGTCGTACGTTCTCCAGCAGTGGGAATGGGTGAAGGTTCCCGTTTCTGCTCACCTCTCACAACACTAGCAGCTGTTCCTTTAATGACATCTGTTCTAGCGATTGTGCAGCGGTAGCTCGTTGGGCAGGTAATGGACATTTTGCTAGAGATTATTGATGTTAAGCACATTTTCTGTGCTTATTGGCCATTTGTGTATGTGTATTTCTACATTGTAGAACTGTCTATTCAAATCTGTTGCCGCTCCCTCCTTCCCAAGTTTTGCTTTCTTTTGTAACTTAAGACTTTAGTCTTTTTTTTTTAAGTTTTGAAAGATACATGTTCTGGATAATTTTTTTCGTCAGTTGAGTCTTGCGCTTTTTAATCCACTATGACAATACGCCATTTGAGTGGATGTTTAGATCACTCATATTTAATATTGGTGTGATTAAATTGATACTTGCCAATTTGCTATTTTATATTTGTCTCTTGCCAATTTTCATTCTCTTGTCCTTCATTTACTGTCTTTTCTGTACCATAATTTAGTACATTTTAATGTCTGTTGTTTTTTTATATCTCGAATTATGTCTTCATGTTTGCTCAAGGGATAATATGCATCTTACCACGATTTACCTCAAGATCATTGAACTTAATTCTTAAAACATAATGTATCTGTACATGCTGTCCACTTAAGGATGTATTCATGGGTGGATAAGTGGATAGATTCTATCTAGTTGCCTTCAAATCATAAGGAATTATCTAAAACAGATAACAACAAACTATCTTTGTCATCATCATGATCAGCATACAGCAATATATTTTTTGCTTTATAGAATTTTCTTTCACCACTTTTGCTTATCTGTAAATGTCTTAATTGCCTTTGTTTTGTTTCTGAAAACAGTTTTGCTGAATATACAATTCCTAGTTGACAGTTTTGTTTTTCATCACTATGAAAATGTCATCCCACTAGCTGTTGTTCCCATTGCTTTAAGGAGAAGTCTGCTGATCATCACATTGTTGGTCTCCTGTGTACATGTAATAAAGGGTGGTAAGGGGGGGTTGTCTTTTTATTTTCCCTTGTTGATTTTAAGTTTGTAGCAGTTTGACTATCATGTATTTAGGTGTCATTTAGTCTGTGTTTTTCCTACATGTGGTACTTTATGTGAACTATAGATTGGTTTTGTTTAAATTGGAGAAGCAGCTGGGGGAATTATTTCTTTAATTTCCCCCGACCCACAGCTCTTCACTCCTCTTCTACAAGTCATATTACTTGTGTATGTTAGAGCATGTGATTCTCTACCCCCTTTCCTAAATCTTATTCTTCATTCTTTTTCTATCCGGTTTTTTTTTTTCTTCTTCAATTTTTTTTAATTGAATACTTTTTATTGATTCTTTTATAAGTTTACTGAATCCTGTGCATCTCAAATCAATTTAAGTTCTATTTCAGAGATTATATTTTGTAGCTTTGGAATTCTGTTTTTAATGGTATTAGTAGTTGCTGTGAAGTACTTGCCCCTCAGATACACTGTCCAGACCGTCTTTACTCATTAAGAAAGGGTCACCTGCAATTTCGTTTATCCTCCTTGGTAACTTTTGTGGTAAGTTTCGGATATTGTAATTGTAGCAACTACAGGTTCTGATTATTTTGACCAGTCTTGCTAGTTTGTTGTTTATTTCTGTAACACCTGAACTGAACTAAATCTGTGATATCTGCTTACAATGTATTATCTTACTACTGCTATCTCAGCTCAGATTTTTCCTCCCTAGTTTTATTAAGTCTGGCTTCATCTGGGGCTCACTACTCTCTCTGTGAGGCAAAGATTGGTCAGAGGTTTTCTTGAAACCCTTCCAGCCAGTAAGACCTCCACTGATAAATCTCCGCATGGATTTTGGAATATAGCAGGCACATTCCAAGTTTAGGTTGTTTTCAACTCTCTCCTTGTCTGTCGGTCTGTCTGTGTTTTTCTCCCATTTTAAAAATAAGACAGCTTTATTAAAGGTATAATACAATTTTCAAATCAGGGAGTAACAGGGCTGTGAGGAATCCCTGCCCAGTACTGCCTGGCCTTTCTTTTGTGTTTCTTGAGCCTCTTTCGTGTGCATGTAAAAAACTCTGTTAACCAGGGAGGTGACAAGCTTGGGTCATCTCCAGTTTCTGCTCTGAATCAGCCTCTAGTGAACCTAAAGTATGTGGGGTGCTATCAGGTATCCTATGGCTGTGTCTCTTACCAGGATTGGAACTTTAAAGACAAGTAGATACCCTGTCTACTTATTTCTGAGATCATTACTCTAACACTGCATCAAGTCAAATGAAACGGCACGAAGCTGCTTGTTTTCATGGTGTGTTTTGGCCAGATTGAATCCGCTGCACTGACAGCATCTAGGGTGCCATACGAGCAGCGGCACTCAAGACATAACTCAGTGTTTCTCACAGACGTCAGTAGTTTTCAAGAGTCAACGCTTCTTAATGTGTTATATCTCTTCAGTAGATTTTGAAGAGTGTCAAAATGGTTGTTTTTCACAATGGAGTCTTCCTTTTATAATTGTTCTTTAAAACACGAAAGGATTTATCACTTTTTGTGGGATCCAGCCCCATATCCAGATGGGTTTTAAGAGGCAGTTGTGTAATTGAGGAGTACATTAAAGAGACACGAGACAAGGCATGCAAGGGCTCTCCTCTTCCAATGGAGACCGGAACCAGAAGGAGGCTGTCATGTATTCTCATATGGCCTTGTATAATTGCAGGCATGAAGCCATGGTAAGCACATATCAGGAAGGGGTTGTATTAGAGGCATACATGTAACATGACGGGGACTAGCTTGGGCTATGCATATAAAACTCATGAACGTGAACAGCAGCCCTGGCCTCCCAGACTCTTTAATGTATGAAAGTTAAGTTTGTCCACATACAAACATTCTACCTGGTTCTGTTTCCCACAAACTTCCCCCTTGCTGAAAATGAATTTCTGCTTGCTTAAAAAATATATTTTAATGAATTTTTGGTGACTGTACACAAATATGGTCCCCTACTCCAACTATTTAAATTACACTTTAGCCAATCCCATTTAATGAGAATGGCCTTAAAGTGGACCTTTAGACTGTAATTACATATCCTGTTTATATTCATCATCAAAATGTCAGCCTTTCACTGTAACCCATACAATGAAGTAGATTACCTTTGGTAACTGAGTCATGTTTTACGTTTAGATCATTCTTTATATTTTCATGCCCATTTAAAAATAAATTCTTATTTTCATTCTAGCTGGTTTATTTCTTAATGTAAGTATGTAACATTAATGAAGCACATTGGAATATAAGCTTGATCTTTGGTTTAGGCAAATATTACATGTAGATATAATTAGGGTTAATCAATACATTTGAAATGAAGCCTTTCTACACCTTTGTTTGCCCTCATTTCACATTCATGCACACAACCAATTATATGTGAGGCGATACATTGTTTTCACTTTAATCATCCTGGTAGTAATTTGTCTGTTAGGAATTTATTTGAATATCGGTACTGCATTTTATAGGAGAGGGAAAAGAAAAATCCTGGTAGTAATTTGTCTGTTAGGAATTTATTTGAATATCGGTACTGCATTTTATAGGAGAGGGAAAAGAAAAATTATAAAACTGCCAGAGCTGGAGCGAGGAAGGGTGCTGCTTATATAACACATAACAGTGAGGAAGGGTGCTGCTTATATAGCACATAGCAGTGAGGAAGGGTGCTGCTTATATAGCACATAGCAGTGAGGAAGGGTGCTGCTTATATAACACATAGCATGGAGAGCTTAATATGAATCCTCAGTACTTTCAGAAGCAGGTGATTGGATTGACTCATACCCAGGAAACCTGTATTCCAACAAAAGACTGGTGAGCTGCTTTCCCGGAGGATGGTTGAATCACTGCTGTGCAGGAACTGGTGGTGGTCACCTTCAGGAGTTTTGACAGAAACCGCTTGAATTACCTTTAAGGGCCATATGTTGCTCAAGCACAAAGAGTGAGTTGGCCTCATTTTAAATACCATACAAAAGACCTAGAAATGTGGATAGTTCACAGGAGAGAATAATCCAAGGTGGATCTCTGCAAGAGTTTTTCATAACTGCCAAGTGGTGTGCATTCATTCAGAATAAAGAGACTACAGGCAAGAACACCCGTGCACAGAAATGTGCGTGAGAGAAAGTTATAAATACCTGCCAGGCCTGTATTGCTGAAGATCACCATAAAATAGCATCAGAAACAAGAATCTATGGAGAGGACAAAGATACAGACAGAAGAAAGCAAAGACCATGCCAACAGGGAGATTAAAGGATAGTGAAAGGTGAGGTTATAGTCCAGCTCATCTGGTAAATCAATAGTGGCTAAAGATATCTTACTTTTGGAGGAACACTTTAATACCTCTGATTTTTCAAAATGGGACATTTGATCCTTTAATTCCCCTTATATACGTGTGAATTAACTTAAAATAGATTGGTCCTTTTAAATCAAAATTTCCGTTATCTTGATGTATATGTACTTTTTGACATGAATTTTGATTGTAGTGTGTAATATCAGTTTTGGAAGAAATAAAACCCTAATGCTGCTTTCAAAGCAAGATGTTGGTTGAACCATCCTCCGGCTTGCTTCAGACATGTCATCACAAAGACCAATCTTAAGGAAATCTTGTGTGTGAGAAATAGAGCATCAACATAAACTAATGAAACCCTAAGGAGATGGACTGCCTTTCATTGCCTCGCAAAATGGTCATGAGGGGCTCAGCCACCATACAAGAAGCCTCGAATGTGGTCTAGGACCAGGCAGTGTTTCATTCTGCTCTTCCTACCGTAGGAGCCCATGCAGTGGCAACTAGCATCCACAACACAGAGCAACCGTTCTCTAAAACTTCTAGGCAAAATTTTCATAATCTAGGTAGTGTGCTTTACAACTTTCATTAAAATGATAGTGTTAATATCCAGGGATTCAATATTTTGTATATTAATTGGTAGTATTAGACCACTTTCTAATGCAGTTCTAAGTAAGTGAAAAAAAGATTTATCATTTGTTTTGTAATAATCTTTGGTAGGCTTTTTTCACTCCATTCCCAAAACGCACGGAGAATTTAAAGTACAGAAAAGATCTATAGAAATGAGAGCATATGCCTGCAATTCAGTTCCTACTTGGACACTTTTGACGTTTCTTTGCAGCTGTTGGTGACCCAGGCCATGCATTTTAAAGTACTGGGGATTTATTTTAAGACTTTTCTTTTTTCAAAAAAAGAAGACTTTGTTCTCCCAAGGTGCACAACATCCTTCACAGACCACATTTCCACTTAGTGTGGAAATCCACTAAGTGAATCTCAATCATCCACTAAGTGAACATCAATCTCACTGGTAGCCCTTGGACTTAAAGGCCACACTGTAGTGAGAAAAAGCACATGAATGCTATACAAAGGGCCTAGAACTCTCAAGCGTTCAGCGTAGGTTCATATCTCTTGCCTTTAGTGCACCCAATGAATGTGGCCCGTAACACCCCTATACCTAATATTTTAATACCCTCCGTGCTTGTGGCATGCATTCATCTGGTATTTGTGGTTCCATCACGAATGAATAGTACTGAAACGTTTTCCCTATTGCCAACCCCATTGTATATTGTCCAGTCACCTAAAAGAGTTTAATCTGTACAAGTCAACAATTCATATGTTGTGATTCATAGCTAGCCCATACTCCTATAATTTCCTTCTCTCAACAGGGTTTTAAATTCTGTCTAAAACTTGGCTAGATGAATGACAACATCATTAGACTAGAATCCACCACTTGTGTGTCTGTCTGCCCTACTGAGGTGGTCAGTGGTTCTGGAGGTATCTGGCTGGTATTTCCAAAGCCAAAAGGGTTATCCATAGTCAACAGCAGGTCTTCCAGACTTATATGACAAAGGACTCAACTGCCCACTTCAGAGGAATGATCCACTGAAAACCTTATGGATAGCCTTGAAGCACTGTCAGATACTAAAAGGACTAATGAACGGAGAACATTGTCATAGTGCCGGAGGATGGGCAGACTGAATGTGACTGATGAGTGTGCTTTCATGGAGTGGAGTCGACCATGATGACCTACAAAAATCAGGTAAACCTTGTGGGAGTGGAGCCGGCAGGATCTTCATTTGCTGATGGGGCACATCTCAAGGTAAAGAGAAACCGTTTAAAAAATCTAATCAGAATCTCGAATGTGTGAAGTAGGAATCTAAGAAGATTGGAAGTCATCAAAAATGAAATGGAACACACACAGGTTCATATCGTAGACTTCCATGAGCTGAAATGGACTAGTGTGGACCACTTTGAATCAGAAAATCATACAATTTATTATGACTGGAATAAGAGAAATCACCTGTCATTCATTGTGAAAAGGACATTGCAAAATCAGAAGTACAATGCTATTATCTATGACAGTATTATACATACCTGACTTTAAGGAAATCTAATCAATACAATTATTAAATTCAAATTATGTACCAACCCCAAAAGCTAATGATGAAGAAATTAAAGAATTCTACCAATGAGTTCAGTCTAAAATTGATCAGTCATGCAATTAAAATGCATTGATAATTATTGTCGATTGGAATGCAAAAATTAGAAGCAAAGAGGAAGCAATAGTAGCTGGGAAATATGGTGTTGGTGATAGAAACAAAGTTGGAGAGCAACATGATTAAATTTTATAAGACCAACAACCTGTTAATAGCAAGTGACCGTTTTCAACAACACATGATTATAGATATGGACTTCCCCAAATGGAATACACAGGTATCAAGTTGACTACACCTCTGGGAAGAGAAGATGTAGAAGCTCAATATCAGCAGCTCAAACCAGGCTAGAAACTGGGATAGACCATTGATTGGTCATAATTAAACTCAGGTTAAAGCTGGAGAAAATAAAGTCAAGTCCATGAAAGCTAAATATGACCTTGAGTATCGCACCTAAATGGTGAGATTTCAAGAACGGATTTGACTCATTGAATGCCAATGACACAAGACCCAGTGAGCTGTGGGGAAAACCTCAAGAACATCATGAAAGATCACAGATGCCTGAAGAGACTTGAGACTTACTCTATCATCATGTAGCTCAAGCAAATGAAAGAAACGAAGGCAAAGCGCTGAACAGAAATTTTTTTTAATAGAATTTCAAATGGGAGCTTGGTTAGTAAAATAATAGAAATGTGCAAAGACCTAGGCTTATAAAACAAAAAGGAACACGATCAGCATGAAAGAACTCAAGGAAAAATCAAGCTTTCAGTTGTAATAGTTGGCTAAACTAATGACAACATCATTAGACTAGAATCCACCACTTGTGTGTCTGTCTGCCCTACTGAGGTGGTCAGTGGTTCTGGAGGTATGGGCAAAATATTGAATGATGCAGCAAGCAACGAAGAAGGTGGAAAGAATACAGTCACTTTACCAAAAAGTGCTAGTCAACATCCCACCATTTCAGGAAGTAGCATATAAGCAAAAATCAATGGTGATGAGGGAAGAAGGGCAAGCTACACTGAAAACATTAGCCAATTACAAGGCTGCAGCAATTGATGGAATATCACTTGAAATGCTTCAAGTTGATGAAAGACTGGGAGCACCCACTCATCTATGCCCAGAAATTTTGAAGACAGATACTTGGCCATCTGGCATTAAGATCCAAATTTGAACTCATTCCAAAGACAAGTGACCCTACTGAATGCTCAAATTCTAGACCAAGAGCCTTGACATCACAGCAAGGAGTGCTGAAGATCATCCATAGTTCATTGATCAGGAGCTGCCAGAGGTTCAAGAATAGGACGTGGAACAAGGGATGCCATTGGTGATGTCAGTGGTCAAATATTTTGTTGTGCTGGTCTCCACAATCAGTATCCATGGAAGTAGGATTCAAGGATGTTACTTTGAAGTCACCTCCTATGCATCTCAATGGTGGACAGTGAATAAGGAAGAGTGAAGTAGAATCAATGCATTTGAATTCTAGTGCTGGTGAAGAATATTTAACATTGTCCTGTTAAAGGAACAGATACCTGTTTTGGAAAAGGAATGGCCAGAGTGCTCCTTGGAGGCAAAGACGGTACGACTTCATCTTGCTGTGTGTAACAGTGGGCTCAAGCACAGGAGAAATGGTGGGGGTGGCCAAGGGTTGGGTAGTGTTTTTTTTGTTGTGCTTAAGGTCATTGTGGGTCATAACCAACTTGATGGCACCTAATAGAGTTATCTTCTACCCCAGGGGGATGATTTATAATGTTTAAATGACAGTGATGTCTCTCAGGTGAACCAGAGACCTATATAAACCATAGATACATGAATGGATTTGGGGTTTGTACTTAATCCTAGCCAATCTGAGAACAATTAAGTCTTGATTGCCCTGATTGATTGCTGCCCTCATGACTAGATCATGAAGTTATGAGTGCTATAGCAAAGTGTGGTGAAGAAACATGATGATGCCTGGCTATCAGAAGGAATAGTATCTAGGGCCTTAAAGCTTGTCATCAAATAAGCAGCCATGTAAGTGAGGTGTCGAAGAGCACCAGCCTGTGTGACTCATAGATTTTAAGGAGTAAAATTGGAGGAAATGATTTGAAGAGACACGAAATCTTTATGGGAGTAGAAAGTCTCCGTTTTCTCCTATGGAGCAGCTGGTGATTCAAGCTGCTGACCTAGAGGTGAGCCCCTCCTGGGTGAGACCATGCTTGATAATATTTCCTATAAGGATTCCTGTGATAGGGCAGGGAAAGCCACATGACCGGCCTAACTGATGAGTCCCAGCCATTCGGGGACAACCACTTTAACAACAAAAAGAGCCTTGAGCCCAAAAGTCCCTGCCCAGGCAGATAAGAAGGGCTAACCGGCTTTAGGCCAGGTCTCACTACTCTCACCCCTTCCATACTACTCACAGTCCTCTTGCCCTTCAATTAAAAGTCCATCTTGTCTTGTACATCTTTTTTAAATTTAGATCATATCATTCTTCAACACTAAAACTTTGTGTAATTTCTACTGTCCGATTTGTGCTTTTCATAACTAATTGTTAGAACCTATCTACTTATCACAAGATTGTACTTTTCAAAGGTTCTTCACTTGGTGTAAAATAACATCGTAACTATTATGTCCAAGTTGTAATAAATATAGCATCAAGTTAAAAACATGACAAACGCCACAGAGAAATATATCAAAAAGTGAACAGGATACACAGACACACCACACGAAAGCTAACAAAATAAAAATCAAAACCCAACTTACTGACTTGCAATCTATGACAATCCTATGGAACAGGCTAGAACTGCCCTTGTGAGTTTCCCAGACTAAATTTTCCGGGGCAGAAAGCGCTGCCTTTCTCCCATCAAAGCTAACAAGGGGCAAAATAATTCAACAAACGTTCATGGCAAAATGGAATGAAATCAATGGGAGTTTTCCATGAACCTTTTTGAAGCCGCCTTGTATAAAATCTGATCAAGAGATTGACTCCCAATTAAGACAAGTTCTCAATTTGAATAAAAATGTCACACAAAAAAACATTTTCAACTTGGTATGGTGATTAGTGCAAATGGTGTTAAGAAAAGAATGAGGGGAGAGTTTGGAATATGCCAACAGATGCTAAAACATATTTTTAATATAAAATGCAAATCATCATCCAGTGCAAGCCTGACTTGAAGGGCAGGCCGGGAGGGGTGGGGGCGGGGCCGTGATGGGGAGGGGTAATAGGATGTAGGTTGTGTGCCTCTGGCATCACAGTGCTCGCGTAGCAACCGGGTTGGTGACGTGTGCAAGCGCTGTTCCGGTTAGCTTCGCTTGTCGCTGGACCTTCCTGTCAGTGACAGGACTGAGAGAGACTATGAACCCGGTTATGAATGCAATCAAAGTCTTTTGTGGGACGTCGGATAGGGCAAGATATGACAAAATAATTTATAAATTATCAAGGGCTCATGAGGGAGGGGGAAAATGAGGACCTAATGCCGGAGGCTTAAGTGGAGAGGAAATGTTTTGAGAATGATGAGGGCAATGAATGCACAAATGCGCTTTACACAATTGATGGATGTGTGGATTGTGATAAGAGTTGTATGAGCCCCTAATAAAATGATTAAAAAAACAAACAAACAGCCCCTAGGAGCCGAAGCTCACCTTACAAGTAGGGGCAAATCTGTCAATTTTTAGTGGACACAATCTTAACAAAACCACTGGTGCCAAGGTTTAATGACAAGATTATCATCCAAGGGGCTACAGAAAATCTTCTACCTGCACCTGGAGTCCCAAGAGTTCAGTCAGCCTGGGGAACAGCAGTCACTCGGCCCTTCAGAATCCTCTCTGAGCATTCCTCAACCCTCCCACTTGCCAAACGGGCTGTGGTTTTTGTCCTTAT
This sequence comes from Echinops telfairi, assembly GCF_000313985.2. Lineage (NCBI taxonomy): Eukaryota > Metazoa > Chordata > Mammalia > Afrosoricida > Tenrecidae > Echinops > Echinops telfairi. The sequence continues at coordinate 448,925 of NW_022111361.1, read as the reverse complement.
AAAGCCCACCTGATTATCATTTTGGGCCTCCGGGAATTTCTGACAGATTTGATCCTCCCATTGGTCACTGGCTGGAATAAAGAAAGACTCACAATTTGGACATAAATGGCATTATAGTGGTTATTAATTTCTCATGACACGTAACATTACATCCAAAATATGCAAGACTAAGACTACTCTTGCCACCCTTTCCTTTCAGGAGCACTCTGGTCTTATTTCTTCCAAGAGAGATGTTTGTTGGCCACGACCCATAGTGACACTAGACACCACAGTACAACCCTATTGCAGGGCATACATAGACTATCAAGGATCACGGAGGAGGCACTTTCAGCAAAGACAAGGTAGACGGTTTTGACATACTGAACTTACATCACTTATTCACATCAAAAGACTTCATCAGGAGAGTGAAACGAGAGCACACAGCTTAGGAAACAGTTTTTACCAATGACACATCGGACAAAGTGCTCATTACAAAAATATACAGAACTCTACAACATCTCAAGAAAAAATAAACAAGAGTCCCAATCAAGAAATGGGAAAACACAGTTCACCAAAAGAAGTACAGATGATTAACAAATATATGAAAAAATGCTCACGATCATTAGCCTTCAGGGAAATGCAAATTGAAACGAGACGACTTTAGACCCATAATGCCAGCCCAAATCAAAGAAACAGAAAACAACAAATGCTGGAGAGGATATAGAAGGATTGGAATTCATATATACTGCTGGTGGATTTGTAAATGCTTACAGTCACTGTGGGAAATGACATGACAATACTTAAAAGTAACCAGAAATTGAGATCCCATGATACAGCAATGCCACTATTAGGTATCATGGATTTCATACGCAGGGAAATGCATTTTAAAAAACAATAACAAATTGAAACAGAGATAAAGCTCAGTCGAAGAGAGATATTAAAAACAATAGATTTGAAATGGGTCAGAAAGGAGCTCAAAGGATGAAGGGTTATATCTTAAGCGAACTGCATCTGCAACGATCCACTTTCCCAGACATTCTGCATGATTGCAAGGCCATTCACATTCCTGATCTGTGGTCAGAGTATTTCTCCTTCACTTTTTTAAAGACTGAAAATACCTACCATGGGTCAAAAGGGGCACCAAACGTAATTTCAGATTGGTCTATTAGTCCCGGTAGACTAGAGAAGCAGACCCAGACACTCATATGTATATAGGAAAGTGGTTTATATACAAGAGCAATTGAATATCAAGAAAACCACCCAACCCGGTCCACATCAAGTCCCGAAGCCCAATAGTAGCCCATATGTCTGATACCAATCTATAAAGTCCTCTTCAGACTCACGAGACACATGTATCGATGCCAGATGCAGGACGATCACAGGCCAGTGGGTAGTTGAGTAGTCTTTGGATCCAGTGGCGTTGTAAGCATCTCAGAGGTGGCAGGGTTCTCCACGTGGCCTCTCCAGTTCCCAGGGCAGCATCAGAGTAGGTCCATGTGGTTTCTCCTCAGGAATGTCTCACAGGGAGTCAGCCTTGTCAGTAGGGAGTGTTTCTCCTGCCTCCAAGGAGGAAATACCAGAGTTCCCAGAATTCTCAGGAGAAGCCCATGGCCACACAGAGGCCTCATTGGTTTATCTTGACAGCCCACTCCACCCCTTCACTCATAGTCCTCTCAAAATGACATCAGATTATGTCTTTATATCAACGTATATACACACCCAGGATGAGTCTGTCAGGCTTTCCCAGTCTCTGTATTCATAGCATTTCCCACAGGACCCAAACTATAGTCAGACAATGAGGCAGACAGTTTGTTCAGCCCTTCTATTGAGTGCATCACGGCTTATCCTATGGGCTCTGTGGAACATAAAATAAAATGTACTTGGAGAGTGGAGCACTGCCAGTGTCACTAAGTTCACCTGCACTGCCACATTCACTGTATTCATATGGTTTCTCCTTTCTGGCTACAGGCCGCCCCACCAGAACTACATTAGTTAGGATCCCACTGGTGTTTACTGACGCGTGAGAGAAGGCATTTGCAAAGTCACTGTATTGCTAGGGCTTCCCTTCTACAGGAGATCACTGGTATGTGGTGACATACGACTCCCTGTGGCAAGTTTTCCCACTTGACTGAATTAAATTTTTTTCATTTTTGTGTATTTCCTTATGTCAAGAAAACTTAGAACACTGGTAAAAGCTTTCCCACACTCATTACAGCTACATGGTAACTGTCCTACATGAAATGATTAACGAGACATGAGCTCTTCAATGGTTTTGAAATTTTTATGATTTGAAATTTTTAAATGGGTTTTCCATTCAGCAAGTCATACATTGGCTGCAGTCCCCAAGAGTGCAGACCCGCACTCTTCCCACTTCCACCCCCCGGTCTTATCGTTATTATCCATCCTGCTTTTCTGTCCTTCCTGCTTTCAGGTTTTATCCACAGACAAGTGCTGTCCTCTGATTTTGTACGGCTGATTGTTCTAAGGCGTGTACACCTCTCGGGTGTTGTTCTTCCCCTCCAAGCCTGCATAGTTTTTGGCTGAAAACGGACTCAGATGAGAGTATAGTTCAAAGATTGAAGAGTCGCTAAGGGCCGTAGTCTTAGGATTCCAAGTCTCCACCAGATCAGTAAGCCAAGTCTGTTTTATGATTGTGGGGTTTATTCCACTTTGTTCTCCCACTCAGCTCAGGACCCTCTTTGGTGATCCTTTTCAGAGTAATTAGCAGTGGAAGCCGGGCACCGTCTCGTTCTTCTGGGCACAGGGTTGTGGAAGCTGAGGTTTGCGGTGGTCCTTTTGTCCTCTGGACTACTTGTTCCCATATGTTCTTCTATTTTCTTCACTCTTATTTCATGGTACTTTCATGCTATCTCCGGCGGGTAACAAAGAGCATGCAGGTGGGGTGGGCACTACAGGCGTCTGGGTAGAGATTCTACTGCTTGGCATAGCTGTGATCTGGAAACACCAGATCCAGATCTCTTTCAGGCACTGAAAGCTGGAAGACCAATGAGGTGCCCATGTGCCCTGCGGAAAACTGGATGTCCCTCTCCCCATACCAGTGGGCTAAATGAGTAGAGGGACAGCAATTCAGAGCACGGGTAGCCACATGGTAAGTCACAATTATCTGGTCCAGCACTCGGCTGGGGCCACACCCTAGCACCTTAGTTTGACCAAACCCTCTTCGTTTTGAAAGCTTTATTACACCCACCCCATTGAAAGGTTTTCTCGTTAAGAGTTTTCCCATGTTGAATGATACTTGACTTTCACATATAAGATTTTCCACATTTAATTCATGCCCAGGGCTTCTTTCCTGTGTGAAATCTCTGATGTGCTGTAAGGCATCGCTTCTGGCTGAAAGGTTTACCACACTCACCATATATATAAGGTTTATGTCCAAGATGAGTATATAGATGAGTTTTGAGATGTGGCCTCTGAACGAAGCCTTTGCCGCACTCACCGCACACATGGGGTTTCTCTCCAGTATGAATTCGCTGACAGACAGTGAGCTCATAGGTCCTGGTAAAGGCTTTTCCACATTCACCACATCCATGGGGTTTCTCTCCAGTATGAGTTCACTGACAGACAGTGAGCTCATAGTTCCTGGTAAAGGCTTTTTCCACATTCACCATATCCATGGAGTTTCTCTCCAGTATGAGTTCACTGATGAACAGTGAGGTCCTTCTTCCAGGTAAAGGCTTTTCCACATACACCACACACATGGGGTTTCTCTCTAGTATGTGTTTGCTGGTGAACAGTGAGCTCACTGTTACTGGTGAATGCTTTCCCACATGCACTGCATACATAGGACATCCTGGAAACATGAGTTTTCTGATGTTCCTTGAGGTATGATTTACTGTGATAAGCTTTCCCATATTCCAAGCATGTACATGGTTTTTGTCCTTTATGAGCTGTTCGATAATGTGCAGTGAGTTTGAATACTCTGTCGAATTCTTGCCCACACTGACTGCATGCATACGTCTTATCTAGAACATGAATGGACTGATGATCACCGATGAAGGACTCCTTGACGAAGGTATTCCCACATTTATCACCTAGGTGCGGTTCCTCACTTTTGTCAGATTTCTGATGCCGAATGCATTGTGATGTCATGTTACTGGATTTATCACACTCAGGGAATTTCATTGCAGTACAAAATTGCTCTTGTTCAGTGTTGAAAACAGTTTTCTCATCTCCACTGAGCACAACTGACTTCTGTATTTTGCTGTTACTGTTCTGATTTAATGCCAGCATGATGAAATCTGATTTTACAATGTTTTCATGTAAGCCAAATACCTCATAATTTTCCTTTAGAGGAAAATTATTTTTGTGCTGATGAAGAATATTTTCCAATGTATTAAATTTATCGCGTTGTTCGGTTCTGTCCACGCTTCTTTCACGTTGCCAGTGCTCAAGCAAGTGATCATCCACTTTGTGGATCTCTATAAAAGAACAGAACATTGAATCTTGTCGTCATGTTGATTTACAATGGGCCCCTTCAAACATGCATCGATACAAGATAGATCTTTAGTGACAACCCTTTTATACGAATGTAAATAAGTATGCTTAATGTTTCTTGCCCTTTGGGACAAATACAATTGTGTAAACAATCCAAATAGTAAAAGCAGTTACTGAAGAAACCAGGTTGGATGTGAAAATAATGAATGAACACAGATTTGGTAGCTGCTTCATAGGCCCATGGAAATATGCAAGGAATGTAAATACAAGCAAGACACTGAGACCCACAGACCACAGAGGTGGTAAGGCCTGCTAGTTTCAGGTGCTAGCGGTCAGGTGTATTCATTCCATCACTCTTTACTGAAAGACAACTAATACTAGATAAAGTTGGGAATGTGAAGAATGCAGAATGTTCTACTTGGGAGAAAACCATTTTTACAGGTATATATGAAAGGTATTATGGTACACAAACATTGTTTCCTATGTTTATGGAACCTATATTCTAGCTTACACCATTCATCTTACAGTGCTGTCCTGTGATGGCTTGCATTTTGCTCTTATGCCAGAAGCAGATTTTTAAGTGCCAGCAGGGTCATCCATGCTGCACAGGTCTTAGTGGAAATTCCACAAAGGGGAACATGAGCCCCTCAGGTTTAATAACACTGAATAAGTACAAACTTCTCAAAGTGCAGGCAACAGTAATGATGTGGATGGAGTAAACTTTTGGGGACCTTCAGTGAGTAACATGACATGACTGAACAGAGAACAGTTTTAAAAAATATAATATTTACAGAGGTAATTTTTTGTTGTTGCTATGCCTTTCAAGATAAATTTTTTCCAAATGTAGTGCATGTGTTCCTATTGATTGAGTAAATCAGTACATGTGTCAGTTTGCTGTGTTATCATACCTGGAAAAAAACCCACCGGAATCTGATTCCTTTTACAAACAGGTTAAGGTCTGCATCAGAAAAAGAACCACTGAGTTACCTATAGCTCAGACTATAGAACAATATCACTGATATATCATAAAAGTAAAATTTGCTGGAGATCATCCAACAGTGACTGCAGCAGTACATTGACAGAGAGCTTGTATAGGTTCAGGACAGATTCAGAAAGGATGTGGAACAAGGTATATCATTGCTGATGGTAGATGGTTCTGACTGAAAGCAAGTACCAGAAAGATGTTTTTTGTGTTGCATTGACTGTGTATGCAAAGCTATCCGACTGTGTGGATCACAATAAACTGTATAACCTTGAGAAGAATGGGAATTCTAGATCACTTCATTGTTCTCATGAGTAACTAGCATATTGATCAAGAAGCAGTTGGGGAGACAGGAGTACTGCATGATTTAAAATCAGGAAAGGTGTGTGCCAGGTTGTATCCTCTCACCTCACTTGTTCAATCTGTATGCTGAAAAAATTACCAGAGAAGCTGGCGTATATGAAGAAGAATTTGGCATCAGGATTAGAGGTACACTTATGATCCTGCCACATGCAGATGACACAACCTTATTTGCTGAAAGTGGAGAGAACTTTAAGCACTTGCTTGTGAAGATGAAGGATTGCAGTCTTCAGTATGGATTACAAGTCAATGTAAACAAGTCCACCATCCTCACAAGTGGACCGACAGATAATTTTATGATAAATGGAGAAAAGGTTGAAGTGGCCAAAAATTTTGTCTTGCTTGAATCCACAACCAATGCTCATGGATGCAGCAGTCCAGAGAGCCAATGATGTATTGTATTTGATCTATCTGCCGCCCCAAACCTTTATAGAGTACTGAAAAGCAAGGAGTTTACTTTAAGGACACAGGTATGTCTGACTCAAAGGTAATATTATTTTCCATTACCTCATGTACACATTAAAGTTGGGCACTGTATAAGGAAAACCAAAGAAGAACCGAAGCATTTGAATTGTGGGCCTGGAGAAAACAGCTGAAAGGATCAGGAACTGCTCAAAGACCAACTGATCTATCTTGCAGTGAAGTGAAAGGGTATCGAAAAAGAGGAAGGCCTGCAAGGAGCTGGATTGACAGTGTCTGCAACAATGGGCTTAAGCATGGGAATACTTGTAAGGAAGGCACAGGACCGTGGCGTGCTTTGTTCTGTTGTAAATAGTTCGCGATGAGTCGGAACCAACTCTATGGCGGGTAACAACAACAAATGGGAGACGGTTGTGGTTGAGATCACTTAGATGGCAGACGACTTGCTGGCTGGGAAGTAGGTTGACAGTAAACCAGAGCCACATGCAAGCAGAATGGTCACAAATATGATGAAGTTTCTGCAACTTCATTGTTTAGGATCAGATCCGATGGTGACAAGAAAGGTCATTAGTCCAGAGGCAGTACAGTGGAGAGGTCTGACTAGAGAATCGTCTAGGCCAGTTAGTAGCAGAGAATCTGATAGCAGGAATTCTGACAGCTGAGCTACCCAGTGTAATAGCAGGTAAGGGCTGAGAAATCTGCTACCCACTGCCTGTGATCTCGGTCACATAGCAGTAGAAAGGCTGATGGTGGAGAGACTGAATGACAGAGCTGCTATACTGACCTGGAGTTAGACCAGTTAGCAACAGAGACCCCAGTGGCAGAGAACTGTCCAAGGTGCTGATGAGGACTTGTATCATCAGGGAATATTTATGTTCCAATGGTTGTCTGCAGAGAAAGCTCCCCCTGGTTGGCCAACTACATCCTATTTGTGTCTTGTTACATCTACATAAAAATTAATATTGACCCCAATATGTAACCTGTTTCCACCCCCAATTAACCATATACCTGTGAGTGTGGTGCGAGTCTGTACAGCTAGTGGATGGAGTTGTCAAACCCAGCTGAGCAGGGAGTGAAGTACCAGGAACTGTTGGGTTTAGAAATGGTGAAGGAGTTGGAGAATGGTAGTGGTATACCTGACCTCCACCTCATAGTAATCACCTTTATGCTGATGGTGATTCTATTCCATTGTGAATTACCCAAATAATTAAGCTACACCCTAATTCGCTACCTCCCCCCAAGTTATTAAAACCTCCTTAACAATTTTTCTAAGATTTCCTAAATAAATTAGCAATAACTTGATGGTACTAATTTGTGACTATTTTAAATACAAAACTCAAAACTTAAAATCCAGTTTTTAAATTATACTAATCATATTTCACGTGACAGCTAGACACGTGTAACCATTCCCACCAAACTGAACATCAGAGATAATCACCAAGACTTGCTGTTTTGCTTTGGTTTTTGCTATGACTGTATAATGAGAAATGAAAGTATAGTGAGAGCTTTGTGTATGTATATGTATGTATAAAAAATATTTATGAAAGTATAGTGAGAGATCATTTAACTCAGTGGTTCTCAACCTTCCTAATGCTGAAACCCTTTAATACAGTTCCTCATATTATGGTGACTCCAACCATAAAATTATTTTCGTTGCTTCTTCATAACTGTAATTCTGCTACTGTTATGAATCATAATGTAAATATCTGATATGCAAGATGTAATTTCATTGTTACAAATTGAACATAAAGCAGTGATTAATCACAAAAATAATATGTGATTCTATATTGTGAAATATTTATTTCTAATTACAAATAAATGAAATGTTGTCTTAAAGCATCGTGTATCCTGGGTAAAAGTCTTCACACTGGGTACTTGTATGTGGGCGGACCCCCTGGAGACAGAGGAGCGGTGTCTCGGTTCCTGAGACCATCGGAAAGAGGTGTGTTCCCATGGTCTCAGGTGACACCTGTGAAAGGGTCGTTTGACCCCCAGAGGGGTCGCGACCCACAAATTGAGAACCGCAGATTTAACTGATCCCAGACAATGAAATTTCAGAACACTAGTTTACATGATTTGATATTACCCAGCACATAGAAAAATTACATATATATATATATATATATTTGAAAGTGAATTAATCACCTCATGAACCAGTGTGGAGGCTGGATTGCTTTTATATGGCCTTCCTGTCCACTGCTTTGTCTTTCCAACCAAATGGGGAAGGCCACGCAAATAAGGTGTATGAAACTAGAACAAGTGGGACGCACACACACACACACACACACACACACACACACACACACACACACACACACCTTTTCCTATTGTACCGAATTTATTTAAACATGGCACCTTTCACAAGTCTATTAAGGGCAGGACTGGAAAGGCTTGTTTCAAGATCCTGACATATATTTAGGCCTTTGGCGGCCGCCGTACCCACAACTTTTCTATTGTACGGAATCTATTTACACATGGCGCCCTCCACCGAGTCTAGGAAGGGCGGGGCCGGAAATGCGTGTCTCAATTCCTGGCATGAATTTAGGCCTTTGGCGGCTGCCGTACTTAAGCGTAACGTCCCCGTGACGCAGGCACCTGCCGCGCAGGGGATTGACTAGGATCTGCGCACTGCTGGAGCTGTGGAACCTTTGGGTAGTAAGTGATGACCGGTGAGTTACGAGGAAAACAAGTGTGTTTCTGTCCTTGAAACAGGACTAGAGACGTGTGGACGTGCGGGCGTCAGGATCCCGGGCTGCCTGGGTGCAGCGTCGGGCGGAGGAGCTTGTGTTGAAGCAGGGGCGATCCGTGTTTTCTGAGGTCTGACCCGGGCTATCGCGACGGTCAGTGTCCGAGGTTTTGAGCATCTTCCTGAATGGTAGAATACACTGGATAAGTAGCCGTTTATAATTGTATTAGAACTTATGTTATGAGCACTCCAGTTTGCAAAAGGCTGGTGGCCTAGTGGTTACAGAGTGGGCTGCTTTTGCAAGGTCAGCGGTTCAGAATTACAAGTAACACCTGGGGAGAAAGACAGTGTTTGTAATCTTGTAAAGAGTTACAGTCTCGGAAACCCACAAGGGGCAGTTCCACCCATTTAGGATCGAAAGGGTCGCTGTAATCTGAATCCACGCGATGGCAGGGAGTTGTGTTTCAGGTTTTGTTTGCTGGTGGCAGTGACAACTCGTCTATTTGCTGCGTTCCCCTTTTTGGATTAAGCCTCCATTGAATTCTTTCTGATCATTAACCGAGGATGTGGATCATCTTCCCCTCCGGGAGAGTGCCTTAAAAGTACATTGCCTGTGCTCCTCTCCACGGGCCTGCCTAGGTGTATCCTTGATAGAGGTCACCTTACTGAGGACAGAACAGGGGCCATTGTCATGAGTCTGGCCTTGACTGGCTTTTTGTGAAGGCCCTGGACCAATCTTATAAGTCCTTATATCTAATAGTGTGCATGTCTTAATCATGGTCCCATTTCTGCTGCTGCAGTCCCACCTGTATCTGTGATGTACTGATCTGCCACCAATCATGATCTGTGACGTGCCTTTTGTTCTATGCCCTGTTTATCTGGGGTCCCAACAGGGAATTCTCAGTTATTATTTGACCTCATGCTAATGGCCTCCCTTAAATATATGATGTGTGTGTGTGTCTTTTGTTGTCTCTTAAAGTTTAATAAATGTTCTCAAATTATATTTGGCATAGGGATCACTTTTGTACCTTAACACAATTTGGGCTCATAGGTGACTCAAGATATGGTTCTTCTTTGGGACAGCATCTTGATAGCCGTACCTGCAGGTAAGGTCAGGCCCGGGAGCCCCTTGGCTTCTGTCCTGAATGGGCAAATGTTACAAAAGTCTTTTAGGTCTGGGGATAAATGCTCACTCTGCCCTTTAGCCCCATACTGAACACACTCAGCTCTGTGTAGGTTGGCAAATCTGGTTTGCCAGATAAGTACTCAGATGTTCACCACTTCACCTACTAACCTCCTGCCCAAAGGTACTCAGCTCTCCTGTGCTGCGGCCTGGGAAGCCCACTGCTCCGTCTCAGTCTCTTGGTTCTGCTGCCACCAGGTCTCTGTTGCTGCTTCTCCCCATCACTTCCTCTCTTGGGTCCCAGCTCCCTGTCTCCTGGATTGAAGAGTTTCAATGCAACAATCTAGGGCAAAGGCCCCTACTCCCGGCTCTTCTTTTTTTGATGGTAGTAAGATCCCAATACCTGTCTTTGAAATGGCTCAATTAAACCTAACATGATGTCCAATGTGACTAATCCCCAGGTTAAGTTTTCAGACAGCTTATTTACATAGCCCCAAGCCACAACAATACCAAACTATTGTTGGGAAAGCTGCCCAATCCTCTTTTTTTTTTTTTTAAACAT
>NW_022111361.1:428434-437673 GCF_000313985.2 Echinops telfairi | reverse complement strand
CTTCGACACCTCATGGTTGCATAGGCTGGTGTGCTTCTTCCATGTGGGCTTTGTTGCTTCTGAGCTTGATGGCCACTTGATTACCTTGCCCAATCCTCTTAAACCAAAAAAAACCCAACTCCCTGCCATCAAGTTAACACTGACTCATAGTGAGCCTGTGTGACAGGGTAGAACTGCCCCTGTTGGTTTCCAAGACTAAGCCCTTTAGCAGAGTAGAAAGCCATATCACTCTTGGGAGCAGGAAGCCCCATCTTTCTTTCCAGGGGAAATTGGTGGTTTCCAACTGCTGACCTTGAAGTTAGCAGCCCAACAGTAACCACTATGCCACCAGAGTCCTTTGCCTCAGTCACATTAGTGGATAACAAACCCACCTAAACGTTTGGAAACCATAGCTGGAAGGCTATACTTGTGTAGGCAAACTATCTGACCACATTGGGTTATTACAAGTCATATTACATTAAAAACATGATTTGTCTTTGGGTCAAAACTGCACTCACTATGGGGGGATGTACACTTCTTACTTCATTCCAAAATGTATATATAAATTTCAAACAAATAGATTATATGTAAGTGTTTACAATACAGGCCAGGTTTTGACGTGTTAACAGTTGGACTGCAAATCTTAAGGTCAGAGGTACAAACCCATTAGCTGCCTGTCATGGGTTTAAAGTCTCAGAAACTCTACAGCAGTTTTATTGTGTCCTGTCTGGTGCTTATATGTCTAACTCTACTTGAGTTTTAAACTGTTTCTAAAGTGATTGTACTATTTATAGTTCCTCTAGCAAAATAATCTTCAGTTTATAGTAGTTCTTTATTAGTCCATTTAAATTGTTTCTATATGCTTTAGTTAAACGTAATCATCTTTTTTTAAAATCATTTTATTAGGGGCTCATACAACTCTTATCACAATCCATAAATACATCAACTGTGTAAAGCACATTTGTACATTCATTGCCCTCATCATTCTCCGAAGATTTGCTCTCCACTTAAGTCCCTGGCATCAGGTCATCATTTTTCCATTCCCTCCCCGTTCCCCACTCCCTCATGAACCCTTGATAATTTATAAATTATTATTTTGTCATATCTTGCCCTATCAGATGTCTCCCTTCACCCAGTTTTCTGTTGTCTGTCCCCTAGGGAGGAGGTCACATATAGATCCTTGTAATCGATTCCCTCTTTCCATCCCACTCTCCCTCTACCCTCCCAAGTATTGCCACTCACTGGTCCTAAAGGGATCATCCGCCCTGGATTCCCTGTGTTTCAGGTTCCTATCTGTACCAGTGTACATCCTCTGGTCTAGTGAGACTTGCAAGGTAGAATTCGGGTCATGATAGTGGGCGGGTTGGTTGGGGGGGGGTGTTAAACCTAATCATCTTAAAGGTTCGCTGATTTATCATTCTCCTTGAATGTCTCACAGTAAGGAATTGATAGTTCTATATGTTGTGAGGTAGGGATCCAGATTTTTGTTTCTTCTTTTTGACATTGTTGTTCAATATCTATTTAAATTATAAAGTCATCTTTTACTCATATGTCTGAAAATTAAGAGTTTTAGATTTTATTGCTCATGTTATAAACATGTTTTCCATCACTCCGTGCAGGGACCATTAATAGTATTAGGAACTCTTTGTTAAGAAGAGGGACAGAACAGTAACAGCATCTGGGCCTACAGGAGGTGTATTACTCACATTGTATTCTCTCACCAGCCTACAGGTTTGAATCACCAGCAGCTCAGAGGAAGGAGGAAGAAGTGCCTGATTTCGTTATTATTTCTGGGATGTCTTCATGAGAGATTGAAATTTGTGAACATCATTAGAGCTGATCCAGATAAGACAAACATAGAGCATCCCAGTTGCCGGCAGTGTCCTGAGGACCAAAGAAAATGACCAAGGCTCAGGTGATTTTTATATGTTTTATCCTTTTCTGTATTTCAAAGTAGAATTGGAGAAGCCTATATAATACTGATTCGTTTCATTGGAAAAGTGGAAATTTGAAGTAGTAGAAGTTAGAGATAAACTTTGATTTTCACTTCAACATTGGACTAGAGAAGATTAGGAATATATTGATCATAGGATTAACACTAAACTATGAACATTGAACATCACTGATGATTCTTTGGCTGACTTTATCTTTCAACTCACAATTCATTATTCTAAGGCCAACCCATGAAAATCATTCAAATTAAAAGATATGTCTTTTTTTTAAGGATAGTTCAATAGGACAATTATCTCTAGGAGAATTCAGTATTCCATGGAATTTTTGTCTGAGTCAGTTTCTTTCTGCAGGTGATGTGTTATATAATCTTCCAAACATCCGCATTCTCATGAACGCATCTAAAATGGGCCTTGTAGCAATAGTAGTTAAAAAATGGTTGACAGCTTCTCACCTCCTCTAACTATCAATGTTGGAGAGAGAATCGACTATCAGCATCAGCCCTGATTCATATGACGCAGAACTTAAACATATCTGTACTCTCCAATAGTTTTCCAGTTATGACACCACTTATCTTTACCACGGTCCTCTCCTCAGTTCATTAATTTTTTGCATTGGTCACGTACAGATTACAGTCCAGAGTCACAGGTACAAGTTTTCTTTAGTAACAGAATGTAACTTGGTTTCAGAATCAATAGGCTACACACTGGGATTCATATTGAGGAAACAAGTCGGCAGATTTGCCCGTCTTCAGGCAGGCCTGTTCTCTGTGTCCCTCTCAGACATTTTGCCCCCTGAAGGTAGGCTCATTTCTTAGTTCCTTCAGTGTAGGCTCCTCTCAGCTCTTGGGGTTATCCTCCTCTTGATCTTGCCTGCCTGTCCCACTATCGTAGCTGAAAAGCCCTTTCTGGACCTGTCACTGTGTCCCTTCTGCTCTGGTCATTACCTCCATTGGTACAGCTCTTGACCCAGGAATAGTACAGTTCATTGTGCAGGAGCAGGAGTAGGCCAGTCCCCATGAGGTAGAGGTTCAAGATGTTCCATGATTTGCCCTGCACCATCTCACAGAACTAAATAGCCATCAAGTCAATAAATACCTCTTTAAGATATGGAAGCTGGTGAGCCTCAAATCCATAGGTCAGGTATCAATCTGGAGAGTTTTCTTTAATGTGTTTCCAAAGGCTGATGAACCAGATCATCCGGTCAGACAATAGTCCACTGCGCCACAATGTCAAGTTGTTGAATCTGGTCAGATAGTATGTTCCAGTGGGTGAGGAGCCCAAATGGGAAGGTCACACAGCAAGATGTTGGCTGACAGTGGTGGGAATTCTCAAATCAGGTCACCCAGGTGGCTCCCAGTTGCAGGAATGTCAAGGAAATAGCTCATGCATTTCTGAAAGCTGGAAAATCCCTAATCCATGGGTTCATTCTGAACTATGTGGCTGCAGGGGCTAACAAAACCAAGTCAACAGGGCAGATGACAGGCCAATACCTCACTGTCTCTTCTCAACCATGCCTGCAGGCAGTTCTCTCTCCCTTTTGCCTTCGCTCTTGATATGATGTCTTCTTAGCCCAACGTAGCACCTTCCCTGCCTAGACAATATTAGGAGGGCTCCAGAGGTCTACCCAATGGCAAAAGAACTAGGAGGGGCCCCTTGGAGAGCATGTGATGAAAGATGGCATGTCCAAGAGGACCCTGGAATTAAAATTCAGGCAGTACTGTCCGAAGGTGGCTGAGAGAATTTGTCCTACGGTAGACGAGGTGCTTGTCCTAAAGTGGCCTCTAAGAGCACAGAAAGTTAGTCTGCACCCAGGAAGGGAGACTTTCCTTTGATCTTTCTGTTCTTGGTCCTAAGTTGTAACTTCTTGTTCCTGATCCTGAGTTGTGCCTTGTTCATTAATAAACCACTTTGATCTATGAGTTTTGTGTGGCCATAGCAACAGATTATCAAACCCACAAGAGAGACAGAGAGTGGTGTGGGAAGCATGACTTGTGTAAGAATTGGCAAAGAATGTTGGAGAGCTGAAGTGTGTTTGACTCCCTCATAGGGATCAGCTCTGAATTGAGCCTGATACCTATCACCACTGTAGGTACAGAGCATCTCATAATGGTGATACTGCTAGGATTCCTAGTTACATTTCACAACGGACTGTTAACTTGTTTGTTACTATAAACAAGTATGTATTTATCTCCTGTGTGTGAGTAAAAATGTGAGTTATTTCTAGCTCATTCAGGAAATTTCACTGCTACTCAAAATTCTAATTTTATGAGTGGGTGCATTATTGTTGAGGCATGGGTGTCCCTAACAACCGAATGAGTCTCAGGAGTGACTCTGGAAAATATTAAAGACACACAACGGGACACAGGGGCTCCTTGTCTCATGTCAGGACAGAGAGAGTGGATGTATTTCCCAATGTTTATGCATAGTGGGGCTTACAGGTCTTTCATAAGGCATGCACGCCATACCGTCCACATATACACAGTCAGTGGGTAATATCATAAGTGGTAACAATAAAAAATCAAGGAGTTACCATCTTGACCTAGTGATAGTTGATCTCAAACCCACCCTGAGCCCTCCCCAGGCATTTGCTACATTTATGGAGGGTTGGCTATAGACCCTGATTGCTCTGATCTACAGATCACCTTCAGGCACAGAGAAGTAGCCAGACACACAAATGATTCACCTACAGTGAACCCTCGTTTATCGCGGTTAATCGGTTCTAGACCCTACCGTGATAAATGAAATTCCGCGAAGTAGGATTCCTTATTTGTAAATCAAATATTTTCGTAGTTAGAGCATAGAGGACATGAAAAAACACCCTTTAGTCACCATTACACTCGTATTACCCAATTTATTAAACGAAAAAGGGAAAATACAGTAAAACATTTTGGACGTTACAATTATCATTTATTATTTATTATATTATTTATGGCATCTAGTTTACAGTATTGCATATTTCACATACAGTATTATTATACATAGTTCTTACAAATACTGTAATCAATAGCCTATGAAATGACTTAAGGGATGTACTCTACAGGTGGGTCGCCGTCTTTTTCCTCTGAAGGAGCGGGTGTAGGCAGTGGGTGCTGTTACGCAAAAACCGCGATAGAGTGAAGCCGCGGAAGTCGAAGCGCGAAGTGGCGAGGGTTCACTGTACTATGGTAGCTCCTTTAAGACTGCTCCTTAATGGAGGACTATTGCAGGTGCACATTCTTTGGCGTGGAGAACGTGTATTTGAAAACATTTCTATCTCAGAACAATGGAGCTCTTTCTCTAAATAGTGCTAGTTTTCTGTGCCCGTGGTTGCAAGTGTAGAAATAAGGTCAAATACTTTTTACCAGGTCCTCAGTTTACTACACACTAGGGAATACACCAGCACAGAATAGTTTTTATTACTGTTTTGCTTTCTTTACTGCAAGGTATTTTGTAAAGATCTTTAAATGGAAAATACTTCATTAAATAGACTCCTGTTACTGCAGGAATCACTGACATTCAACGATGTGGCTGTCAGGTTCACCGGGGAGGAATGGCAGCTCCTGAACCCGGCTCAGAAGATGCTCTATCAGGATGTGATGTGGGAGAACTATCGCAACCTGGTTTCCATCGGTGAGGAGAATTCCTATTTTATGTGTCCATCTTTGCAGTGTCTGTGGTGTTCTCATAGGTAGATTTGCATTGCATTCTCTGGTCCTAGGTTACCGTGTCCAGTCTTCTACCCTTGAAAGAATACCCTTTACTTTGTTGCTTTGAACATTCTTTCCACAGAAACACAACATTCTGCAGGCTTCACAAACCTAAGGTTAATTTTGGGGTGGCTAAGACTTTGTAATTTCTCATGAACTGGTTATCTAGTTGGCACCCCAGAAGCTTTCTCTCAACTGGAACAAAGAGAACAACTGTGGTCTGTCCTAGGAAAAGAGCCATAGTGGAATTTTTTCAGGTGTGTGAGCAAAACACCTTCAGGGGGATTGGCTGGGGGAGTTGATTCAACTGGGAGAAGGCCTCACATCCATGAAAGGTATCGGATAATACCTAAAAGTGTGTGCCTATTCCAGTGTGAACCCTCGCTTTTCCTAGAAGTTTAGAAAAATAGTCCAGCCCTTCTGAGTTTAGATTTCTATTTATTTGACTTGCACTATGTACATTTGTTTCCATAATTTTCTTTTTTGAAGATTCTCAAACCTTTCCCTCTTGTATGACCTACCTTCTATGAAAGCGCATCTTGCAAGCCTCTCTCCAAGCACAGAACTGTGAATTTGTAAGTGCCCTCTGAACGCAGCACACACCCCCTATTGAGTTAGAGTGGATGTCCTTTGTCGTGTGCATCCCCCCCTTGGGTCTTGAGCTCCCACTGCAACGTGTCTCCATTGTGCTTCCTTAGTCCCCCTTGGACTTTCTCTAAAGTTTTGGTTTCCATTTTCTCGTTTGTTCTCCTAACCCTGGAAAGTTTTCTTCATTCGAGTGATATAAGTTCTGTCTGTTTTCTAATAGAGATGGTCAAATTGCCTGCTCTGTTGCAATTGCTTAACAGACATTATTCTATATATTTTACTCCTTTTGGTTAAACATGTTTATGACTTCTGTCATTTTCGGCTATCTAAGATCATCTTCCCAGCAAGAAAATTGTTATCAGCTTAGAATCTTCTTTAGCACCGTACCTTCAGTTTTTTTTCCACCTGTAGGATTTTCTTTAAACTTGTCTGCTTCTCCAATAATTTTGTAAGTGGGAATGGCATTTTTAAAAATCATTTTATTGGGGGCTCTTACAGCTCTTATCACAATCCATACACTCATCATTTGTGTCAAGCACATGTGTACATATATTACCATCATCATTTAAAGTACATTTCCCTTCTACTTGAGCCCTGGATGTTAGCTCCTCCATTTTCTCTCCCTCCCTCACACGCCCTCACTCATGAACCCTTGATAATTTTAAAATTATTATTATTTTTAATGTTTTACATAGACCACTGTTTTCCTTCACCCACTTACCTTTGCTGCTTCTAAAGAACGTGTTAGCTGTATTTTCCAACGCTGATTTTTTGGTTGTTAAACAATGGCCGATATAGTCCGTACTGCTCTCTCCTTTTCTGTGTTTTGAGTAGCCTTTTGGTTTCCATATGCGTGATGTCCTCTGTGTCATCCTACAACTCATTTGGTCCTCAGTTACTAGGTTTTAGTCATCAGTCCTTTATTCCTCAACTTTATTTGTTAGATAGTTTCTAAGTTCAAGTGAATCAGGTTACTTAGGCTATTGTGGACTTCCTTGAACTTTTCTTCATCTTCAACTTGGATTTGAGGAATTGATGACCTCATTTTGGCCTTATTTTGACTGATGAGCTTCTCCATCATTTCTTTCCACAGATGTGGTTGATTTTATTTTCATGTATTCCATTAAGAAAGGTTTATATGTATAGTTTCCATTTCTGTTGTTTAATAAGGAATTTGTTATGAATTCATTAGTCTCTCAAAATTTTTTTGTTAATCTCATGTGTCATTTCTATCACTAAGGCCCCATTTCCCAACTACTGATACTGTTTCCAAATTTTGCATTCATTATTGTATGATTGCATGGTCGATCAATTTCTGGCTGAAAACGGCAAATTTTCAATATATATTTTTAAGTCATTCCATTCCATAGTTCAATCGCATCAAGGAGTATTGTAGTTACTACCACAATCAGTTTCAAAACATTTTCTTTCTTCTCGAACTCTTTGATATCAGCTCCCCCCCCCACCCCCTTTAATTTCTTTACTGTGGAAAACAACCTGGATGAAAGTGTAAGCAACCTAATCTCTGTACTCCTGCCCACAGGGCTTGGAAGACCAGTGCTAATGCTAGAGGAAAACGTCCACAGTCCTGAGGATATAGATAAAGCTGATCATGCACAGTCTCCAGATAGAGTTTTCTCCACAACTGCCCTCCATTCCGATGCTGGGATACAGCTGCCTCCTACAGGTGCCTGCCATCTGGGTAGTCAGCTCAAAGATTCCTAGCTCTAAGAGCAACCAGGTTCCCTTTGTTGCTATCACTCAAGGAGGCAGCTATTCCTTTGTCTCTTTTATGCCTTCTGGATGAGTCCTAGGGGATGCTTGTGTAATTGAAGGGCAGAAATAAAAAGGCAGACAAAAGTATTTAGTTGCTCATCTCCTCCATGATGCCAGGTCTGAGCAGGAAAGAGAGAATGTTTTGTCCCAGTCCTACCCCCAGCACTTACCTGCATAACAAGGTGGGCAGTATCTTTATCCTGGAGGTCCCTGAGCTCATTGGTTGAGTAACTGAACACCAGTGCTGAGGGCAGGTAGAGGGGCGTGACTGTCCTCTGAGCGGGGAGAACAATAACAACATGTCTGCTTTTATAGATGAAGCTGGCAGCTGATCGTAACTAGCCATGTGCTTTCATGAGGTATCATTAAAGTATCACTCTAATGGAAGGATATTGTGGGGATGATGGGCATGAATTTTAATTAGGACAGTGGGACTGGGACTCTTCTCCAACCCAGACATGTGAAGGCCTCCCTCCACCCGGAATCCTGACCTTTCAGGCATCTTTCATCCAGGCAATAGAGAATTTGTCTGCATACACGCTCTTCCTGGTCCTTGATTTCCCACAGCTTGCTACTTATAGTGAAGTGTTCTCCTAAAAGAGTTGTTCTCAGTCTTCCTAATGCTGCTACCCTTTAATTCCGTTCCTCATGTTGATGTGTCCCCCAACCATAACATTTTCATTGTTACTGCATAACTAATTTTGCTACTGTTATGAATTGGGCGACCCTTGTGAAGCAGTCATTCGACCCCCAAAGGGGTCATTACCCACAGGTTGAGAACCACTGTCCTAAAACAATCAGGATTCACACTTTGTCTGTTCTGTTGCATATGTGCCAGCTGGAGGCTTGCAGGCCTCGCTACTATATAAACTCACTGTTAAATGACCTCAGTCTCTTATTCGGTATTGCACATCAGGTCCCTGTACCCTTACTTTGCTGTCTGCTTTATCTCCCTTAATTTTACACACCCCTCTTAAGGGCTGGATCCCACACTTCATGTTTGCTATGACAATGCAAAAATTTAAATAACACTTGTAGTAACTGGTCTTGCTTGCAGGCATATGAATGTTAACCTACCATTGAAACATTGTACTTCAAGAAAGATCTTTCAATGTACTTAAAAAAAATCATTTTATTAGGGGCTCATACAACTCTTATCACAATACATACATACATCAATTGTTTAAAGCACATATGTACATTTATTGCCCTCATCATTCTCAAAACATTTGCTCTCCATTTAAGCCCCTGGCATCAG
>NW_022111361.1:406616-427433 GCF_000313985.2 Echinops telfairi | reverse complement strand
TCAGCCTTCATTTGGGTTTCAGTAATTCCTCTTGGTTACATTACCCTTGGTCATGCCCTACCAGGCCTCCTACACCCTCCTCACCACCGATTTGGATCACTTGTTGTACCCTTGACCCTGGGTTTGTTAACACCACTACCTTTCCCCCACCTCCCCCTCTCCCATCTGCCCCCGGAACTGTTGGTCCCGTTGTTTTCTCATCCAACCTATATTACTTAGACAGACCTGCAGAGATAACATACACAAAAACAAGACAGAGCAAAACCAAGCAACTAAATAAAACAAAACAACAAGCCAATGACAAAAAAAAACCCACAACAACAATAAAGAAAATCTTGTAGTTAGTTCAAGGACTGTTTGTTGGCCTTTAGGAGTGTTTTTTGGTCGAGTCTGATGGGGTGTCAAGCCATGGCCCCAAAGTCTATTTTTGGTATTCCCTGGGGACTTCTTTGCTCTGTTCCCCTTGCTGTTCTATTCCACGCTCTTAGTGTTTTGCCTCAGTGTGGTGGGATCAGATTGGTGCAATTTCCACACTATGTCTCCAATGTTGTCCCCTGTAGGGTTATGGGTCAGTGAGGGATG
Source organism: Echinops telfairi (assembly GCF_000313985.2). Classification (NCBI taxonomy): domain Eukaryota; kingdom Metazoa; phylum Chordata; class Mammalia; order Afrosoricida; family Tenrecidae; genus Echinops; species Echinops telfairi. The sequence continues at coordinate 426,851 of NW_022111361.1, read as the reverse complement.
TTGTGTCTCATAGTGGGGCTGGCCATATGGTCTTCTCTGTGTATTGGCTGCTCTGAGCAGGAATATCGTCCTCAAGCCTTGGTGGGCCAGGATGTACTCCACTCTCTCTTCCTCCCCCTTGCAATGTACTCTTTGATGATGAATATGACACCAGTGTTTTTGAATTTGTCAATCTCAGCCTTATACTTCACTTGATTATCTAATTTAAAGTAGCTAGTAATTAAAGTCCAATAATACATACATTATCAATCTTTAAACATTTCATTTTGCTTTGATAACTTGCAGTTTTTCTTGATAATACTTCATATATTCTGTCTTCCAATTATTAGTGGATATTTGCAGCTATTTTTTCTCATATTCAGTCATGCCATGTCACCCAATGAAGGTCCCCAAAGCGTTACTCCATCCACGTCAGTACTGTTGACTCTACTCTGAGAAGGTAGTACTTCTTCAGTGTTATTTCAGTGCCAGTAAGCCGGAGGGACTCATGTTGTAGAAGTAGATCACCAGGTCCTCTTCCCAGTCTTTATTCTTGGAAATTCCATTATGACCTGTGCGCCATGGGCAATCCTGCTGGTATTTGAAGTACTGGGTGGCTTTGCTTCTGGAGTCACAGCAACATGCAAGCCAGCACAGGACAGCACTGGAAGATGAGTGGTGTGAGCTAGAATGTAGGCTTCATAATCATAAGGAATATACTTTCTTTCTTTCTTTTTAATCGTTTTATTAGGGGCTCATACGACTCTTATCACAATCCATACATACATCAGTTGTGTAAAGCACATTTCTACATTCATTGCCCTCGTCATTCTCAAAACATTTGCTCTCCTCTTAAGCCCCCGGCATCAGGTCCTCATTTTTTCCCCTCCCTCCCTGGTCCCCCCTCCCTCATGAACCCTTGATAATTTGTAAATTATTATTTTGTCATATCTTGCCCTGTCTGACGTCTGCCTTCACCCACTTTTCTGTTGTCCGTCCCCCAGGTAGGAGGTCACATATAGATCCTTGTAATCGGTTCCCTCTTTCCAACCCACTCTCCTTCTACCCTCCCAGTATCGCCACTCACACCACTGATCCTGAAGGAAAGGAATATACTTGTTTATACCATAATGCCTTTCCTATATACCTGTAAGATTGTTTTCTCCCAAGTAGAACATTCTGCATTTTTCACATTCCCAACTTTGTCGAGTTCAGCTGTCTTTCAGTTAAGATTGATGGGATTAATACATCTGACCTCTAGCAATTGAAAGTAGCCAGCCTTACCACTCCTGTGGTCTATGGGCCTCAGTGTCTTGCTTTTATTTACATTCGTTGTATATTTTCATGGCTCTATTTAAGCAACTACCAAATTTGTGTTCATTCATTCTTTTGACATCCAACCTGGTTTCTACAATAACTGCTTTTACTATTTGGATTGTTTACACAATTATATTTGTACCATTGGCAAGAAACATTAGGCATGGTATTTTATTTACATTCATAGAACAGGGTTGTCACGAAAGAACCACCTTGTATCAATGCATGTTTGAAGGGGCCCATTGTAAATCAAGATGATGACAAGATTTAACATTCTGTTCTTTTATAGAGAGCCAGAAAGGTGATGATCATTTGCTTGAGTACTGGCAACATGAAAGAAGTGTGGACAAAGCCGAACAATGCTATAACTTTAATACATTGAAAAACATTCTTCATCAGAACCAAAATAATTTTCCTCTAAAGGATGAGATACTTGGCTTGCATGAAAAAATTGTAAAATCAGATTTCATCATGCTGGCATTAAATCAGAACAGTAGCAGCAAAATACAGAAGTCAGTTGTGCTCAGTGGAGATGAGAAAACTTTTCTCGAAGTTGAACAAGAGCAATTTTGTACTGCAATGAAATTCACTGAGTATGAAAAATCCAGTAGCATGAAGGCACAATGCATTCAGCATCAGGAATCTGACAAAATTGAGAAACCACGCATGGGTGATAAATGTGGGAAACCCTTCTTGGAGGAGTCTTTGCTCTGTGAGCACCAGATCATTCATATTCTAGATAAGACCTGTGAATGCAGTCGGTGTGGGCAAGGATTCGACCGAGTATTCAAACTCACTGCACATTATCGATTAGCTCATAAAGGACAAAAACCACATACATGTTTGGAATCTGGCAAAGTTTTTCACAGTAAATCATACCTCAAGGAACATCAGAAAACTCAGGAGGCAGGGATGCCCTGTGTGTGTAGTGCACATGGGAAAGGCTTCACCAGGAACAGTGATCTCACTGTTCATCAGCGAACTTGTACTGGAGAGAAACCTGATGTGTGTGTTGAGCATGGTAAAGGCTTCATTCAGACAGAACATCTCAGCACTCATCTACACACTCATACTGGAGAAAAACCTTATGTGTGTGGTGAGTGTGGGAAAGCTTTCAGCCAGAAGCGATGTCTTACAGCACATCAGGTATTTCACACAGGAAAGAAACCCCATGTATGTGGAGAATGTGGAAAAGCCTTTAGCAGGAAAAATAACCTCACTGATCATCAGCGAACTCATACTGGAGAGAAACCCCATGTGTGTGGCGAATGTGGAAAAGCCTTTACCTGGAAGAATGTTCTCACTGATCATCAGCGAACTCATACTGGAGAGAAACGCCATATATGTGGTGAATGTGGAAAAGCCTTTATCAGGAAGAGGAACCTCTCTGTTCACCAGCGAACTCATACTGGAGAGAAACCCCATGTATGTGGTGAATGTGGAAAAGCCTTTACCAGGAAGAAGAACCTCACTGTTCATCAGCGAACTCACACTGGAGAAAAACCTTATATATGTGGTGAATGTGGTAAAGCTTTCAGCCAGCCGCAATGTCTTAAAGCACATCAGACATTTCACACAGGAGAGAAACCCCATGTATGTGGTGAATGTGGAAAAGCCTTTATCTGGAAGCATGGCCTCATTGTTCACCAACGAACTCATACTGGAGAGAAACCCTACGTATGTGGTGAATGTGGAAAAGCCTTTTTCAGGAAAAAGAACCTCACTATTCATCAGCGAATTCATACTAGAGAAAAACCTTATGTATGTGGTGAGTGTGGTAAAGCTTTCAGCCAGAAGCAATGCCTTGTAATACACCAGACATTTCACACAGGTAAGAAGACCCATGTATGTGGTGAATGTGGAAAAGCCTTTATCTGGAAGAAGAAGCTCACTGCTCATCAGCGAACTCATACTGGAGAGAAACCCCATGTATGTAGTGAATGTGGAAAAGCCTTTATCTGGAAGAGTAAGCTCACTGTTCATCAGCGAACTCACACTGGAGAAAAACCTTATGTATGTGGTGAGTGTGGTAAAGGTTTCAGCCAGAAGCGATGCCTTACAGCACATCACAGATTTCACACAGGAAATAAGCCCTTTGCTTGAATTAAATGTGGAAAATCTTATGTGGAAGTCAAGTATCATTTAACATGAGAAATTCTTAACAAGAAAGCCTTTCAATGGGGTGAGTTTAAGAAGGATTTCAAACAAAGGAAGAGATATTAGGGTTTGTTCAGAGCTGAGTGCGGGATGAGACGATTATGGCTTCCCATGTAGCTACCCGTACTCTGAATTGCTGTCACTGTACTGACATGGCCCACTAGTGTGGGGAGAGGTACTTCCAGACTTCTGAATGGCACATGGGCACCTTCTCTTAAAGCTTTTAGTGCCCGAAAGAGGACTGGACCTGTTGTTTCTGGATCACACCCATGCCAAGCAATAGAGTCTATCCAGATGCCAGTAGTGCCCGCCCCACATGCATGCACTTTGTTAGCCCCCCGTAGACAGCACAAAAACACCATAAAACGAGAGTGAAGAAAATACAAGATTTATGGGAACAAGTAGTCCAGAGGACAAATGGACCACAGCGAAACTCAGCTTCCTTGACCCTGAGCCCAGAAGAACGAGATGGTGCCAAGCTTCCATTGCTAATTACTCTGAAAGGGATCACAGAAGAGGGTCCTGAGTAGAGTGGGAGAACAAAGTGGAACAAAACCCCAAATCATAAAAGAGACCAGGTTTACTGATCTCATGGAGACTTAGAATCCCCAGACTATGCCCTTTAGCGACTCTTCACTCCTGGAAATGTACTCACTCCTCTGACTCAGCGGTCAGCCCAACAATATGCAGGCTTGGAGGGGAAGACTAACATCTGGGAGGTATACACTCCTTAGAACAACCTACCGGACAAAATCAAAAGGATAGCATTTGCCGATGGATTAAAAACACTTGAAAGCAGGAAGGGATGGGAAACAGGGATAAATAATGATAAAACACACGGAGACTGGAAGTGGAAGTGGTTGGTATATCTTGGGGACTACAATCTGTGTATGAATTCTTAAATGGAAATACAATTTAGTCTGTAGATTTTAAATCATAAAACTTTTTAAAAAATGAATTCATGTCTCATCAATTTCATGTAGGAACATTACCATATAGCTATAATGAGTGTGGGAAAACGTATACCGGTGTTTCTAAGTTTTCTTGACTTAAACACGCAAAAATGAAAAAGGTTTAAATTCAGTCAAAGTGGGAAAGCTCTCCACAGGGAGTCAGGTAGAAGGAAAGCCCTAGCAATGTAGTGACTTTGCAAATGCCTTCTGTGGCTTCTCTGGTGTCAGTAAACACCAGTGGGATCCTAACTAATGAAGTTCTGGTGGGACGACCTGTAGCCAGAAGGGAATCAAGTGACAATAGAGGATTTGTACAGCTGAGAAACCATATGAATACAGTGAATGTGGCAGTGTGAGTTCATTTAGTGACACTGGCACTGACTCTAGTATCCAATTACGCTTTATTTTGTGTTCCTCAAAGTTGGACAGGAGGGCTGAACAAAATAATATGCCTCATTGTATGACTACAATGTGTATCCTTGGGAAGTCATATGAATACAGACTGGGAAAGCCCGATAGATTCATCCTTTGTATATATACATTGATATCAAGACCAAACAGATTTTACATTTGCTGTCCTCTTTGACCCATGTGATCATAGTTTCAGTCGTTAAAAAGTGAAGGGGAAATACTCTACCATAGACCAGGAATGTGAAGGGCCTTGCTATCAAGCAGAATGCATTCAAAAGTGGATTATTGCAGATGCAGATAGGTTAAAATAGAACCCTTTACCCTTTGACCTCCATTTTGTTCCATTTTAAATCTATTGTATTTTTTAATATTCCTCTTTTTGATTAAGCTTTATCTGTTTTACTTTGTTATTGTTGAATTTTTAAATATATTTCTCTGAATATGAAATGCATGATGCCTAATAGTGGTATTTCTGGATCATCTGGGATTTCAATTTATGGTTGCTTTAAATATCGCCATATCATTTTCCACTGTGGCTGTATGTATTTAAAAGTCCACAGCAGTATATAAGATTCCCAATCCCTCCATAACCTCTCCAGCATTTGTTGCTTTCTGTTTTGTGAGTGTAAAGTGGAATCTCATGGTTTTAATTTGCATCTCCCTGAAGGCTAGTGATTGTGAGTATTTTTTCATATGTTTGTTAATCATTTGTACTTCATTTTTTGGTAAACTGTTCATATCTTTTCCCCATTTCCTTATTGGGTCTCTTGTTATTTTCTTTTTGAAATGTTGTAGAGTTCTGTATATTTTTGTAATTAGCCCTTTGTCCGATGTGTAATTGGTAAAAATTGTATCCCAATCTGTGGGCTCTCATTTCACTTTCCTGGTGCAGTCTTTTGCTATGCAAAGGCAATGTAATTTCAGCAAGTCCAAATCACCTATCTAGTCTTTGCTGAAAGTGCCTCCTCCGTGATCCTTGATAGTCTATGTATGCCCTGCAATAGGGTTGCTCTGTGGTGTCCAGTGTCACTATGGGTCCTAACCAACAAACAGATCTATCTTGGAAGAAATACAACCAGAATGCCCCTTTGAGGAAAGTGTGGCAACACTTTTCTTACGTATCTGTGATATATTGTGTTGCACGTCACGAGAAGTTAATAACCACTATAATGCCATTTATGTCCAAATTGGGAGTCTTTATTCTAGCTGGCAGCCATTGGGTGGATTTAAGTCTAAGAAATTCCCAGAGGCCTAAAACGATATTCAGGCAGGATTTGTAAGGACAAAAACAGAAGCCAGCAGTTTGGCAATAGGGAGGGCATTACACAACTTTTAGTGGGTAAGCAGGGTGGGGGTTAGGGCTCTGCATTCCTTTTAGCAAGTGGTTTAGGAGGCTGAGATAAGCCTTACTTACTTTGGGAGGCAGGGAGGGAAAGGCACATTCACAGAACAGGAGGATGTTGGCATTTGGGTAATTACAGGGCAAAGCTGGGGTGGAGGAGAAGGAGGTTACATACTTTCGGGGTGATAGGGGCCTAGGCAGCATTTTTAAGTTCTAAAATGGGGTCACACAAGTCAAGCTTGGGAGAGGTTCGGACATTCCCCACCTGTTTTATGTACACATGAAATCATTGATTTTATGAGGTAATTGTTAAACCCTGTTGGGTTTTCCAAAGGGTGTATTGAGTATGTAAGACCATTAATACAATTGAGGGTATATGAACTTAACTAATAAAAGTAGTTACAAAATTCAAGGACCTTTTAAGCTCGTTATTAGGGGAGTAACCTATGGTGAGAAAGAAAACAACATGTGATACCATCCGTGTCCTGCCTTTAATTCTTGCTGATGTTTTTCTACATTTTTCCAGACTAAGGCTAGGCTTTTCTTTATGATACCTGTCTTGCTTGCATAAAAACAGCATTTTTCTTCTACAGCTGCATATATTCCTCCTTGTTTAAGGAATAGGATGTTTAACTCCCTACGGTTTTGGAGAGCCACCGTTGGCAAAGACTACTTGGTCTGAAAGCTGGCTTATGGGATTTTTGAAGAGACTGATATCTACACTTATACTTTGTGATAGTTCTCTGAAATTTAGGTCATTTTTAATAAAGGCTCCTATTTCATTAGCAGCTGAGGTAGCTACTCCAAACCCTACTAGGAGTGGGATTACTAAAAGAACTCATTTCTACCTTTTTAAAGAGAAATCAGGGGGGCTGGGAGATTCAAACTTTGTTTTCCCTCGTACACCGAAATTCAGGGTAAGATATAAACTAGGATAAAGAACTCAGGCAGTCTGGACATGTCAAACTGTTAAGAGGAGATACGAGTGACTAATCCAAGAGAGCAGGCAAACCAGATGTAGTCGTGCATGTGTTAAAACAGGGCTGTACCATTGTTAAGTGACTATTTTGGTGAAAATATAATAAGCTGAGTAGGAGAATTTGATGTCTGGTCCTGAGGGGACATGAAACACTGTTCTGATCCCTGCAGATCTCCAAGGGTCAAGGGGGCTTCAGAGGCGGCACAAGCAATGGTTTTTACCTGGGACACTAAGGGGGAGGTTAGTTCAAAGTAGAAAGGGGCCTAGGACCTTGTGGCAATTACAGAAAAATAGAAAGTAAACATTAGGAAACATATGACTTAGCTTTAAGGGATCTTCAGGCAGGAGTGATAAATCCATGGGGAGAGGCTGTTGATCTTAATATCCATGAGGGGAGTGAGGACAGTGTAAGTTCCCTTCCAGTGAGAAGTGAGTCCTACAGAGGCCAACCACTTTCCCTGGAAGGTGACTCGGGTTGGCAAGGGTGTGCTAGTGGATTGGTGACACCTGTGGGGACAGGAGAATAGGATTGCACAGCGGCCTGTGCAGCTGCTGCTGAGCCACTTGCAGGGCCTGTGAAGAGCGAAGCAGATTGTGATTACGTATTCCTGCACATCGAGTTTCCTCAAGTTTGGGGAGCAATGGGGGGGGGGTCCAAGCATTATTTTGTAGGGGGGAAATCCCTGCTTATAGGGAGAACTATGTGCCCATATGAGGGGAAAAGGGAAAGTTTGCTCCAATTTCCACGGTGTTCCAGAGTGAACTTAGTAAGGAGCTCTTTTAAGGTCCTATTTCTTCTCAACTTGCCCTGAGCACTGGGGCCTATAGGCGCAGCGCAGGTTCCAAACAATTCTGAGTGCCTGCGATACAAGTTGAGATATCTGGACTGTAAATGCTGGCCTGTTGTCTGCATCCAGACACCAGGGCATCCTGCTGGCTGAGATTTTGCATTTACTTGAGCACAAGCTGGGCACCTGGAAGTTATTGAAGCAATTTGGTTGATGTATGTGCTATAGTACCTTTCCCTGAACAGCTACAACTGTCTTAGTCTGACCTTCCTGAGTGACTGGTGCAAGTCTCTTACTAAGGAGCAGCCTAACACCTCTTGGACCAAGATCTATCCATCAGGGAGCATGCACCACCGGGTGGGTTCCTTCTGGGGTGTGAAATGGTGTGGCCATAGGGGCCCTGCTAGTTTTGGCGCTGTGCAGCTTGCCAGACCTCTTTGTTGGCAGCTCAGTTTCCCTTGGCTCTGGGGGAATCGCCTGTTTGGGGTCCTTTGCAATGCACTAAGGCCAATGCTTTTGGTAACCCTATGGCTCTTAGGAGGCTACATTTTTAAAAATTTGTAAAGTCCTTTCCTTTAACCAATTCTAGCAACTTCATTAGGGCAACCAACTCGGCTTTTTGAGTGGAGCTCCTGAGAGAGCGAGCCTGAGACTAAATGACGGACTTGTAAGGCCTGCCGCTCCCACATACCTGGTTCCATTGAGGACAGACTGCTGCCGTCACTGTACAATACTTTAGTGGGCGTCTTCAAGGGGACTTCAGTGAGGTCCAGCCGGGCTCACTGAACAGAGTCTACCAATTTCAAGCCGGGCCATGCAGAGGTTTTTCTAGGTCTGCCTCTGCAGAGGTACGGCCGATGCAATCAGTTGTACCAAATGGACGGTGGTGCTTGGCTAATCCGGGTAGATTTGGTTTTGCCTAAACCTTTGGGTAGGCTTCCTGCGGATGGTACAAGTATGCCATCTCTTCGCTGGCAGAAGCTGTCTGGCTGCTGCAAGTTTTCCTGTAATAGATATTCTTCTAATGGGGGGCAGGCTAGTAAGGTTTGTGTGGGGAGCCTGCAGGTATAGACAGTTCAACGTGTGGCCCTTCAAGGGCTATTGTAGCTTGGGATTTTTGGATGCAGCCTCGCCCTACGAGGGGTAGGGACACTTAGGGAGCATGATAAAGGAGTGAGTGACCGTGTTGTTCCCCAGGTTGACTGACCTCTTTGTAGTCCAGGTGAAGGTAGATGTTTTTCCTGTAGCTCCTTGGATGGCAATCTTGCCGTTGAACATTGGTCCTCATGATTTTGCTAAAATTGAATGTGTAGATCCTGTGTCGCTGAAAAACTGACAGATTTGCCCCCTACTTGTCAGGTGACCTTGGGCTCCTTAGAGCTAAGTTTATAAGAGCCTGGCCTAGTCAATCTTCTATGCTAAGTACACGCCATGGTGGATGAGGGGTGGGGTGGGGAAGGACCTTCTTTGTTTTCTCAGGGCATTCACTTCTCCAGTGTCCTTCTTTTTTCCAATAGGCTCACTGGTTTTTGCCCAGTGGCAGCCTTTCCCAAAGTGGGACTTTTCTTCCTTATGATCTGGGTGTTCGCCACAATAGGCTCCTGTCTCTTCTAAGGCTGCCACAACCACCTTTGTTACAGTGTTACTCGTTGGGTCATCTCTATTGTCAAATACCTTTTGGGCTACTTCTGATAACTGGGACAAATTCATTCCTTGAAACCCACCCAAATTTTGGAGTTTTCTGTTGACATTTGGTACAGATTGAGTAACAAAGGCCAAATTTATAGCTCTGTTATTTTCAGGGGTTTCAGGATCAATAGGAGTGTAAATTTGGTAAGCCTCCTGCAACAGTTCTATAAAATAAGCCGGGATCCTCTGGCCCCTGAATAGCATTGCTAACTTTAGACAAATTTGTGGGCCATCTGGTGGCTCCTTTCAACCCTCGTAGCAGGCACAGGTGGAGAGTGTCCATAGCACGGATGCCCTCTGAGGTATTTGGGTCCCATCTGGGTCTGTTCCGGAGAAATATGGCATCAAGTTGGTCCCTATTTTCCTAATGGTTCTCCACTCTCCGACCCCCCTGTGGGACCTATACTGGCCTTCTGGGCTTCTGAATGAACGCAACTTCATTCTTCTGCTGTAAAGAGCACGGTGAGTATCTGATGACGGCCTTCCCAAGTGGACAATGGCTTTGGAACACAGACTCTAGGAGACTGACTAGAGACCGTCTGAAAATGGCACATAAGTTATAAATCATCAAGGGTTCATGGTGGGAGGGAGGGGAAAAAGAGCTGATACCAGGGCTCCAGTAGTAAGAACATGTTTTGGAAATGAGGATGGCAACATATGTACAAATGTGATGGATGTGATTGATGTATGAATAGTTATAAGAGCTGTAAGAGCCACCGATAAAATGATTTATTTAAAAAAAAAAAAAAGGAAATGGCAGATGCTAGTTTTTCCAATTGTGTAAATTTCTGGTTAAAAAGGGCTGGTCTTTTGGGTCCCCTGTCCTGGGTGGTGCCTCTCTCAGGTGCAGAATGGGGACATTGTGAGGGGCCCCACTGCAGGTGTGGAGAGGAGACAAAGCTTCCAAGGGAGTCCAAGGGGGCGCTCCTTCCCTGCAAGGGTTCAACATAAAGCGGGGAAGGTGAGACTCCTCTAGAAGTGCAGGGTAACTGGCTCCTAGGGGCATGCGCTAGGTGGGACGCTACCCTTAGTTTTTAACAGAGGCCCCGAGTGGGAATTTGCTAGCATAATCTGGAGCCCTACCTGCTTGGCACACTTTCTTAACTATGCAGGGGATCCTGAAGAAGATTTAGCCACACATCTGTTGGATTTCTCAAGTGGGTAATACAGTACCTCGGTTCTTTGCTTCACAAGATGAAAGTATTCACACCAAAGCCATTTTGTAATCCAAGTAGGTTTTTATGAAGGACAGGAGATTTCAGGTTTTACAGTCTCAAAGGGGTTCACAGCTGGGCTTGAGCAACCTCATGGGAAAAAGAACCCACACATGTGGAACTGGGGGGTGGGGATCCCAGGGACTGAGTGGTCGGTCGAGGGTACAAGAGGTACAAGAGGGCACTGGCAAGAGGGTGTGAAAGCCAGAGAGTGAGGGGGCCAGAGCACAGAGGAAAGGGCGTGCTCCCTGCCTTTATTCTAGCCTGCTCCCTGGCTGGGGGGAGGCGTGGTTGTAGGTATTGGTAGACCCCACTGACTGGGTGGAGCCCACGTGGGTGCTGTCATGAGCCTGGACCTAGTTTGGGCCGCCCAGGTGTACCAGCCACCTGACTCAGGGGCTTGAGTATGAGCATGCTCAGTTTGGGATAACCATAGGTGTCTGATTGTTGCCTGATTTCTGTCCAACCTCCTTTATGGGGACCTTTGCAGGCATGGGAGGGACAGCCCCTCTGCCTCTAAATCTGCTACCTAACACATCAATATAGGGGAATTCCCTGTTACTACATTCCACACAGCATGGGCTATCTCTTAAGGTAATAAGTTCTCATGTTGGGTCACCGGACCCCAAATGTAGGCTGCTCTAATTCACAAAGGGTCTGGAGTTTTCTAGGACTAAGCTTTACTCCATACTCACCAGCTTCAAAATTGTTCAGGCTGTACTGTAGAGGAGTGCTACTTGTAGAATATGAGCCTCCCATGACGCTAGTTGGTTCAGAGGAGAAAGAATAGGAGGAAGGTAAACAAAGAGACTTGTAGGGGAGTAAAGCTGAGAGTCTCCTGAAAGCAGAGATCCACTCAAACAAATGATATAGGGTCCACACATAAGGACGAAACCATTGAATATCTTGTAACAGTCTCTGAATGAAATAAGAAAACTGAGCAACCAGGCAGTTTGATCAAGCGTTGTAGGACTAAAATCAGTGTGCCCCCCCACCCCCCACCGCGACAGACAGACACACACACACACACACACACACACACACACGAAGAGATCTAGCAGGAATCTTTGAAGAGGAGTCTATTTCAGTGGGGCAGTTACTACCAATCCAAAGGCTAAGACTAATATGAGGGGAAGCTGAGACAAGGAAAGAGACAGGACAAACACGGCACTGCCATTTGAAAAGGAAACCAAAACTCGATACCACAACAACCAGACTCTTCAAGCTGCTCTCGGTGAAGAGGATTCCTGGGAAAGTGAAGATCTCAGCTCAGCCAGGCCCCTGTGAGCCCCCCCCCCCCCAAGACCCAATGGACTAGTCCAAAAATGGAGTAGTTTTACCGCCGGAGTTGAACCAGGTAAACTACGAAATCAGATTTGGAGAGAGTGTCTCCAGGCCAGCTACCAGGCCAAGTCATTGAGAAATCGGGGCTCTGGAACATCTTCAGGTGGCACCTCCCCTGGAGTTCTGTCCACCGGGGTAGCAGTCCATTAAGTTATAGTCCCAGTGGTACAGTAGTTTATCTCCCTGGGGCCTCCAAGATATTGCCTGTTTCCAGAAATTAATAACCACCATAATGCCTTTTGTGCGCAAATTGGGAGTCTTTATTTTAGCCAGCGGCCATCGGAGGACTTCAGTGTCTCAGAAATTCCATTCACTGCGAAGCACATCTCAGGCCAAAGCACACATCGGGGAGAGGGAGGCTACATACTTCAGATGAGAGAGGCCTGGGCAGCATTTTTAGAATTCTTAAAATGGGGTCCTATGAGTCAAGCTAGGAGAGGTTCTAACAGTCCTCCTCTTTCAAACACAGTGCAGGACCAGTCAGTGTGTCCTCTGCCATACATCAGATTGTTGTGCAGCAACAAGGAGATATTAGGGTTACTGAGATGTAGGGAAGATGAGTGCGTATGTCATTAGAAATTATGGAAATTGCATCGTAGCAATTTGTGCTATGGAAGTCATAACAAATTTAGGAATTTATTTTTAAATTCTGCTTCCAAAACATCTTAGAAAAAACAAAAATTACCTTTCATAATTACTTCATGATTATTCTTTTGGTGTAGTTTTATTATTGGTTAGTATATGAATTCTTTTAGATTCTGTGTAATCATGTTTACAATATATTAGAAATGTTTAATCACACTCTCATCCTCCCCATTGTTGACTCATAAAATTTGGCATTCAGAAAGTATATTAAATACTTATTGATTTTAATCCCCCATGTAACACAAGACTATGACTTATATAACTTAATATTGTCAGAAAATTTTCCTTTACAAAATAGTTAGGCTAAGGTGCTTCTTTAAATGCATTCTCTATGAGACGTTTATATCTTGCTACATTGCTTAAAAGTAGACAACTTGGGTGTGGTTGTCATTAAAAGGGCTTGATAGTATGGGAATATCCTCTTATTTACTTGACTGTTAGTGATTAAGGTCTAGGTCCAGCTAGCTGGTTCGTAAAGAAAAACATCCCAAGATTGACCTAAAGCTTGAAGAATCCTATTTTTCTATGTTTGCTCCTGGGCAACAGTTGTTTCTTGTATTGCAATATGATAGTAAAATTACCTTTATTACAAATGGTAAATTCACAGCTATAAGGGATGGAAAAGACTTTAATTTTTATTTTAAATAGAGGGAGATTTGCACGAGAAGCTCTGAGATAAACAAGAATCAGAGATCCCCAAAGGAAACTAGCCCTGACACCATGTGCACCTGCTTCTAGGTCTGAGTCCTTTACCCTGTGCATCCTGCAAGGCCCCTGCAGCCCAGCGCTGTCATGCAGGGGAGGTTTTTGTCTGGCTCTCATTGACTTCCTCTCACTCTGTACCTTGCACATTCATACATGGTCATGTCGTCAGCAGTCCAGGAACTCAGCTGCAGGAAGAACTGATTATTTTGTGTGTCTTTGGTGATCGATAATCCACATTGGAAGGATGAGTTATAATTTGTATTATTGTTAGGTTTCTCAGGTGAGAAATGCCTCTGTCTTGACTTCTCACAAGAAAGAATTCATGCCAAAGCCTGGTTGGCGATCCAAGTGCGTTTTTATAAAGGATAGAAGCAGTTTCAGGCGTTACAGGAAAGTGAACACAAGCAGTCTCATGGCACCCCACACCCACACGTGGAGACCTGAGGCCCGAGAAACCACAGCATGTCAGAGGAACAGCTGGAAAAGAGGGAGGTGGTCTCAAGTTTCTGGCTTTCAGGGTCCTCTGCCATGGTGGCATGGTCGATGGTACTGGTTGACCCCATTGGCTGAATTAAGCCCCCCTGGCCTAGATTGGGGTCCTCTCAAGTGTACTGGCTTCCTGTCTCAAAGGCCTAAATTTGTGCATGCCTTCTAGCCTTTATCAGCTTCCAACTTCCTGTAAAAGGGGGAGGGAGGCTGTAGTATTAAATTAAATGGTGGGGAGGTGATGGGCCAGCCCCCACCGCTACTACTACCTATGGGTTCAGTAAGCACAATTGTATGGTTGATATATATATCATATATATATATATATATATCAATCAATTGTATGGTTGATGTATATTAAAGTCATCGAGAGCATGAGAGATAAAAGATATTACAATGATGTAGTCAGACACATTACATCGTAGCATTGCTCACTTCCGTCCGCTTGGTGGTCCTCGTGGGGGGAATCCGGCTACGAGAGCAGGAGCAGCCTCGGGGACCGAGAACCGTGGAGCCTCTCCTGGTCCGAGAGCCAGAGAGGGCCCCAGGAATCGGGGTGAGCCTCCTAGCCCCAGAGCTGGGGAGAGCCTCCTGGGCTCCGGAGAGAGACCCCTCTCTTTTCTTGCTAATCACGCATTATATCACTTTAGGGGGACATGATTACAGAATCACACGTCACAGGAAGGGGCAGTACAATAGGCATACACATTGTAGGAAGGGGATCTATGATAGGCATCAGCGTAACAGGAAGGGATAAGCTAGGGGTGTGCCCGTAGGAATGGGAAGGTCTAGGGGTATACATGTGACAAGATGGGCGGACCCTGGATTCATGGTGGCAGCCTAAGCTTGGTCATTCTTGCGCAGGCTTGACCTCTCTGGTGTCTCCTACAAGGAAACAGACAACTACTATCCTTATCAGAAGGGAGTGGGCCCTACTTGTGGGATAAACAGTGGTGTCTGCTTGATCTAGACAGCTGATAACTCTCAGGGAGAATGACCCCCAATCCACTCCTGAAGACCTCCAAGTGTACAGTCATTCTCAAGCAGCTAAGTTTGGCATATATTTGGGGGAGACAACTTGAGAGAAATCCTTCTGTTTCCCACAGGAGGCCTTGGCATGTAGAGTGGCAACCCCTGCTTTCTGCTTCTAGCTACCTAACATTTCCCCACTGAAGGGGTGTGGACCCAAATCTTTGGGCAATGACATCTCTAGCTACTTCCTGCTGGCAAAAGGGGCGCAAAGTGGGGCTTTGGGTCCACACCCTTCCTAGTCTGTTAGAAAGGCTGTCCCCTAGTGCTCATGATGGATGAGGTCGGGTGGTCCAGGAGCTGGGGTTCTGAAGCTGGCAAACGTGGTTCAGAGACACTTGGTTCTGAGAACTTCTGGAAGAAACAAACAGGTGGACAGTTCAGGTGATACTGGGGTAAGGTTGTGCGATGGCAGTGCCCTCGAAGGTCGGGGCTAGTGTCACGGGAAGTTTAGGAAAGAAATCTTAGGGCTGGCAGGCATAGGCACTTGCTCACGTGGAACACAGGAATGGTGTGAAAGCATTCACTGGCTTAAAGACTGTGATGGCTCTGAGGTAGGGTTTTCTGTGGAACACTTTCCATCCTGGGGTGGCGGTGAAACACCCCCCAAGAGCTCTTAGGGGTACTTGTCTGTATGCTTTGCTTCTGAGGGGTCTGGGTGCAACAATTTCCACAGTTTCACCTGTGAATGGTGCCTAGGGTCCAGGGAAGAAGGTAAGGACAGGACAGGCAACCCGTTTCTAGAAGGACATCCACTGACCTTGCTGCCACATTGACTGTTCACCCAAGGTTCCAGTCCCGCTACAGCTATCTCCTGCTGCTTCACTGACCGGGCCAGGCCATTCTTCAATGAGCAGCTGCCCACTGGCCTGCGGGCGCCTTCCCTACTGGTTGTTGGCCATAGGACAAAGGACACCCTAGTGGCCAGCTTGCTTGCCGGGGTGGCATGGCCTTTGCGTGGGCTTGTTCCAGCTAGGGCAGTTCCATGCCCAGTGGCCCAGTTCCCGACACACATAGCACTTGGGACTTTGGTTACGGGTCTTGGAAATCTGGGAGGCAATTGACGGGCAGTTACTAATGCGGCCAGTACCTGGGCATATCCGATGTCCTTCGTTTTCGCTTTCTCCTGAGCCTGCACCTCCCCCTCCTGTTCCCTATTGTAAAAGGTGGCATTAGCACCAGCAACCATCGCTTCTAGGGGGGGTAACTCCCTCATGCTTCTGCACTAACTTTTGGAGTTTCTTTTTCCAAATGTGGTGCGGCCTGTGTGAGAAATTTGTCCGTAAGTAAGACTTGCCCTTCATAGGACTCTGCGTCTACAGCAGTATGCTTCCTCAGGGCCTCTTTCAGCCACTCTAAGAAGCCCATGGGACTTTCCTCAGGTCCCTGGTGAATCCCAGTCACTTTGGCATAATTAATAGCCTTGTGCCTACCTGACTTCAGTCCTCTTGTGATACACACCAGAAAATGTTCCATGCCCACTTGTCCTTGGGGTCATTATGATCCCAAGCAGGGTCAGTCAAAGGCACAGCTGTTTCCCCTACTGGGTACTTATCATTCATCACATGTAACTGCTCTGTACCTTTGAGCACCCGTTATTTCTCAAAGTCCATCATAGTCTGTCCCAGTATGACCATTATATCCTTCCAAGTTAAATCACAGGCTAGGGTGAGGTGCTGGAAGCTTTCTATGTATTGTTTGGGTTTGTTAGAGCAACTGCCCAGGTCACTTTTAATCTGCTTGAATTCAATTAGCGTGAAAGGCCTGTGGATGCCTGGGGACCAAACGCCCCAGCTGTCTCTACTAAGGGTAGAACGTTGGCAGGTTTAGAACTGGGTGAATAGTAGCCCCTAGCTTCAGGGCCCCTTAGGGCCCTGAATTGTGTCTGACTCCATTAATTCAATCTCTCCTCTATCTCTCATGCTCTCTATGACTTTACTATAATTTTTACTTATTATCCCTGTACAATTGCGCCTACTGGACCTGTGGTGATTTGTTAGGGACTCTCCTCTCCCCACATCACATTAAATGTATTGATGGAAACACAGCCCATGAAAGACTATTACTTGACTGGAACTTGCTGAAAATAAGACACTTATTCACATAGAAAGGTTTCATCAAAGAGTAATACGGAACCCTCAGATTGGGGGGAAATAAATCTTTAGCAGTGAGGAGAGGGAGAGAGCAGGGGAGGAGGAGACAACTGTGGCGTTTTCAGGAATGCCCAATCTTGATGCTCACCTGAGCATGCATCAAGGGAAAGGAGGCTTGAGTCTGGGGGGTGTGGCTTGGGGAGCAGAGCCTGAAATGAGTGTCAGGGTGACACAGGCTCCTCAAGTCTCTTGATTCCACAAGGCTTAGGCCTCTTCTTCCACCGGGGTGGTTGGGAGGAGTTCGTGTGCAAGCCGCATGGTGCCAGGAGAGACTGGTCAAGTGGAGCAGATGGCATCAGACGCTGTCAAGCGTGTGTCTCTGTGGTTCACGCAGCTGCAGTGTCTCTGGGAGAAATTCCCAGTTGGGAAGCATGCCTCCACCCACCACTTTTCTGTCAGTTTGTCTTCTGTCAAGGATTGTGTGTTGTTGTGATTCAAATGCAAGCAGGGTCACCCAAAGGAAACAGGTTTCAGCAGGGTCTCTGTTAGGTCTTTCAGAGACAAGAGACAGAGGGAGATCTTTAATAGATTCCTTGAGGGAGGTCTGGTTTGTAGGGAACAGGAAATTAAAGAAAATGAGGTGAAAGGATTTAGGATAGTCCTTTGTCTATAGCCAGAGAATTCGCTAACTTACAAGGCAGAGAGAGTACACGAGGGCCGCTGTTACAGAAAGGAAAAGAACACGAGGTGTAACACAGACCCACTAACAAACTACAGTTGTCTGGCGAGGACAGAGTCAAATGGCTCTGGTGCCACCGCCCCGATTCCGCTCCAGGAGCCGGGGCGGGAAGGGACGGTGGAGAGAGCAGGCGGCAGGAAGGGTCCCCGAGAAAGAGGCACGGGAGTTTCAGGTAGCTAGCAGGGGGCGAGGAGCGCGCGAAGCCGCAGGAATGCCAGTTGGACTTCTTCTGCGCCAGCTGTCCATTTTAGGTTTGCTGAATCCCGCGCATCTTTCCTGCAAAGGGCCGGCGCCCGCTGACGTCTCCTGATCCGGCGCGGAGACGGCCGAGCGCGCCCCGGAAACAGAAGGGGTTTCTGCTGCCGCCTCCCAACCCGCGTCCAGACGGAGAAGAAACTACTAAAGATGACTCGTGGTCACTGCAGGCCCCGCCCCCATGCCGCCCTCATGATCTCCAGGCCCCGCCCTTCGCACAGACCCCACCCCTTACCCAGGTGATGCAATTTCCTGCTGACCTCACTTCCTTTGCCTGAGAAGGCTCGGAGGGAGCGTCCCACGAGTTCCCACGGGTGAGTGAGTCTCCGTGTCTGTGCTGATCCCAGGCGCGGAGTCCCCGCGGGCCTGGCGTCCCCAGCGGTGTCCGGGTTCCCGCGGACGTTACACTTCCCGCACCCCGTCCGCCCGCGACCGCCTGGGACGTTTCCAGTTAAATCCTCTGAGCTGGCTACAGGCCTCTCTGCCTTCGGGCCTGGGGATACTCTGTCCCCCGTTTCTTGCTCAGAGCCCCTCCTGCACCCTCACTCCTCTCTCCAGAAAGGCGCGATTGGGGGCGGGTTCTTGCCTGGGCCCGTCCCTTCCGTGTCAGGTCCTGGACACGAGAGCAGGGGACCCCTCGAGGGCCTTTCCTGAAAGGAGAGGCCACCCGTGCAGTCATCAGGCCACCCCGCTGATGACTGAGGTCTCTCTTAGAGCTTAACTTCGCACCTGACCTTGCTTTGCAAAAGGTGCCATAGCAGCCCAGCCCCGAGTCCCGCACAGATGAAGCCCTCACACGGATCGCAGCCCCACAGAGAGTAAGCTCCACGAGTGCTTTCCGCCCCGGAACCCAGGTTTGGGTAACATGGCCCTATGACCTTCACCTCTCCAGGCAGTTCAGAGAGGGGCAGTCTCTCTTGGTTTGCCCTCGTGTGTCCTTGATGGTGGTCACCAAACTGGAGACAGTAGAGGGGGTCTCCTAGACAGGAGCCATGTGCTCAGTCTTGCCCTGACTGCATGGGTCATGAGGCCCTGGACCCATCTTGTAAGCCCTCTATCTAAGGATGGAACTGTCTGTCATTGTGATGTACTGATTGACCACCAGACATGCTTTTGTGACATTTTCCTTTGCCCTTCCCCTCCCCCACATCCTCTTTATCTCACATCTCAATTGTGAACCTGGGAAGCCAGTCGGCTTGTGAAGGCTTTAAAATATGTCACTTGATGTACTGCTGTGGATGAGATTTTTGCAAGGCTTATTGCATCTGCAGTTACATTACACTGACAGAGCAGAATTGTAGAGTGACCGTGGCAGCTCATTTCTCTGTATTTTATCGCTACTTGGCCATGAGATTTCAGCATCAAAGTGCATCATTAGCCTTTTCTAGGTTGTTGTTAGGTGTCATCCTGTCCATTTGAACTCATACAACCCTCTGTATAGTAGAATGAAACACTGCCCTGTCCTGTACCATCCTCACAAATGTTCCCATGTGTGAGCCCTTTGCTACAGCCCTCTGTCCATCCATTTTATTGAAGGCCTTTCTGTGTTTTGCCTCTCTTCTCCCTTACCAAGCACAATGTCCTTCTCCAGGCCCTGGTCTCCTGAAAAAAAAAAATGTGGGAACCAAAGTATGACAAATCATAGAGGCCAGTCCCACAGAGGAGAAAATGCCAGTGGTCATCACATTTAGTTAGTCAAGCTGGTGTGCCTTTCATGATCTGCAAATAGGAGAAAATCTTGGAGCGACCATCTCAAAGCCTGGTGTGTAAATCCTAGGATCCTTTCACAGTTTAAGAGTCATGCATTCAGGTTCAGTAAACTTGTCAGAAAAGTGGAATTTGAGGAGTTCAAGTAGAAAGCAAATGTTTTTTGTTGTTGTTTTTTACATCATTTTATCGAGTGCTCTTACAACTTTTGTTACAATCAATTGTATCCGACATATTGCACATATATTCCATCATTCTTTTCTGGACATTTACTTTCCATTGAGCCCTTATGATCAGCTTTTTTAAAAAAATCGTTTTATTAGGGACTTATACAACTCTTATCACAATCCATACATACATCAATTGTGTAAAGCACATTTGTACATTCATTGCCCTCATCATT
>NW_022111361.1:389217-405915 GCF_000313985.2 Echinops telfairi | reverse complement strand
ATAGCCGGGCACCATCAGCTTTCTTCGCCACATTTGCTTATGCACCCATTTGTCTTCAGTGATCCCTTCGATGCCTCGTGATCACACAGGCTGATATGTTTTTTCATGTGGCTTTTGTTGCTTCTGAGCCAGATGGCCACTTGTTTACCTTCAAGCTTTTAAGACCCCAGACGCTATATCTTTTGATAACCGGGCACCATCTGCTTTCTTCACCACATTTGCTTATCACCTGCTTTGTCTTCAGCAGTTGTGTCGGGAAGGTGAGCATCATAGAATGCCATTTTAATAGAAGAAAGTATTCTTGCATTGAGGGAGTGTTTAAAAGCAAATGTTTTAAGAATGATGATGGCAACAAATGTACAAATGTGCTTGACAAGATCGATGGATGTAAGGATTGTGATGAGCCCTCAATAAAATGGAATCTAAACATGTTCCCAGTCAGCAAACAGAAGAGCATACTATTATGGTACTTAACATATTGTGATTTTTGTCAACATATAACTTTAGTGTATATTTATGTGAGTATCCAAGTCTTTTTTGAAGGGAGCCGTCTATAATAATTACATTACAATAGGTTCATGCCACAGAGTGGGACAATTTTGATGACATCTATATGATATCTGTATTCTATTGTTACCTATCTTTCACCTTTGCCCTGTTTCCCTTTTCAATACTCCATGAAGCTAAAAAAATACACAATAGTGCAACCACAGAGTGACTGAAAGAACGTAGATACTACAGAAATTTTCATATTTCCCCCAAATAATAATCTTTCAGTAGGTAATGTTTCAGCTCTTGACCTAGAATTCTCCAAGAGAATACCAGGGCTTGGGTTGCTACTCTGTTAGTTCATACCTGCAGCTCTCCACTGGCTAAGGAGGGGCTACAGGTAGGAACACAAATTCTGCAGTGTTTCCTAGTTGTTATCTTGCTTTCACCCTGTGCTTCCTGTGCTGGTAAATGTTCTGGTTGGTCCTGTGCAAGGAGGTGAATTTCTCCCCTCCCTCCAGTGGAAGAGAGGATGTGACTGTGGAACCAAGGCTTTTATTTTTTACCGTTTATCTGATTCCTGTTATGTGTTCTGACTGTTCTCTGTTCTGAACCATAGAGATAGAGGACTAAGGTTGCAGTTGGTCACAGACAAACTGTCCAGAGATAAGCTCATTATGCTAGAAGCATGCAGTCGTTGGGATAGCACGTAATTAGTGAGGAAGTGAGTCTAGTGGGTGAAGGGATGAGGCTGGCAGCTAAGCCCTGACGGTGATCCTTAGTAGAACAAGAGCCCTGTGTCCAATCCCCGTGTGAAGTCCCCGTTTCCAGGACTGTCCTCTTCATCCGTTCACACAGTGCAGTGCACGGTACCTTGCCGAACCAGAATACATGGGGTGTTGTAGGACACTGTGTCTGTTGAAGAGGTGGCTGTGGACTTCTCCGAGGAAGAATGGGCACTGCTGGTCCTTTCTTAGAGGAAACTCTATAAACACGTGATGATGGAAACTTTTAGACACCTGGCCTCAGTAGATAAGAATTTTTTATTTTAAAATATATATATATATGTCATACTCATTGATGCTACCCCAGTCTGCTGTTAAATAAACAAGTATAGTAATTTCCTCTCAGGAACATGCATGTCATTCCTTCCCCATGAATATAAAGCTCTTAGTATCATATTACGTTGTTACATCAATTGTGACTATGAGTCTGCTAAGTTTCCTAACATGTTAAAAATGTAAGTGTTGGCCGCCTTTGGTGCGGAGAGAATATGTGTGTGCTTTGTGCCTTGTAAACACTCTGTGTTAAACATGATTTGCCTTGTAAACACTCTGTGTTAAACAAATTTAACATGATACTTTTATTATAAATGGATTTACACCCACCCAAATCCACAGACCTAGAGAAACAAAGCATTGGCTCGGTGTCAGGGAAGTGCTGACTGCCTTTTCAGACCTTCCTTGTGATGCTCCTTTGTCCAAGAGCAGCCAATCAGACACTCCTTTTCACCCTCACCTGGCACCAAGGTGGGGGGACCTATGTTAGGCTGGGTTGTAACTGTGGACACTCATATGCATAAGAAAGAGCTTTATATCAAACTTTTATCAAGAGACCATTCCAGACCAGTCCTGGCACCCCTTAAACTACCTCCTCAAAGTCTTTGTGTTGCAGGGTGGCCACCCAGTGGGCCCATGTAGCGCTATCACTGTTGCCAGATTACAGAAACCAGATGGACTGGAAAGATTCTGAGTTTCATTTTCACATGAAACTCCATCCTCCAAATGTCAGTCTCCCTGCCCCTTGGTTCTCACAGGACACACACACACACACACACACACACACACACACACACACACGCAGGCTGAGTGAGATAGTTCTTTCAAACACAATAGTGGAATAACAGAGACAAACTGGGTAAACAAAGCTGTGGTTTCACAAAGATCTTAGGTTACAGGCTTCCACTCCCTAGGGACACTACATCTCCAGGAGACAGCCTGGCTGTGCATGTCCTGGTTCTTGGTGAGGGAGGTAGAAAGTCTGGTTGATGCACAGCACTCAGATACGTCCTTGTCTAAGCTTGTACCAGCAAAGGTTGGTGCCTGGCCACTATCATCGGATACACTGAGACAAGAAAAGGGGATTTAGCTCAGGGTCACAATTATAGAGGATTTCCCGCTAAGTTACGTCTAAACAAACTATGTAATTATCCTAACTTCATTATATTTCCATCATAAAATAATAGGGATGGGCTCTTCAAGTTCCCCATCTCTCATCCCCTACTCTTCATCTTCCTTTTCTCATTTCATATTTTTAAAAAATCATTTTATTGGGGGCTCGTACAATTCTTATCAAAATCCATACATACATCCATTGTGTCAAGCACGTTTGTACATTTGTTGCCATCATCATTCTCAAAACATTTGCTTTCTACTTGAGCCCTTAATAACAGCTCGTCATTTATCCCCCTCCTTCCCCACTCCCTCATGAACCCTTGATAATTTATAAATTATTATTATTTTGTCATATCTTACACTGTCCGATGTCTCCCTTCACCTACTTTTCAGTTGTCCATCCCCCAGGGAGGAGTTTATATGCAGATCCTTGTAATCGGTTCCCCTTTTCTATCCCACCTTCTCTCCACCCTCCCAGTATCACCACTCACACCACTGGTCCTGAAGGGATCATCTGTCCTGGATTCCCTGTGTTTACAGTTCCTATCTGTACCAATGTACATCATCTGATTTAGCCAGATTTTTAAGGTAGAATTTGGTTCATGTTAGTGATGATAGTCGGGGGAGGAAGCATTTAAGAACTAGAGGAAAGTTGTATGTTTCATCACTGCTACACTGCAACCTGACTGGCTCGTCACCTCCCCGCAACCCTTCTGTAAGGGGGTGTCCACTTGTCTACAGATGAGTTTTGGGTCTCCACTCTGCACTCACCCTCATTTATAATGATACTATTTTTTGTTCTTTGATGCCTGATACCTGATCCCTTCCACACATCATGGTCACACAGGCTGGTGTGCTTCTTCCATGTGGGCTTTGATGTTCTGAGCTAGATGGCTGCTTGTTTACCTGCAAGCCTTTAAGACCTCAGACACTGTATCTTTTGATAGCCGGGCACCATCAGCTTTCTTCACCACATTTGCTTATGCACACATTTGTCATCAATGATTGTGTCAGGAAGGTGTGCATCATGGAATGCCAATTTAATAGAACAAAGTGTTCTTTATTGAGTACATATTTGAGTGGAGGTACAATGTCCATCTGCTGCCTTAATACTAAGCCTATAAATATATGCACATAGATCTATTTCCCCACCATCCTATATAAATATATTTACATATGTACATTCCTGCATTTAGACCGCTATAAATGCCCTATGCCTCCTAGTTCTTTCCCTATTTACTTTTACTTTCCTCTTGTCCCACTATCATGCTCAGCCTTCATTTGGGTTTCTCTCGGTTACATTGCCTTCAGTTACATTTCTCTCGGTTACATTACCCTTACCAGGCCTCTCACACCCTCCTTGCCACTAGTTTTGGATCACTTGTTGCTCCCCTGTCCCTGGGTTGGTCAACACCACCTCCTTACCCCCGCCTCTCCCCTCCTATGTCCTCCTGGAACCATCGGTCCTGTTGTTTTCTCCTCCAGACTGTTCATCCACCCTATCTTATCTAGATAGATCTGTAGGGATGATAATATGCACCCGAAAAACAAGGCATAGCAAGACAAAGCAACAAAAGAGAACATAATGATGACCAAAAAAAGACCCATGAAAGAATAAATTAATTTTTTAAAAAAGAAAAAAAAATTTAAATTTAAAAGAGAAAAAAAACCCTGTAAATAGATTAAGGTCTGATTTTTGGCCTCTAGGTGTGTCCTCCAGTCAAGTCCCATGGGTGCCAAGCTCTGGCCCCCGAGTCTATCCTTTGCATTCCCTGGGGAGCTCCCTGCTCTGCGCCCCCTGTTGCTCTGCCACAAGCCTTTAGTGTTTTGCCTTGGTGTCATTTTCTCATTTCTCTGAGATCTGTTTGAGGTGGAAATATCTGTGATTGGTGAACAAAAGGACTCGGTGGGAACTGATTATACCGTATGTGAAGAGTTTGCAATGGCTCTTGCACCTCACTGTTATAACCTTTAAAGTACTGAGAATCTGAGCTTGAATATAAGTCTTCCCTTTGATTATAGATTATATTATTAATAATAATCTGCCCACACAGGCTTATGTACTTGTCTGTGGATTAGCTGGAAATTCACTTGGATAAAGGTTTGTCCTAGGACAATCCTGTAAGACCCCGGATGTTCCTCTTTCTGATACCTGGCTGCCATCTACTCTATTCATCTCCAGCTGTCATGCACTGACAGTGCAGTGATCCCTGCGCTGGGGACCGAGTATTGAGCAGGGTCATATCACCAGAACAAGGCGTTCTTAGGTTAGGGCGTTGACCAACTGTAAGTTTAAGATACTTGCATATGTCTCATGTATATTTAGAGTCCACCGTGGGGCAGCATTACCAGCTTGAGAAATAATGTAAACAGATGTCTGTGGACATTTGGTATTTGTAAGAACAATAACACCTTGGTCAATAGTATAGAATCTGAATTCTTCTAAAGCAGTGGTTCTCAACCTTCCTAATGCTGCGGCCCTTTAATACAGTTCTTCATGTTGTGGTGACGCCCCAACCATAAAATTATTTCCGTTGCTACTTCATAACTGTCATTTTGCTACTGTTATGAATCGGGCAACCCCTGTGAAAGGGTCGTTCGACCCCCAAAGGCTCTAAAGCCTTTTAGACTAAAATACATGAAAGCTTACCTGTAAGGATTTGAAACTTAATTGACAGAACACTGCTGAAAAAAACAATACGGGTTTGACACAAAGCCAAGGGCAGAACAATTTGTCTATGGAATTAAGACATCACAGACAGCCAAGGAAACACGAAAATGGCAAATGTAAGGCAGTTTCAAGTTGGCACTCGTTGTGTAACTTCAAAGCTGTAGAGATTTGAACCAGTGTCCAAGGTCTCCAAAGTCCATATTCCGGGGATAGTGGTCCTTGGCTGCTTCTCACACTTGGGTGTTTCAGCTTAAAGTCCAACGAAGTATTTCATCTGCATCGAGTGTGTTTTAGGCAAAGTCCAGTTCGCACAGTGAGGTTCTCAAAATGAGTCTTCGATGGGACCTCTGAAGAAGCTGTATACCAAAAATGAAACGAAACAAAAACCCTGATTGTCAAAATTCAGGCAGCCAACTGCATGTGCCCTAGGTCACTAAAAAGTGAGGTGGGCGGGGGGTGTGTCTTCCATCAATGCACAAGGGTAACGTTATACAAGGAAACTAGAGAATTGAATTCGTAGATATCAGGGCATGGGAACCTAGTGATACATGTAGAGATGTTCTCTGGGGGAAACTGTAATCGAGAATTCCCATAGCACAACAGGAACCAACCCTGACAACCCATGTGTACCTGCCTCAGAGCCTGGTCTTGTGCTCGCCTGATCCTGAGACCCCTGTAGCCCAGCCTTGACGGTGAGGTTTGTGCCTGGGTTCACACTGACTTCCTGCACTGTGTCTCACACAGCAGTGGCTGACCATGGCCCACGCTCCAGTCGACCATTTCTGATCCAGCTGATCCTTGTCACCTTCTTTGTAGATGCCCAATCAGCTCTTCATGGAGTCTGCATTGTTTTTAGCCTCACCATCAGGTTAAACTGGGCATTCCACTGCAAGCCTGGTACTGGAGCCTGGCACCCCCTGGACATCCAGTGGTTACTGAAAGTGAACGCAGAAGCTACACAGGAAAGTTTCAGGGACCTCCGAGCCTGCCCTATGTCTCTCCTCTGCTCCTCCTATGTCATGTTTATATACATATTTGAACACTTATTTGATGTTAAATAGTATCCATGGTCTCTTTCACTTGGCTCCCCCATTCTCTCTGCTTAAGCTAAGTTCTTGTCTGCTACCTGTTAAATGATTGTTTGCTTGTATGCATGTGTATATGTGTGATCCAAGGTGTTTCTAGAGATGCAAAGCGGTCCCTAAGATTGCCTCCTGCAGCAACCTACCACAATCCACCTGGGATCCACTTTAACTTTATCTGGACTAACCAAAGGTAGGAACTTCAATAAGCAAGGTGCCAGAAGGACAATTTGTGTTGATTTACTAATCATGTTGAATTAATTAAAGGTTATTACCATTTAATCTGTCTCTAGCCTCCCCTCCTTTATTTACCAGCTCCTGTCTTATTTACCAGGCAGATAAGTCAAGATGCTGAGATTGGGACAGATACGGATCTCAGATCAGGCTATGCTGTGTGGAAAGACAGTGGATCATATTTGCTTGGGTGTTTTGTGCTTCCTGGAAGGTGAGCGACCCTGGAACATGGGCAGGGGGACATATTTCAGGCCAGGTACTCTCAGCCAATAGGTAGGTATGTAAGACCGGCTCAAGGCAGAACATTGCCTTTTGCCTCTGGAATCCCCTAGGGTTGAGCTCAAAGATATACAGGCCTGTGCATCCTGACAGTGAAATGAACCCTCCACCAATGACTTCTTTGTTGCATATTTCTCCACCAGGGTGCATTGAGATATCCACAGGTTAGGGTGCCTGGTCAGCATTTAACAGATTTGTTCAGAGCGAGATTGGCCCTCTGTTCTCATGAGGAACTCTTTGAGGACTTACTTCTCCATGAGTGGAGAGCCCCAGGGTGCTCCGAGAGGGAGTTGCTGGCACAGGACCCACAGGGTGCTCTGGGATTGACACCTTTCCAGTTAGAGGGTGAAGATCCAACTCACACTTGCAGTATGTCTTGTGAGGTTCAGTTGCTGGTTCACGGGGATTTTAAGGCATCATGGACCCAAATAGTTTAGGGTTACCAGCTCACACTAGTAGAGGGGGTGTACAAAATCTTCTGAGCCCTTTTTCTAGGTCTTAGAAAAAGGCAATGTTAATTTTGAAAAATGGGTACAGTGGTTCCAATGTATATACCTTTAATTTCCTGCTTCTTCCATCTCTTGTGACATGAGGGTGCCCTGGGAATGAGGAGATGGATGATACAATGACCAGTCATTAATTTACTTCATGCAACGTGGATTTCACCCCATCCTCTAGGGAGAAAACAGGTTAAATTGTGATCTACTAATCAGGGAGTAAGTTAATTGAGCCCTCAGGCATATTGCTTATTGGGTAACACATCCTGTATTTGCCTAATAGCAGAAAAGACTCTTTGAGGCCAGGACATAATGGAGCTGAGGTCCACAAGAGAGTTGTGATAGCTCTTGGCCATGATGTTGTTTGTCATACTTAAACATTTATAAACCACTTTATTTTGCCAAGTGCCATGAACCAAACACAAATGATTTAAAAGTTAACTGAAAATGTCTTTGTGATTCGGGGTTTTGCCTATCTACCGATCATAGTCCCTTACACTTAGGTAAAATCTGAGAGAGAAGAGCGCTCCACACACATAATTAGCAACATGGGTTTCATGGTGGATTAGGTTTGGGGTTCAGTTTAGGGTTGTAGTGTGTGTGCTTGAGTCAGAGCCTGTTCATAAGATCAGAATCTACTCCTGGGATTGATAGTCTCAGTTCAAGAACAAGAGTCATGGATAGAATTAGTAGTTGAGTGTCATGAGTTGAATGTCAAGCGTTAGAGGACAGATTAAAGGGCTTTATGTTTAAAGTATTTAGTGTCTAACATTGTTTGGAGTTGATTAGGCGCTTATAAGTTAAGGGATAATGATGTAGGGTATGGCTTAAGGATTAGAGTTGTGGGGGGTTGGTTCCAGAATTTGAGATTTAGGGTCATAAAGTTAGGTAAGGTTATAGAATATATTCAAGGTTGTGATCCAGATTCAAGTAATTGGGAGAAAGGCAATATGCTAGGTTTTTAATGTACGGTGGTGGGATTTGTTAAGCATGTTAAATATGTAGTAGGCATCAGAGGATGCCCAGGGTGTTAGTAGAAGTTCTGCATGGTACAGGGCTTTTCAGGTCGTTAGGAGTTCAGTGGTTCAGGAGATTATCAGTGTGTTTTAGGATGCTCACCATGTTAAGGTGTAAAGGTTAATGGTTTGAGAGTTGGGAATAGAAGTGAATGGTTAGAGAGTTACGGACCAAAAAGTTATTTTTGTGTGTTGAAATGTAGACTACACTTTAAAAAAATATTTAATAGTTATGGTATTTATGTCATATTTGGCATCTATTACATATAAAATTATTTATTATGATTAGAGAAATCTTTATTTCTTCTCTTTGGAAGAGTTCCTCCTTTTTAAAAATTGCCTTTTTCTAATTGCTCTGCCTATGACATACAATATACTCTTTAATATCAGTAGTGAAAGTGGATGTGTATGCTTGTCCTGTTTCTAAGTTGGGGTGATGGTTTGTCTCTTTACATTAAGTGCGATATTTGCTGTGTTTTGTTTTTCATGAATGTATATTAGCATATTGTGTAATACCTGTTTCATGTTAGATTTGTTGTGTTGTTTTTTTTTTAACCTGAAAAGCCTTTTACTTTGTTTAGTACATTTTTTGTGCCTATTTAGATCATTTATTTTTTTCATTAATTGGTATATTACAGAGCTTATTTTCATATGTTAAATCAACTCTGGGACAAATTTCAATTAAGCATGGGAAATAATTATTTTTATGTGTTGTCTGACTCAGTCCCCCCAAATTTTAAGAACTTTTTCATATATAGCCATTATCAGTATTGTCTACAGTTCTCTTGAAGTATCGTTATCAGGCATTTGTATCAGATTATTACTGGTCTCATAGAAAGTGTTAGTAAGTGTTCTCTCACCACCATTGTGATGTTCACCCAATACTTTGAATTAAACAACAAAACATTAAAGTGGTGTTTATTCATAAGGTCTGAATACTCTAGCTGCCACAATATTCAGCTTCAATCAGTCATATAGTTAGGTTGGAAGTTTCTTGTGGAATTTAATTTTGATTCAGTTGATTGTAGACCTGAGCATCCTGACACCCACTCAACTCTCATAGATCACTTGCACTGGCTGGATCCTCTGGTCTTGCAGCTGACCCCTCAGTGTAGAGGGATACACGATTTACACTATTGTCAGACATATAGTCACACCTGAGTGGCTGTGTGCCGCTCTCACATTGATCCCAAGTTTGGGGAAATACTCTGCCGTAAGGCATGCTGTGCTGACTTTGAGAACGGTATCAATCAAGGAGGGCAGGAATTTCTCAATGATTTTGTAGTCACCTCATTTGTTCTCATTTAAAAACAAACAAACAAACAAAAACAATAGAAGCCAATTACTATAAGAGACCCTAAGTTCCAGCAAACTTCCCCTGAAGGGTTTGGCATCTGATACCATGAAAGTAACCTTTGGAAACAAAACTGACGCACTAACCTTTGGTGTGTGTCTGTGTGTTGATTAGTGGTTTCTGAGGCTGTTGTTAGCTGTCATTGTGTTGATCCCATCTCACAGGGCCCCGGTGCATGGCAGACTGAAGCACTGCCCTCTCCTGGGCCACCCTCACAACCTAGGATGAACCCATTGTTTGCAGTCACTGTGTCGATCCATTTAGTCGAGGGATTGTTATTTTTTACTGTCTCTCTTCTTTACCAAAAATTGTGTCCTTCTCCTGGGACTACTCTCTTCTGATAACGTGCCCAGAGTATGTAATATGAACTCTTACCATCCTTACTTCTAACCAGCACTCTGACCTTACTTCTTCCAAGACAGACTTGTTTATCTTTTTGGATGCTCATGGTACTTGCAGTCTTCTCAGCCAACACTACAATCCAAACACGGCAGTTCCTCTTCAGTCTTCCTTATTCAGTGTCCAGCTGTCACATGCATGTGAGGAAATTGACAGTGCCATGATTTGGGTAATATCATTGCTTTCCGACACTCTAACGGTGTCTTGTTCAGCAGATTTATCCAATGCAGCAGATCTATTGATCTCTTGACTGTTAGTATCACCTGGGTTGTTTTGTAATTTCCCATAATCTAACATTTTTTGGTTTGTTTTTCTGGAAGGAGTTAAAACTTATTCAAGCTTAGATTAAGAATGTTGATCAAGGAGGCGCCTCAAAGCTAACCTTGCTTTGCAACTACCCTGCCTGAGAGCCCTGAGATTGAAGCCTGCCCTTTAGATCTAATGGTGAGCCCTGTATTCCAGATATCCATGATGACTGGCAAGAGAGAATCTAAAACCACTTGTATTTTTCTAGGAGACTGACTTGCAATTTAGTTTTAGAGGGCCCCTAACCTACACCCCCTATCCTATCACTACCACCTCCACCTCCACGAGGCTTTCAAAAGAGCAATGCCAGTGATATCCTACAACAATGACATCTTTGACTCAGGGTAACACCCCCCACCCCTACTTTATCCAGCCTAGCCTCTTCCTACAACACTCTTTTTTTTTCATACCTCTCCAGGCTCCTGGTGGAGCATGTTTCACAAGCGCAAGCCTAGGCACTAGCTTTTCCCCTCTCCAGAGAAGACCAAGACTATGGGTGGGACATCAAGGCACCTAAGCCAAGGAGCCCTCTCCCATAGGGTATTGTTTGCCATCTGTCAGCATTACTTAGAAAGCTTAGAAGTGAGGCCTTAGCCAAGTTGACAGATGGTTGATATGCCATCTCTTTCCTAGATCATCTCATGTATTTTATTAATCATTTTATTAGGGGCTCATACAATTCTTATCACAATCCATATGTACATCAATAGTGTAAAGCACATTTGTACATTCATTGCCCTCACATTCTCAGAACATTTGCTCTGCACTTAAGCCCCCGGTATTAGGTCCTCATTTTTTCCCCTCCCTCCCCGTTTCCCCCTCCCTCATGAACCCTTGATAATTTATAAATTATTATTTTGTCATATCTTGCCCTGTCCGACGTCTCCCTTCACCCGCTTTTCTGTTGTCCGTCCCCCAGGGAGGAGGTCACATGTAGATCCTTGTAATCAGTTCCCCCTTTCCAACCCACTCTCCCTCTACCCTCCCAGTATCGCTTCTCACACCACTGGTCCTGTAGGGATCATCTGCCCTGGATTCCCTGTGTTTCCAGTTCCTATTTGTACCAGTGTACATCCTCTGGTCTAGCCAGACTTACAAGATAGAATTGGGATCCTGATAGTGGGGAGTGGGGGAAGAAGCATTTAGGAACTAGAGGAAAGTTGTATTTTTCATGGTTGCTACATCGCACCCTGATTGGCTTGTCTCCTCCCCGAAACCCTTCTGCAAGGGGATCTCCAGTGGCTTACAAATGGGCTTTGGGTCTCCAGGCCGCACTCCCCCCCTCATGCACTATGATATGATTTTTTGTTCTGATGATGCCTGATACCTGATCCTGTCGACACTTTGTGATCTCACTTTCTTCACCACATTTCCTTATTCCCCCGCTTTGTCTTCAGCGGATGTGTCAGGAAGGTGAGCATCATAGAATGCCAACTTAATAGAAGAAAGTATTCTTGCATTAAGGGAGTACTTGAATGGAGGCCTAATGGCCACCTCAGTATTAAACCTATAAATATATGCACATAGATGTACTTCCCCATCCCCATGCAAATATATTTGCATATGTACATGTCTTTATCTAGACCTCTATAAATGCCCTTTGCCTCCCAGCTCTTTCCTCCCTGTCCTTTGACTTTCCTCCTGTCCCACTATCATGCTCAGTCCCAGGGTTTCAGCAATTTCTCCTGGTTACATGCCCCTTGATCATGCCCTACCAGGCCTCCCACACGTTCCTCACCACCGATTTGGATCACTTGTTGTTCCCTTGTCCCTGGGTGTGCTAACACCACTACCTTTCCCCCCACCTCCCCCTTTCCCATCTCCCTCCGGAGCTGTTGGTCCCGTTGCTTTCTCCTCCAGATTGTTCAACCAGCCTATCTTATTTAGACAGACCTGCAGAAATAATAACATGCACAAAAACAACACAGAGCAAAACCAATCAACAATATACACAAAACAACAACAACAAATGAATGACAAAAAACAAAACACAACAAGAAAGAAAAGCTTGTAGTTAGTTCAAGGATTGTTTGTTGGCCTTTAGGAGTATTTTCCAGTCCAGTCTGGTGGGGCACCATGCCCTGGCCCCAAAGCATTCCTTGGGGACCTCACCGCTCCTTGCTGTTCTGGTGCACCCCCTTAGTGTTTTGCCTCGGTGTGGTGGGATCAGATTCGGTGCAATTCCCACACTCCCACACTGTGTCTCCGGTGTTGTCCCCTGTAGGGCTATGGGTCAGTGAGGGTCGTCATGTCTCATAGTGGGGCTGGCCATGTGGTCCTCTCTGTGGACTGAGTCACTACATAGTGCTGCTGGTTGTTTTTTTTTCCGGGGGGAGGTGGGAGGGGGAATCAACCTCACAGCCTGGCGGGCCAGGATGTGCTCCACTCTCTCTTCCTCCCTCATCATCTGCACCCATGTACTCCGATCAGATATGTCCCTCTCCCGGAGCTACAGATTCAATGCTGTCCTTTGAAATCAATTCTTCTGGGAAGAGGGGCATCTCGTGTATTTTTAAGCTTCTGCCCTCACCTGGGCTCTTTGTATCACCTATCTAGCTACGCCTTGCTATTCCTTGACTGTAGGATGCAGTCTTTTACAAAAGCTATAACATTGGAAAACCTTAAAAACATGAGCTGAAGAGTAGAAAATAAACATCCCTCTTGACTTATTTTCTAGTTAAGGTGGTCTCTGCTTTGGACAAGGTAGGACTTTCTGCACGTGTCCCCCTATCTCTTATCCTCCACCTCTAAATCAAGTTTGGCTGAATACCACACTCAACTGTGCATGTTACTGTGGGCTTATGAAGGGCTCCCTCAACCATAGGCATTTCTTCACACACAATATAGAGTATATTATCTATGGGACACAAGGGGATTGGGGCAGGATAAATTTTGATGAGGAGCGCAGTATGGGTGGAGTGGAATAGATGAGCATTATTCAGCTTGACCACGTTAACGTAACATGTCGAGGGTCACGCACGGAGGTGGAGTGTGGGCTGGTAAAGTCCGTTCTTCACGAAATAGTCCTTCAATTAGATATCTGGTGAAAACATACTTATCTTCAATGGGGCTTGAGATGATTCATATCTTTAAAACTCCCATGTTATTCTAGCAACAAGTAATATGTGTATAAGATGTGGATTAAAAGTAAATTATGATAGAGAAATTAGTAAAGTGAGATATATGTAAAAAGATGAGCCACAGAACTGTAAATCATGACAGAGAGTGGAGAGAGGAACTTTTATATTGAAATCAAGAAATAAAATAATAGAAAATAGCTGTGAGGTAGTGAGGAAGAAATAAACAGGAACAGGGTGTGATTGCTACTTAAAATACATATAATTAATTTCTGCTTTTTAAAATTATGATTAAAATATTAGGGAAAATGTCTTTTTAAATTCTCCCAGATTTCTAGAAAACAAAGGAATGTTGGTGTTTCAGTCACATAATCACCAAAATATATATACATAATAAAAAATAAAATAAATGAGAAGAATTTGTAGTTGAAAAGTGCACAGGAAATAACAGGAACCAGAAGCACTGATCGCATACCCTAATTCTCTAAATTAGCTTTGATACACAGTGCAGTGTTTTAGTAGTACAGAAGTAAAAACTTGTGTCATAATAAATTCACTGACTTAAACTAAAAACATATATTCTACTTGAAAATTCACCTAAGTTGTTATCAAATTCCAGCCCTGTGACAACATAGGTCAACCCTCAACCTAAACATTTAACCACAAAATCTGTGCAGTAATCCAGTTTCACCGTTTTCATTCAGAATCCATTCATCCTCTGAGATGTGAAGGTCAACGACAGTGGGTGGGGGGGGCTGAGGAATGTGGTCTGTAAGGATAGAGTGGACTCTGTCTTCATTGCAAACACCATCCGAGTAGAGCATGCTCCTGAGTCTAGGAGGCGGAATGGTCACTATTTAGGGGAAACAGTACAGGCCACGAACCTGACACGCCTTATTCGACACTGTTTCCTATTCTATTTCAGGTCAGTGGTACACAGACATACAGTCCAGTCTAATCCCCAGGAAGGATTTCAATGTCTGACTGCCGTGTGAACAAAATTCATTCACCGGGCTCCAGACTTCCTAGTTGCTCTGCTGCTTGTATGTAGAGAGAGCATTGATTTGGCATCTAAAAGCTGCAGCTACAAAATGGTGAGTACTATAGAGACCTGGGGTATTTGTATCATACAGAGTAGGGTTAGAAAGGAATTATTAGGAAAACTATGCCCAAGATGTGAAGTTCCTCCCTAAGGTAAAGGCATGGCAGAGGCAGGGGCCGAGTAACCAGCTTTATGAAGCATTCTATCGCTATCAAATATAAATGTGGTTTCAGGCACTGGATTGCTATGATGATCTTCCTTATATGACTGGGAGCTGGTTATACAGGGATATAAGGCATAAACTTCCCAGTTTGGGCCTTGGTTCATTGTGATGGGGAACAGAAATTCCTGAGCAGTCTGGATATGAAGCTTACCAGAGGGTATGGATTTTCAGGTCATTGGGAGTTGCCCTGTTCCATCCCTACAGTTTCCTTTATTCCCTTCAGGCAGCAAAACATTTACATAGAGTTCTAAAAATGGTTATAGTGATTATGGATTCAGTCCTTTCTTTGCCTCAT
The DNA here is from genome assembly GCF_000313985.2 of Echinops telfairi. Lineage (NCBI taxonomy): Eukaryota > Metazoa > Chordata > Mammalia > Afrosoricida > Tenrecidae > Echinops > Echinops telfairi. Next base: position 390,777 of record NW_022111361.1, on the reverse strand, counting down.
CAATAAATGAGTCTGATGACAAGGTGTCCAGTTGGTCAATATGTGGGAATTCCCTATTCATTATATTTGTTTTCATTACTTTTATTGATGGTGGTGATGTGCCCCCTAGAAGCACTCCTGTTGATAATGACCCTTTGTACAACAGCAGGAACCCTGCCCAGTCTTGCGCTAGCTTCACAATGCCTGACAAATTAACCCTATTATGGCACTATTGTTAAATACAGCCATTGAAGATGGTTCTGTTTTTTGTTACTTAGTTTGTTTGTTTTTAACCAACATGTCCTTTTCTCTGCATGATTCCATTCCTGTAACACACCCATGTATGTGGGATGATCCCTTACCATCTTTGCTTTTTAATAGCATTTGTCCTGTACTTCTCCCAAGAGAACAAACCAGAAAATACAAGCCACTTGCCATAGAAGCGATTCCAACTCATCGAAACCTTAAAGGAGCGGGTGGAACCCTCCCCGTGGGCTTCCTACACTGTAGCTCTGTCTGGGGGTAGAAAGCCTCATCAGCCGTTAAATGGCTGAAGTTTCAAACTACTGATCTAGCTCTTAGCAGCCCAGTATGCCACCAGGCTCCTTATTTCAAGATAGATTTGTTTATTCTTCTTGCTGTCTGTGGTATATTCAGTATTCTGCCCCAATACCACAAAATTCAAATGAATTAATTTACACTTTTTAAATTCATTGAACATTAAAGCAAATACATAGAGGATAATGAAAATATAATAGCTTGAACCAAGATAATCTTAGTTCCAATTGAAATCTTGATTTCAACTCTTTAAGTAGGTTCTTTGCAGAAGATTTGCCCAATAAAATACGTGTTTTGATTTCTTTGTGTGTGTGTGTGTGTGTGTGTGTGTGTGTGTGTGCGTGTTTTCATTTCTTGACAGCTTTTTCCAAGGATACTGATCATGTATCCAAATAATATATAAATAACTGACTTTAGGTGATGCTCAAACTGTTAGGATGGTGCTTATTGGTTCACTTGTGAGGATTTTTATTTTCTTTGTGCTGCATTGTAATCAATACTCAATCTATAGTGTTGGATCTTCATTAGTAATTTCTTCCCATTCTCTGCACTTTCAGAAAGAAATATATGTCTTTGTATATCAGTTTATTAATGTGATTTTTCTCCAATCCTGATACCATGTTCTTCAAAAGTCTAAATGATCATATTATGTGTAGAGTATTACATTAAATATATGCAGCATCTATCCTGATTTTTAAATTAAACGATGTCCCATTGTTCTGTTTGAGTAGCTAGCTCGTTTTTTCTACTGTAACCATCCCCATTGATAAAATAAGACAGACCAATATTTTTTTAAATCATTTTATTAGGGGCTCATACAACTCTTATCAGATTCCATACATACATCAATTGTGTAAAGTGCATTTGTACATTCACTGCCCTCATCATTCTCAAAACATTTCTCTCCACTTAAGCCCCCGGCATTAGGTCCTCATTTTTCCCCTCTCTCCCTCCCCGCTCCCCACTCCCTCCCTCCCCACTCCCCACTCCCTCATGAGCCCTTGATAATTTATAAATTATTAT
>NW_022111361.1:376451-389117 GCF_000313985.2 Echinops telfairi | reverse complement strand
TCAGCTCCTCATTTCCCTCCCCGCTCCCCACTCCCTCCCTCCCCACTCCCCACTCCCTCATGAGCCCTTGATAATTTATAAATTATTATATTGTCATACTTTGCCCTGTCCGATGTTTCCCTTCACCCACTTTTCTGTTGTCCATCCTCCAGGGAGGAGGTCACATATAGTTCCTTGTAATTGGTTCCCTCTTTCCAACCCACTCTCCCTCTACCCTCCCAGTATCGCCACTCACACCACTGGTCCTGAAGGGCTCATCCTCCCTGGATTCCCTGTATTTCCAGTTCCTATCTGTACCAGTGTATATCTTCTGCAGACCAATATTTTTAGGGTGTTTTCTTATTGAATCTTACACAAGAACCGTCATATATCAAAAATAACATCAGAAGTTCTCATTCCAGAAGTGCTTCTTAATCCATCTTGAGTTTCTTTCGGTTCCGTCGATCCAGAATTGCAACTGTTTCAATTTTTTTTCAGCAGAATGTCACATTTGTGTCCTAATAATAATGTGGTTTGAAAATGTGCACATTGTACTTAATTTTTGTGTGTGTGTGGGGTGGGGGGGATGCACATCAATATGGATATCCATCAGTCTGTAGACAAATACCTGTTTTTCAAATTTGGGAGCATAGACTATTTCCAAATTTGAATGGGTTTGCTTAAACATAAAATTGATATTCAGTAAATTACTGATATTTGTTTATCACAAATAATTCATAGCACATTTGAATTATATGTTCAATTTGTTCAGTTCTTGATTATTTACTGTCTCCTGAAATGGTTGATGAGAGGCAACATACAAACAAATTGCCAGTATTTCAGAATTTAATAGTTAATATTTCATCATTCATTCGTTTTTGAAAAAATGTTTTATGTGTTGCTATAGAAGGTTGTTCCCTCTCTAAACACACACACACAAACAGGGAGAGAGAGAGGCGATGACATGATATGTGGTATTTGTCACAGAGAGTTTCTGAGTATCATAAACTCTTTAGTTAGGGTATTGATGGGACTTAGACAGTCCAAGTGGGAAGCGTTAGCTTACTCTGCTATAAACTCGAGAAGCCTTCAGAACATTAGTAGAAAAATGGAAGTTTTACACAAAAATTTCTCCGGGTCTTATATTGATAAGTCCAAGAGATGAAATCTTGGAGAAATGAATGTAGCTGATTGGAGAACAAGAATAATGGCTAAATTCTAAGGTAGGCCTTACAGAACAGACAGCCATATGTCACATTCCTGTGACATGAAGGTTCCTCAGGAGTATAAGCCTCACCTTTCTTTTGACCCATAATCGAATGCTTGGTCCTCAGATGAAGCTGGTGATGTGGCTCTTTCAGGACTCAGTGACTGTTGAGGACGTGGCTGTGGATTTTATCGCAGAAGAGTGGGCACTGCTGGATGGTTCTCAGAAGGCACTTTACAGAGAGGTGATGGTGGAGACCTTCACAAACCTAGCTGTAGTAGGTATGAGTAGCTTCATGATTTCCAATTAATTTATTATTTACCAGATATATACAGTTGTTACCGCAGTCACTGGGCTAAAAGATAGGTAAACCTGATCAAATAAGCCAATTAAGTTAAAGTTCTCTCTGAAGCAATTATATCTTGGGTTTCCCATGCTCACTCTCCTACTACTTTGCCATTTGGTCACACAAACATAACTTGCATGGTGTCATTCTGGAAGAAATTGCTATCTGTATTACCCATGCTGAACAGGTGTCTAGGGCACTTGCAAACTGAGCAGGCTAGTAGTAAGGCACAGATGTTCACTTCTGGAGTATAAGCCACTGAGAAACATTTGAATCACAATGGAGTACTTTCTGATACAGTGCCGGAAAAAGACCTCCTATGGATAAAAGATACGCACACCCTCATCTTTTTCCCTCAGCACCGGGTCAAGTGGTTGTTGTACTTAGCAGCACAGTGGGTACCGCCTTTGCCACCAGGGCATTAGTGTGTTTATTAAATATTTGAAGGGCAGAATAAAAGGTCATTTATTTTGAAAATAATTCACATTTGCCTATCTCCAGAAATCTTGAAAATTAAAATATTAACTCAATTCTAGGGAGTTGTTAATTGAAAATTCTTTTTCCATCCTGAACACCATATTTTTAAAACCTATTTTGTTCTCTCAGAGTAATAAGAGCATTGATGGGCGAAAATGCAGAACATTCATCCAGGTCCACTGTATCAAGACAGCATTGATAAGCTCTTCATTGAAGAAATTGTATTTGATAAACCAATTAGCAAAATTCTCATTTGAATAAAAAGACAATTCTGCACATATGCCTGCATTTGTTTATCGCTTTTTAGGAATTATAATAGCAATTATGTTCATGAAGATTAAAAAGAAAATCCTCCTTTTACTTCTTTAATGTTATCTCTGCCTTGTACCCACTACCTTTTAAATTTGATCTTCTAATTACAGGCTGTTAAGTTTCAAGGATGAATTTGCTTGCTAATTGATGTTTGATCATTTTCAAGACATGATAACAACAAAATGTGACAAATTATTTCTTGTCTCACAGCTACTTCGTGTCTGTGTTTAGTGTTTTACATTTTATGTTCCATACTATGAATTTAATCTTAAATAACTCATTCTTCTCTCAAATGTCAATGATTAAGAAAACTTACCCACCGAAGATGTAATAGTAAGATTCTCGGAAAATTATCTAAGTGCCTCCATATTTAAAAAACTCTGCGAGTTTCATGGCTGCGAAAAGCAGGGTAACAACCAGAACGCACTTTTGAGGTGAGTGTGATTTACCTCAGAGAGCAATGCTCCAGCTTAGTTCGAAGGACATGTTACGTTAAGCACATGCATAAGGAAACAGACTGAAGCAAGAACTTTGTTTGGCATATTAAGTACATGTGGTAGGATTACGCACTGAGTGAATAAAACAAATGTAGCAGTTCAGAACCTTCCAGTGACTCTGGGGAATAAATTCTTTAGTGATCTCATTCTTTAATTTTCACAGATAAGTTATTATGAGTCAAAATTGTTTGTGATTGTGTTAGTCTGGGTACATTAGAGAAACAAATCCACAGAAACTCATAGGTGTAAGAAAGAGTTTTATATAAAGGGTAAGTGCGCATCAGGAAAACATCCCAACCCAGTGCTGCCCAAGCCCACAAGTCCAACATTAGCCCATCTGTCCGGCACCAATCCACAGTCCCCCTCCATCTCACAAAACACACATAATGATGCCGACTGCAGGAGGAAAGCCGAGTCAGTGAACGTGTAAGCATCTCAGCACTGGCAGGGGTTTCCACACGGCTGCTCCAGCACCCAAGGCTGTATCGGGGTAGGTCCATGTGGCTTCTCAGGGATGTCTTGCAGGAAGTGAGCCAGCCTTGCAGGCTGAAGCAGAGAACTGACTAAGGCAGCTGCACCCTGGTGTGACCATTACAAAGCAAGAGACCTGAGAACTCGAAAGGCAAGGCTCCCCGAGCCATGTATCCCCCTGCCCTTCAACTAACCCTACATGTGTTTATCGGCCAGGTTGGCACAATAAACTAAGTACCTCAGTGATCTAATGACATGTTTACATGTATACATGTAGAGATATATATTATACACATGTCAAGATCAGTTGTTTTGTATGATATTTATAACAAGTTTAGGTACACAGTCAACACACCATCTACACATATTCCCCCTCTGCTGTAGCATATATTTGAAATCCTAGCGACAAGAAACAGAGTGGAATGTTGCACAGGGCTTCTTGTGGATGGTCACTTTGATGGAGGTTGATTATCTAGTTTTATTACTGGGGAGAAGCTTTTTTTGTTTCAAGGGCACCATCACTTAATAACCCAACAGCTAATTCACTTGGTGAAGAGGTTACTTATGGGCCTGCTAATGCAAAATCAGTAGTTCTAAACCACCAGTCAGTCGTTCCAGGGAAGAAAGGGTTACAGTCTTCGAAAGTTACAGGGGCATTTCTGTGTGGTTCTGTACAGTCAATATGAGTCATAATTCAATCAAAGGGAATTTTAAGACATAGTTGGAGCATCAAAAAGATCATGAAAACAAATTTTTCCATATTTTGATGCCCAGTTCATGTATTTATAGATTAATGTAAATGTATGTTTGTATATTATATAAATGTAGATGCAGAAATATAACCATGGTAATGCATTCATTGTATAAAGCATTCGGCTTCTAACTACAATGACAGTTGTTCTAATATGTCAGCCACACCCTATGATAAATATGACACTTTTAATAAAAATATTTTTATTCTATCTTAAAGGGTCACTGTGAATGGAATGACTCAGTCACTATTTATATTTATATTTGAATATAGTGTAGAAGCATAAGTGCAATACATAATATTGTTATATCTGTATCTATATGCCTTAAAATATATAAATTTGTTTGACACTTATAGCTCAAGAAAAGTCCTTAATTGAATTTAAACTATCAACATGTAACAATGTAGATTACAGACATTTTGTTGAATATCTGTATATGTGGGTTTTTTTATATGTGTCTGTAATGTGTTAACAGTACTGCCACTGTATATTTTAATATATGTGCATTATATTTTGCATACTAGAAACACATTTGTCTTACACCCAGTTATGTAATTCCTCCATATTTTGTTAACACCGTGATAATTACAGTTGTACCACATTCAGATTTTAAAATTTATGATTTGTTATACAATTGAGGGAGAAAACTGTGTATCTACTATTGGTGGTAATGATGAAATAGTAAAAAAAACTTCTTTATAACTTCTTGTTTTTAACAGAAGATACTTGTCATTGATATCCTGGAGAAGATATGAGGAAAACACTGTTGATGAGATCTCCAGTCAAATTTTAATTCTTCCAGAATTAAAAAGGCCAGGATACTTATATCCCATGGAATATCTTCAGAACAAAAAATCGTTCAGTTCTCTTTCTTCACTAGAGCATAATAAGCAATTCCACATTCAGTGCAATGCTCATCAATTTAGGAATTGTGGTAAAAACAATATGCACACGACAGTAGAGTTTCAAGCAGGAAACAAATGCTATGAAGAATGTAAAATTTTTAGAGATCCTTCAATACTTATGGATGATATGGGAATTTCCAATGGAGCTAAGTCTTATCAATGTAAGCACTGTGGGAAGGATTTTACTCAATATACATGCCTCATTCAACATATGAGAGCTCACAAGAAAGAAAAGTCATTTAACTGTATGGAATGTGGCAAAACTTTTAATAGCCCCTCAGATCTTACTAGACATAAGAGAACTCACAGTGGAGAGAGACCTTATAATTGTAAGGAATGTGGAAAAGCCTTTAATCTATCTTCAAACCTCACTCGACATATGAGAATTCACAGTGGAGAGAGGCCTTATGAATGTAAGGAATGCAAGAAAACTTTTACTCAATCCTCACACCTCACTGAACATAGGAGAATTCACAGTGGAGAGAGGCCCTACGAATGTAAGGAATGTGAGAGAGCTTTTAAACAGTCCATTTGCCTCAAACGACATATGAGAATTCACAGTAGAGAGAGACCTTATGAATGTGAGGAATGTGAAAAAGCCTTTACTCATTCATCAAACTTCAGTCAACATGAGAATTCACTGTGGAGAGAGAACTTATGAATGCAGGAAATAATTTAGTCTTCACACCTCACTAAAGTTATAAGGCATCATATTGGAGAGACATGAATGTAAGGGTTTGGTGACAAGCTTAGTGAATCCTCAAACTTTACTGTGCATATGAGACCCATGGTGCAGAAAGGTCTAAGGAATTGTGAAAAACCTTTATCACTGTTTAGTAGTGTACTATATTCTTTGATTTCCACTTGATTTTGTGATCTGATGACTTCTATATGCACAACATAAAATTTATAAATTGTTTCTTTGATTTATATTGAAATATTATTTTACTATCACCAAACTATAGGAGTATTAGAATGTTTTATCCACTATTTTCTAACATTTTAATAAAGATGATATTAACAATAATGTGCCACTTTTTCTGAACAAATATTTTTTATATGCATAAATCCTTAAGAGGGATATGGCTGACATATGGCATACGTATGTATAACAAGAATGTGTCAAATGGTTTTAAGGGTCTGTGGCATTCTGTGATCTCATCAGTAATATTTTAATGCACTTTCTGTTGGAAAAGCAGAGGCTCCTTTCTGGAGGAATGAAAATCACTTCTTTGTCAGTGGTACCAGGAAAGGGCGTTCAATAGGTGAACACCTACCACACAGGGAACCTATACATAATTAGGTGATGAAATTTTCTATAGCAACCTTAACTAAAACTGTACTGTGACTTCAGGAAGAAAATATTCTTTCTTGTGTTCCTTGTAAAGGATGTCGCTATTTTTTAGAAATCACAATTTCTGGGACTTTGTCCAATACACTGTTGCTGCATAGAAACAGTTGGGCAGTGTATTTGAACCAAGGGGAGCCACATAGTATCCAGCCATGTATATGTCACATTTGGACTATGTCTGAAGCTTTTACTTACTTGGCACCAGGGTGGATCTATATGTGTCTAGGTAGCAGTGGCATCTTCATGTGGAAAATTGCGATCAAAGATTTCTGTTCCAACAGTGAATACTCAGGAACCTTGACTTCTCCAAGATTCTGGTTTTATTTTGTTTTCAAGTTGATAGGTCTCATCTCAGCCCAGAATTTTATTATTGCCACTTCCATGTTCTTGGAAACATGAGTTATCTATATAAATGAAGAAGGTGCAATTTCTGTGGCAGGCTAGCAAGAGAAACTCCTTTTTTGTTAGCTGCTAAATAACTTGCCTGCTTCTCCCTCCCATCACGTAAATTTGACTGCTGGTTGACCTGCCTGTTCTCCCTTCCCTTATGGGGAAGTCTCTGCTAGTGATTGATTTTAGAATGTTCTCAAGATCAGAACATTGTAATTAATAGTATTGTTTCTTTTGATGATGTAACCAGGAGCCAGGTTGTTATCATCAATGCTGTACCCTGTTGGGCTTACTAACGCTAAAGAACAGTAACATTAATTTTGCTTTCTGCTTCTGTCCATGCTTGCTTAAGTCCTAGGAAAATGATTAAAGATGGACTGAAATGTCTACTTGGGACAGCAATCAAGGAATCACTTTTAGATTCTAACAGTCCGGTTATAACCAAATAAAGACTTTTCTAAATTATCAAGATTTTAGAGTGGCTGTCATTTATTTGAACCTACAACATGTGGTATGTTAGCCAGGAAGGGACTGTGTCTTGATACTAGTGGAAGTGCTGGGACTTATAGGGGAGGCGCCCCTGGTTTCCGCGGGATTTGGCCTGATTCTCCTGTTCCTCCAGATAAGTTTAACTGTGGGACTGGTCCCTTGGTTTGACTTGGGAAGGGGACCGGCTGTGGTCTGAACTCTTCCTGATCACTTCTCACCAGGACACTGTCTGAGAAGTCTGGTGGCTTGTTGAGCTGGCAGCTTGTCTTTTCAGACCCTCACTTAAGTTGGATGATTTATTGAATTGGCAACACGTTTGGTAAATTGGTTTGGCTAGCCATGGCTATTTGTCTTTTGTGTAACTTGGCCAGTCTGATTATTTGTGTTTTTTGTGTGTATGTATGTGTGTGTCCTTGTATTTCCCCAAACTCTTCTGTCAGTTTTCTTCCTCTCCTCCCTCCCAGTGACTGGGTTGCTGGCTATTAGCCTTGCAGTCACAGACCTGACTGAATGGAAGTCTGTAAAAACAAACAAGCAAAAACTTATTTTGGTTGTTATTTTTGTGCTTTCTATTGACAGATTTAAATTATTGGCTAAAAGTAAATGAATTTTAATCAGGACAAAACATTTTTTTACAAATTTAAAACCTTTGGTATTTTTAAAAGAACATTGACTGGTTTCATAAACAACCTGGGATTTAGACAGGCTGAATATTAATCTAATTTGCCAAGGCACTTGGCAAAAGTTTAAGCCTTTGGAATTAGATTTCTTTGTGCTTTTGTTTTTATTGTAAAAATAAATAATAATTTTAAACAGCTTATACAGAAAAAGTCTAGTTTGATTTTCAGTACTCCTGGTTTAATTTTTTGTACTGTCCCGGTGATGTTGCCTTCAAAGATCGTTTGCCTTTTAAAATTTGTTTTACCTGCTTTGCAGTGTTGTTTAAAATAGATGACCTGGCGAGCGCTGTGTGTTTGTTGCAAAACTGAGTAGTTTCACCCAGAGATTTGGGAACCGGAATGTGTTTTTGAATGGGTAATATTTGCTTCCCAGAAACACTTTGTAAATTCAGCCTATAAAGAGTGTTTCTTTCCTTTTTTTCCCTCCTTTTCTGGTAACTATATTTTCTCGTCTTAAGAAGGGAATTAATAGTTTTTAATTCAAATGTGTGTGTGTGTGTATGTGTGTGTGTGTGTGTGTGTTTGCTTGTATCTAATTAAAGCTCTAATTTTCAGGTCAGGCGAGCACCTGAGTGGTTTCACTTTAAGTGGAACTCCCTATTTGTCTGCATTATACTGAGAGGGTTAAAAATCAGCTCAAATAATTATCCTAAAGTGTCTGTCTCCTCCTCCCAGGTGAGTCTCATTCATCTTTGGTTAATTCTCAAGTTATCTTTTGGGTCACAGTTTTTGGCTACTCAGTGTCTTTGACTTTCTGTACAAGAACTTTCTGCCGTGCAGAGTGGAGACGCAAAGCCCATATGTAGGCCACTGGAGATCCCCTTGCAGAGGGGTCTTGGGGAGGAGACTATCCAGTCAGGGTGCGATGTGGCAATGATGAAACATACAACTTTCCTCTAGTTCCTAAATGCTTCCTCTCCCCCACCCCCACCCCCAACTATCATGATCTGAATTCTACCTTGCAAGTCTGGCTAGACCAGAGGATGAACACTGGTACAGATAGGAACTGGAAACACAGGGAATCCAGGGAGGATGATCCCTACAGGACCAGTGGTGAGAGTGGTGATACTGGGAGGGTAGAGGGAGGGTGGGTTGGAATTTGTGAAACCGATGACAAGAATCTTACATGTGACCTCCTCCCTGGGGGACGGACAACAGAAAAGTGAAGGGAGACATCAGACCGGGCAAGACATGACAAAACAATAATTTTTAAATTATCAAGGGTTCATGAGGGAGGAGGGAGCGGGGAGGGAGGGGGAAAAATGAGCTGATGCCAGGGGTTTAGGTGGCCAGCAAATGTTTTGAGAATGATGAGGGCAATGAATGTACAAATGTGCTTTACACAATTGTGATAAGAGTTGTATGAGCCCCTAATTTAAAAAAAATTAGAAAAGAAATTACAGGAAGGACAGTTAACATTATAAAGTAATTTTCTCTAGGATGAAACGGCTTATTTATTTTTTTAATCAGTGGTCTTAGGTGAACCCTGTGAAGGGACCGTTCGAAGCCCAAAGGGCTAAACCGCTGGTCTAGCCTCTTGATCATGTTGCAGCTCGATGACCTCATTTGGAGGTGGGAGAGAAAAATAGCTCACTGGAGGCCAGACATGTTCCCTCTGCTTTGTATTCCTGGTGACAAGGCACATGGAACTGTGCTGATGGAGCCAGCGCCCTGGAGCTGGAGGAGTCATGTGGAGACCCACGCCAGTACTGAGATGTGTCCACCACCACTGGATTCACAAAACTTTCTACCCACTGGCCTGTGATCTTCTTGCATTTAACATCATTGCATGGCTGCATGAGTGTAAAGAGGAATTTGTGGACTACTATTGACATATGGGGTAATATCAGACTTATGAACTTGATCTAGACTGGGCTGGGATGTTTTCTTAATGTACAATTGCTCTTTGATATAAAGTTCTCTCTTAAATACATACCAGTGTCTCTGGATTTGTTTCTCTAATCAACCCAGACTAACACACAGCCCAAAACATGAACTAAGGGAAGGTTTCCCAGGGGGGAGATTACTTTGTGCAAGGGTTGTGAACCCCACCTATGTGGAGTGAATTGAAGGAATTATTTGATGTGAGAACCCAGTTAGGAGATTAGTAGATCAATAATAGTAGTAAATATATATTTAAAAGAGGACAAAGGGCCAAGTAAAAGTAAAGATAAAACATGGTATTCCACTCATCCATTTACTGGGGGTGGGGGTGGGGTGTAAAAGTACCAAACAAAAACATGCAAGGTTTTCAACAGGTAGAAAAAAAGTATAATCCATGGTTCTCAGAGGAAGAAAATTTCTGTAAAGACAAGCTGGGATACAGGATGAGTGAGGTAAACTGAGGCACAGGGAGACGGACAACGATAGTTGACAGGACAAAGGGGGAGCAGAAACAGATTTATCAGCAAGTAAATAGCCCAGGGGAATCGCAGGTTTTGCTCAAGCTCTGAAATTTTGAGGTTTTTAAAGGAAAGCGGGGAGAGGGAGGTCAGTCCTGCAGCAGCAAGATTTATGGCCCAGGATGCAGTTTATCAGCTCTGGCAGGCAGGGTGTCCGGTTATCGGGGAGTCCAGCATCCCTGGTGCATCTCTCAGTCTCCTCATTCCAGGGGGACTTCGGGGACATGTGGGGGAGAGGGGGGGAGGGGCGGCCTGCTATAGCTGAGCCCAGTCACTTTTGATCTAGAGACCTAGGGAAAGTTCGTCCTAAACAAAAGAAAGCACACAGAGATGGGGAGAATATCCCCACATGGTCTCTGTATTCAAGTTAAGATGGTTTTAGAACCTCTGCATGAGGAAGCAAAAGAGGATGTCAATCTAGTGAGAAATCTTGAGTGAGCTATCCCGACGTAAAAAAGCAAGTTAAAGTCTCTTTGAGTCCAAATTAGGTGATGAAACTTCAGGAAAAACTGAAGAAGCAGGTGAGAGGTCAGGACAAAATAGGTGAAGTCAGGGACAGCTTTATTGTAGCAAAGGGAGGGGGAGGGCGAGGGAAGCTCCCAGGCAGAGTCCCGTGGTCTAGCAAGTAGCCCAGGGAAACCACGGGCTGGGGTCTGGAGTTGTTAAAGGAAAGCGGGAGAGAGGAGTCCGTGCTGCAGCAGCAAGGTTTATGGCCCAGGATGCAGTTGATGAGCCCTGGCAGGCAGGAGGACTGTACTTCAGTCTCCTGTCAGGTGAGCAGCTTCTGACCTCGGGATGTGCAGGGCAGCGGGACCCTGACCCGTTTCAGCTCAGCCTAATCAGCAGGGATTGATTTTTTTAATCTAAGGACTTTGCTTCTAAACAAAACCTCAACGCCAAAGCGTCCATGTCCCTGGGGGATTGCAGCCTCCAAATACCTAAAAGTGATAACCCATAACCCTAGGTACAGCCCACTCCGTCCTAATAAGGATCATAGATTATTCCCCTGGAGAAGAGTTCAAAGACACCTAAGGTCAATGGGCTGCCGTCTTAATTCCAGAGCCCACCCATATTGTTACATACATGCCTTCCTGTCACATGTATGCCTCTATTGCCTCCCTACCTATGGCATGAATACCCCTAGCTCTCCCCATACTGTTGCATGTATGCCTCTAATACAGCCCTATCCTGTTACGTATGTGCTTAGCAAGGCTTGGGTGCCTGAGATTACATGAACTAGAGCAAGAATATATTCACTGTCTCTCTGCTCTGACCTAGCTCCTGATGCCATGGTGGAGATGAGCCCTTGAATGTTTTATCTTGTCTGGTGTCTCTTTAATTTACCCCTCAATTACTCAACTACCTACTTGAACCCATTCCATGTAGAGGCCGGTTCCCCACAGAGAGTTGAGAGAAAAAAATCTACCACTGTATGGCGACAAAGTGTATCCTGTGGGAAAATCATGAATAGAGAGGCTAGGAAACAATAACATACGTAAATAGATAGCAACATTAATCTGGTTTTAACCAACATGCATATAATTTGACTGCTCTGTTTTAGCAATTAAATGAGTGAAATCTGAGTTGATGTCAAGCAAAATAAGTAATTTGAATTTTAAAATAAAATGGGTAATTGGTATCTGGAATGTTGTTTCTTGTTAGTTGCTATTAAGTCAATTCTGTCTCCTTGTGGCCCCATTTGGTTTAAATGGAAAATGAGTTACAAGAGAAACCCTACAGGGTAATATTGGAGTTTTGGAATTGCTCACATACTTTAGTTCAGTTTTCCCAGGTTAGTATAAAGCAACCATTGAAAACCAGAATTTCCACAATGAATTTTGTAACTTTATAATTAGAACAGAGGGACTGAGAATCAATCTTCTATTGCCTACTCAACACTAATTATTTGTCACTTCCTGTCTTTGGACTTACACTGTTTCCAGGCACTAAGGATGAAGTCATGAATGAAAAGGAAACATTTCATGCCTTCTCAGAGAGAACTTGGAGCTTAACTGGAGTATATTTAAGTGGAATCTTGATAACCCCAGTTAAACGAGTGAAAGCAGGATGAGGTATTTGTATCAGATAAAAGACAATGGCTTTGGAAGTTAGAAAAACAAAATGTAATTACCATTGAGTAGGATTAGAACTTGGTCTTTCCCAAAGCTGTTGTTTGTTTATGGCTGAGTTTTTCTAAGTGCATCGCCAGGGCTTTCTTTTCAGCCAACTCTCAGTGGATTCAAATCTCCAGCATTTCAAAGGGTAGTTCAAGAAGACAAAGCCAAATATATATTTTTAATCGTTTTATTAGAGGCTCAAACAACTCTTATCACAATCCATACATATATCAATTGTGTAAAGCACATTTGTACATTCATTGCCCTCATCATTCTCAAAACATTTCCTCT
>NW_022111361.1:369896-375149 GCF_000313985.2 Echinops telfairi | reverse complement strand
CAGGCCTCCCACACCCACCTCACCACCAATTTGGATCACTTGTTGTTCCCTTGTCCCTGGGTTTGTTAACACCACTTCCTTTCCCCCCACCTCCCTCTATCCCATGTCCCCCCGGAACTGTCGGTCTCATTGTTTTCTCCTGCAGATTGTTCATCCAGCCTTGTGGAGATAATAACATGCACAAAAACAAGACAGAGCAAATCCAAGCAACAATATACAACAAAACAACAACACCAACAAACCACTGACAAAGAGCAAAACAAAACACAAGAAAGAAAAGCTTGTAGTTAGTTCAAGGATTGTTTGTTGGCCTTTAGGAGTGTTTTCCAGTCCAGTCTCTTGGGGCACCACGCCCTGGCCCCAAAGTCCACCTTCAGCATTCTCTGAGGACCTTGCCACTCCATTCCCTCGCTGTTCTACTGCACGCCCCCAGTGCGACAAAGCCAAATGTAACAAAATATATAAAGATCTAAAGTTAAAAAATCAAAAGGGAAGAACAAACAGTATATGTGAAACTGAACTAAAAAAACTCAAGCCTCAAGCGGCAATATTGAAAGATTCTATGGGAAAAAGATTGAATGATGCAGGAAGCACCAAGAGAAGATGGAACGAATACACAGAGTTACTGTAACAAAAAGAACAAGTCTTCAGTCCATCATTTCAGGAGGTAGCATATGAGCAAGAGCCAACAGTGCTAAAGTAAATAATTCAAGTGGCACTGAAAGCATTAGCCCAAACCAAGAAACTAGGAATTGATAGAACATTGATTGAAATGTTTCAGCAAGCTGAAGAAGCACTGGAACTCTCATATGTCCATACCATGAAATTTGGAACCCAGCTACTTGGCCAACTGACTGGAAGAGATCAATATTTGTACCCTTTTCAAAGGAAGGTAAACCAACAGAATGCTCAAATTACAGAACAATATCATTGATATCTCATGGGAGTAAATTTTGCTGGAGATCATTCAACAATGATTGCAGCAGTACATTGATAAGGAGCATTCGGAGATTCAGGCTGGATTCAGAGAGGATATGGACCAAGGGATATCATAGCTGATGTCAGATTGTTCTGTCTAAAAGCAAGTCCCAGAAAGACATTTTTGCGTTTCATTGGCTACGTATGCAAAGGCATTCGACTTTGTGGATCATAATAAACTGTGGATAGCCTGAGAAGAATGGGAATTCCAGAACACTTCATTGTGCTCATGAATAACTTGTACATGGATCAAGAGCCATTTATGAAAACAGAACAGGAGAGTTCTGCATGGTTTAAAATCAGGCAAGGTGTATGTCAGGTTGTATCCTCTCATCTTACTTGCTCAATCTGTATGCTGAAAACATTACCAGAGAAGCTGGCTTATATGAAGAAGAATATGACATCAGGATTGGAGGAAGGCTTATGAACCTGCAATATGCAGATGACACAATCTTACTTGCTGAAAGTAAAGAGAACTTTAAGCACTTGCTGATGAAGATGAAAGATTGCAGGCTTCAGTATGGATTACAACTCAATGTAAACAAGACCACCATCCTCACAAATAGACCAATATGTAAATTCACGATAAATGGAGAAAAGGTTGAAGTTGGCAAAGATCTTGTTTTGCTTGAATCTACAACCAATGCTCATGGATGCAGCAGTCCAGAGAGCCAACGATGTATTGTATTTAGTAAATCTGATACCCAAACCTTTCTAGAATATTGAAAAGCAAGGAGGTTACATTGAGGAAAAAAGTATGTCTGACCCAAAGCCATGATATTTTCCATTAACTCATATAAATGTTGAAATTGGTCATGGGATAAAGAAGACCAAAGAAGAACCGAAGCATTTGAATTGTGGGCCTGGAGAAAACAGCTGAAAGCATCAGGAACTACTCAAAGAACAACTGCTCTATCTTGCAGTGAAGTGAAAGGGTATCGAAAAAGAGGAAGGCCTGCAAGGAGCTGGATTGACAGTGTCTGCAACAATGGGCTTAAGCATGGGAATACTTGTAAGGAAGGCACAGGACCATGGCGTGCTTTGTTCTGTTGTAAATAGTTCGCGATGAGTCGGAACCAACTCTATGGCGGGTAACAACAACAAATTGGAGACAGTGGTGGTTGAGATCACTTAGATGGCAGAAGACTTGCTGGATGGGAAGTAGGATGACAATAAACCAGAGCCACATGCAAGCAGAATAGTCACAACTATGATACAGTTTCTGTGAACATAATTATTTAGGATCAGATCCCATGATGGCAGAAAGGTCATTAGTTGAGAGGCAGCATGGTGGAGAGGTCTGACTAGAGCAGCGGTTCTCAACCTGTGGGTCACTACCGCTCTGGTGGTCGAACAACCCTTTCACAGGGGTCACCTAAGACCATCAGAAAACACATACATTTCTGACCGTCTTTGGAACTGAGACACCACTCTTCTATCTGTCTCCAGGAGGGTCAGCCCACATGCAGATACATCCACATATGAGTACCCAGCGTGAAGACTGTTACCCATGCTACACCGTGCTTCAAGACAAAATTTCATTTATTTGTAATTTGAAATAAATATGGGAGAGACCAAATGGAAGAGCTGCTATACTGACCTTGCGAGAGACCAGTGAGTAGCAGAGAGACCCCAGGGTCAGAGAATTGACCAAGGCACTTATCAAGACTTGTATCATCAGGGAATATTTGTGTTCCAAGGGTTGTCTGCTGATAGAGCTCCCCTGGTTGGCCAACTACATACAATTTGTATCTTGTTACTTCCTGATTAATTTTGATCCCAATGTGTAACCTGTTTCCACCCCCAATAAACCACATACCTGTGAGTGCGGTATGAGTCTGTACAGCTAGTGGACGGAGTTGTCAAACCCAGCTGAGCAGGGAGTGAAGTACAGGGAGCTGTTTGGTTTAGAAATGGTGGAGTACAAAACGCAAAGCCTAAAATCCAGTTTTTTAATTCTATTAATCACATTTCATGTACTGCTAGACATGTGTGACCATCCCTACCAAACTGAACAGCAGAGAGAATGACCAAGACTTCTTGGTTTTTTGTTTTTGCTATGACTCTGAGAGATGAAAGTATAGTGAGAGATGTGTGGATATTTATATGTGTGTGTATGTATATGAAAAATACATATGAAACGATAGTGAGAAATCATCATTTAAATGATCCCAGACAATGACATTTCAGAACACTAGTTTACATGATTTGATATTTCCCAGCACATAGAAAAATTATATCTATTTGAAAGTGAATGAATCACCTCCTGAACCAGTGTGGAGGCTGGATTGTACGGAGAATATTTAAACACAGCGCCCTTCACCGAGTGCATGGAGGCGGGACCGGAAGTCCGCTCGCACCGCCCTGGCGTGCATTTAGGCCGTCGGCGGCCGCCGTACGTCCGCGCTGCGTCACCACGCCCCTCGGAGCTGCGGCGCGGCGTTGACTTGGGTTCTGCGCACTGACGGAGGTTACCGGAATGACTGAGTGAGGAGGAAAACCTGTGCGTTTCTGTCTCTGAAGCTGGCCGAGCGACGCGCGGACGCGCGGGCGTCAGGACCGCAGGGTTCCCGGGGCAGCGCCGGGCGGAGGGGCTTGAGGGGAAGGAGTGGGGGGATCCGCGCTTTCTGGGGTCCGACTCGGGAGAGCGCTCCTGTATCACGGCCCGGGCTGTCCTGACCGTCAGGGCCAGAGGTCTTTGCGCATCGCGCTGAACGATAGAAGTCACTGGGTAAGTAACTGTTCATAATTGTATCATAACTTCTTAAGTTCGGAGCGGTCCACTTTGCAAAAGGCCGGTGGTCCAGTGGTTACAGATTGGGCTGCTAACTGCAAGGTCAGCGGTGCAGAAATACAAGTCACTCCTGGGGAGAAAGACAGGGTTTCTGATCTTGTAAAGACTTTCAGTCACAAAGGGCAGTTCCACCTTCTCAAAAAGGGTCGCTGCAGTCGGAATCCACTCGATGGCAGTGAGTTGGGTTCAGGTTTGCGTTGCTGATGGCAGTGACCACTCATTGTCCATTTGCTGCGTCCCCACTTCGATTAAGCCTCCATTGGATTCTTTCTGATCATTAACCAAGGATGTAGGTCATCTTCCCCTTCCGGAGAATGCCTTAAAAAGTACATTGCCTGCACGCTTCTCCAGCCAGCCGCTCTCCACGGGTCTGCCTAGGTGTGTCCTTAATGGAGGTCACCTTATTGAGGACAGAACAGGGGCCATTGTCTTGAGTCTGGCCTTGACTGGCTTTGTGTGAAGGCCCTGGACCAATCTTTTTTTTTTTAATCATTTTATTGGGGGCTCATACAGCTCTTATCACAATCCATCCATCCATCTAGTATGTCAAGCACATTGGTACATTTATTGCCATCCTCATTCTTAATACATTTGCTTTCTACCTGAGCCCTTGGTATCAGCTCCTCATTTCCCCCCTCCCTCCCACCTCCATCTCTCACGAACCTTTGATAATTTATAAATTATTTTTATTTTGTCATGTCTTCCACTGTCCAACATCTCCCTTCACCCACTTTTCTGTTGTCCATCCCCCAGGGAGGGTGTTATATATAGATCTTTATGGTCGTTTCCCCCTTTCTACCCAAGCTTTCCCTTACCCTCCTGGTATGGCTGCTCTCATTATTGATCCTGAGGGGTTTATCTGTCCTGGATTCCCTGTTTCCAGCTCTTATCTGTACCAGTGTACATCCTCTGGTCTAGCTGGATTTGTAGGGTAGAATTGGGATCATGTTAGAAGGGGAGGGAGGAAGCATTAAAGAACTAGAGGAAAGTTGTATGTTTCAACGGTGCTATACTGCACCCTGACTGGCTCGTCTCCTCCCTGCGACCCTTCTATAAGGGGATGTCCAGTTGTCTAAAGATGGACTTTGGGTCTGTACTCTGCACTCCCCCTAATGCAGCCTGGGGGTTAAGTGGAGAAGAAATGTTTTGAGAATGATGAGGGCAATGAATGTACAAATGCGCTTTACACAATTGATGTGTGTATGGATTGTGATAAGAGTTGTATGAACCCCTAATAAAGTGATTAAAAAAACCAAACAAACAAAAAAAGGAAATAGAGGAAAGAACTAGGAGGCAAAGGGCATTTATAAGGTCTAAATACAGGCATGTACATATGCAGATATATGTACATATGGTGATGGGGAAATGGATCTATGTACATAGATTTATAGGTTTAGTATTAAAGTAGCAGATGGACATTGGACCTCCACTCAAGTACTCCCTCAATGCCAGAACATTTTGTTCTATTAAACTGGCTTTCT
>NW_022111361.1:325869-367248 GCF_000313985.2 Echinops telfairi | reverse complement strand
ATCAAAAGATATAGCTTCTGGGGTCTTAAAGGCTTGAAGACAAACAAGCGGCCATCTAGCTGAGAAGCAACAAAGCCCACATGGAAGAAGCACACGAGGCTGTGTGTTCATGAGGTGTCCATAGGATCAGGCATCAGGCATCAAGGACCCTGGACCAATCTTATAAGCCCTTATATCTAATAATGTGGATGTCCTAATCATGGCCCCATTTCTGCTGCTGCAGTCCCACCTGTATCTGTGATGTATTGATCTGTCACCAATCATGATCTGTGACATGCCTTTTATTCTATGCCCTATTTATCCTGAATTTTGACTGTGAATCCTCAGTTGTTATTTTGACTTTGTGCTAATGGCCTTTCTTATCCATATAATATGTATATTCGTGTCTTTTGTTGTCTCTTAAAGTTTACAAAATGTTCTCCTTGAATAACATTTGGCATAGGGGTCACTTTCGTACCCTAACACCCAATTTAGGCTCATAAATGACTCAAGGTACAGTCCTTCTTTGGGACAGCATCTTGACAGCCGTACCTGCAGGTAAGGCCAGGCCCTGCAGCCCCCTGGCTTCTGTCCTGAATGATCCAATGTTACAAAGTTCTTTTATCTCTGTGTAGGTTGGCAAATCTGGTTTGCCAGATAAGTACTCAGATGTTCACCACTTCACCTACTAACCTCCTGCCCAAAGGTACTCAGCTCTCCTGTGCTGCGGCCTGGGAAGCCCACTGCTCCGTCTCAGTCTCTTGGTTCTGCTGCCACCAGGTCTCTGTTGCTGCTTCTCCCCATCACTTCCTCTCTTGGGTCCCAGCTCCCTGTCTTCTGGATTGAAGAGTTTCAATGCATGAATCTAGGATCCAAAGGCCCCTACTCCCGGCTCTTCTTTTTTGATGGCAGTGAGATCCCAATTCCTGTCTTTGAAAGGGCTCAGTTAAACCTAACATGATGTCCAATGTGACTAATCCTCAGGTTAGGTTTTCAGACAACTTATTTGCATAGCCCCAAGCCACAGGAGTACCAATCTATTGTTGGGCAAGGTCCCAGTCCTCTTAAACCAAACAAACAAGCAAGCAAACAAACAAACAAAAACACTGCCATCAAGTTAACACTGACTCATAGTGAGCCTATATGACAGGGTAGAACTGCCCCTGTTGGTTTCCAAGACTGAAGCCCTTTAGCAGAGTAGAAATCAATGTCACTGTTGGGAGAAGGAACCCCCATCTTTCTTTCCAGGAGAAATTGGTGGTTTCCAACTGCTGACCTTGCAGTTAGCAGCCCAACAGTAACCGCTATGCCACCAGGGCTCCTTTGCCTCAGTCACATTGGCGAATAACAAACCCACCTAAATGTTTGGAAGGAGTTAAGGGCCATAGCTGGAAGACTGCATACTTGTATAGGCAAACTATCTGACCGCATTGGGTTACTACAAGTCACGTTAACATTAAAAACGTTATTTGTCTTTGGGTCAAAAGTGCACTCACTATGAGGGGATGTATCCTTCTTCCTTGTCTTTGGGTCAAAAGTGCACTCACTATGAGGGGATGTATCCTTCTTCCTTCATTCCAATATATATATGTAAGTTTCAAACTAATAGATGATATGTAAGTGTTTATATGGAGCCCTGGTTTTGACAGGTGTTAAGAGTTGGACTGCAAATCTTAAGGTCAGAGGTACAAACCCGTTCATTAGCTGCCTGTCATGGCTTTCTAGTCTCAGAAACTCTGTAGAGCAGTTCTCCTGTGTCCTATCGGGTGCTTACATGTCTGTCTCTACTTGGTGGTGAGCTTTAAGGTGTATCTAAAGTGATTGCACAATTTACAGCTCCTCTGGCCAAATACCCTTCAGTTTATAATAGCTCTACATGAAGCCCATTTAAAATGTTTCCAGACGCTTTCACATAGTCTTCTTAAAGGTTCATTAAATTGTCATTCTCCTTGAGAGTCACGCAGTACGGAATTAATAGTTTTGTATTCTGTAAGGCAGGGATCTGGCTTTTTTTGTTTCTTCTTTTTGACATGTATATTTGATTGTTCAATCCCTACTTATTACAAAGTCATCTTTTACTCAGATGTCTGAAAATTATGAGTTTTAAATTTTATTGCTCATGGTATAAGCATGTTTTCCATCACTCAGTAAAGTGACTGTTAACAGTATTGGGGACTTTGTGTGTTAAGAAGAGGGTACAACAGTAACAGCATCTGGACCTAGAGGTTATGTATTACTCACATTGTATTCTCCCATCAGCCTGCAGGTTTTGAATCACCAGCAGCTTAGAGGAAGGACAAAGAAGTACCTGGATTGGGTATTATTATTTCTTGGATGTCCTCATGAGAGATTAAAATTTGTGAATATCATTTGAGCTGATCCAGATAAGACAAAAATAAAGCTTCACATTTGCCAGCAGTGTCCTGAGGACCAAAGAAAATGACCAAGGCTCAGGTGATTCTGATGCGTTTCCTCCTTCTTTGTATTTCCTACTGGAAGTGTAGAAACCTGTGTAACACTGATGCAGTTTCTTGGAAAAGTGGAAATTAAAAATAGTAGAGTTAGAGATAAACTTTGACTCTGACTTCAACATTGGCTGGAGAAGATTAGGAATATACTGATCATAGGATTAACGTTAAACTATTGACATTGACATAATACGTCACTGAGGATTCTTTGGGTACCATTAGCTTTCAACTCATAATTCATTACTCTATGGCCAACCCATGAGTATCACTCAAATTAAACGCTATACCTAGTTTTTAAAGAGAAATAAGATCAAGTTGTTGGGAGAATTCAGTATTCCATGGGATTTTTGTCTGAGTAAGTTTCTATAGTGGTTCTTTCTGAAGGTGATATGTTATATAATCTCACAAACTGCAGCATTCTCATTAATGCATCTGAAGTGGGCCTTGTAGCAATAGTAGTTTAAAAATGGTTGACAGCTTCTGACGTCCTCTAACTATAGATGTAGGAGAAAGAATCAGCCATCATCACCAGCTCTGATTCATATGAGCAGAGCTTAAACATGCCTGTACCCTCCATTGTTTTTCCAGTTCTGATACCAGTTATCTCTCCCACAGTCCTCTCCTCAGTTCATTAACTTTTTGCAGTGGCCACATACAGATTACAGTCCAGAGTCACATACAGGTTTTATTCAGTAACAGAATGTAATTTGGTATCAAAGTCAATAGGCTACATATTGGGATTCATATTGAGGAAACATGTCAGCAGATTTCTTCAGGACAAGCCTGTTCTCTCTGTCCCTTTCAGACATTTTGCCCCCTGAAGATAGGCTCATGTCTTAGATCCATCTGTATAGGCTTCTCTTAGCCCCTTGGGGATATCTTCCTCCTGACCTTGCCTGCCTGGCCCACTGTTTGCTGAAAAGCCCTTTCTGGACCTGTCACCATTGGCTCTGTCACTGTCCCTTTTTCCCTGGTCAATATCTCCATTGGTAAAGCTCTTGACCCATGAATATTCCAGTTCATCGTGCAGGAGCAGCAGTAGTACACCAGTCCCTATGAGGTAGAGGTTCGACATGCGCCATGATTTGCTCTGCAGTATCTCAGAAGACTAAGTAGCCATCAGGTAAATAAGTCTTCAAGATGTGCAAACTGGTGAGTCCCAAATCCATAGTTCAGGTATCAGTCTGGAGGGTTCCCCTCATTAACGTGTTTGCCAAGGCTGATGAACCACATCATCAGGTCAGACAACAGTCCACTGCCTCACAAGGTGAAGTTGTTGCATCTGCTCAGATAATAGGTTACAGGGCTCAGGAACCCAAAATTGGAAGGTCACACAGCAGGCTGTTGGGTCACAGTGTTGGAAGCTCTCAAATCAGATCACCCAGGAGGCTCCCAGTTGCAGGGATGCCAAAGAAATGGCTCCTGTTTCTCTGGAAGTGGGCAAATCCCCCATCCATGGGTTCAATGTGAACTATGTGGCTGCAGGGGCTAACAAAAGCAAATCAACAGGTCAGATGACAGGCCAGTGTCTGACTGTCTCTTATCAACCATGCCTGCAGGCAGTTCTCTCTCTTTTCCCTCTCCTTTGCTCTTGATATGATGGCTTCTTGGGCCAACCTAGCACCTTCCCTGCCTAGGCAAGATTAGGAGGGCTTCAGAGGTCGCGCCAATGGCCACAGCTAGGAGGGGCCCATTGGAGAGCATAGAATGAAAGATAGCAGGTCCAAGAAGACCTTGTAATTAAAGTTAAGGCAGTACTGTCCAAAGGTGGCTGAGAACAATTTGTCCTAAGGTAGACGAGGTGCTTGTCCTAAGTTGGCCTCTAAGGGCTTAGAAGTTGTTCTGCACTTCGAGAGGGAGATTTTGCCTATGAGTTTTCTGTTCTTGGTCCTGAGATACAGCATCTTGTTCCTGATCCTGAGTTGTACCGTGTTCTTTAATAGACCACTTTGATCTATTGAGTTTTTGTGGCCATAGCAACTGATTATCAACCAAGAAGAGAGACAAAGAGTGGTGTGGGAGGAATGTAAGAATTGACAAAAAATGTTGGAGAGCTGAGGTGTGTTTGACTCCCCTTCATAGAAATCAGCTCCGAACTGAGCCTAATACCTATCACCACTGAAGGTACAGAGCATCTCATAATGGTGATACTGCTAGGACTCCTAATTCCATTTCACAATGTTCTGTTAACTTGTTTGTTAATATAAACAGATATGTGTTTATCTACTGTGTGTGAGTATAAATCTGAGCTATTTCTGCTGCTACTCAAAATTCTAATTTTATGAGTGGGTACATTATTGTTGGGGCATGGGTATCCCCAACACTTGAATGGGTCCTCAGGAATGACTTCATGATTGTAGAAAATATTAAAGACAGAGACAGACAGGGGCTCAGAGGCTCCTAGTCCCATGTCGGGACTGAGAGAGTGAATGTATTTTCTACTGGGCATATATAATGGGGCTTACAGATCTTAAGGCACGTCATACCGTTAACATACACATAGTCAATGGGTAATATCGTTAAGCCGGAACCATAATAAAAAAACCAATGAGCTGAATCACCATCTTGACCTAGTGTTAGTTGACTTCAACCCCCACCACCTCCACCCCCCAATCCAAGCCCTCCCCAAGGGTTTGCTACATTTATGGTGGGCTTACTGTAGAATATAATTGCTCTAATATATAGAGAACCTTCAGGCATAGTGAAGTATCCAGACACAGAACTTGATTCGTCTACTATTGGTGCTACTTTAAGGCCGCTCCTTAATGGAGGGCTATTACAGGGGCCACATTACATGGCCTGGAGAACATGTACTTGAAAACATTTCTATCTCGGAACAATGGAGATCTTTCTCAAAACGGCTAATTTTCTGTGCCCGTGGTTGTCAGTGTAGAAATAAGGTCAAGTACTTTCTACCAGGTCCTCAGTTTACCATACATTGTGGAATGCACTATCACAAAATAGTTTTTATTACTCTTTTGCTTTCTTTACTGCAAGGTATTTTGTAAAAATCTTTAAATGGAAAATACATCATTAAATAGACTCCTGTTACTGCAGGAATCACTGACATTCAACGATGTGGCTGTCAGGTTCACCGGGGAGGAATGGCAGCTCCTGAACCCGGCTCAGAAGATGCTCTATCAGGATGTGATGTGGGAGAACTATCGCAACCTGGTTTCCATCGGTGAGGAGAATTCCTATTTTATGTGTCAATCTTTGCAGTGTCTGTGGTGTTCTCATAGGTAGATTTGCATTGCATTCTCTGGTCCTAGGTTACCGTGTCCAGTCTTCTACCCTTGAAAGAATACCCTTTACTTTGTTGCTTTGAACATTCTTTCTGCAGAAACACAACATTCTGCAGGCTTCACAAACCTAAGGTTAATTTGGGGTGGCTAAGATTTTGTAATTTCTCATGAACTGGTTATCTAGTTGGCACCCCAGAAGCTTTCTCTCAACTGGAACAAAGAGAACAACTGTGGTCTGTCCTAGGAAAAGAGCCATAGTGGAATTTTTTCAGGTGTGTGAGCAAAACACCTTCAGGGGGATTGGCTGGGGGAGTTGATTCAACTGGGAGAAGGCCTCACATCCATGAAAGGTATCGGATAATACCTAAAAGTGTGTGCCTATTCCAGTGTGAACCCTCGCTTTTCCTAGAAGTTTAGAAAAATAGTCCAGCCCTTCTGAGTTTAGATTTCTATTTATTTGACTTGCACTATGTACATTTGTTTCCATAATTTTCTTTTTTGAAGATTCTCAAACCTTTCCCTCTTGTATGACCTACCTTCTATGAAAGCGCATCTTGCAAGCCTCTCTCCAAGCACAGAACTGTGAATTTGTAAGTGCCCTCTGAACGCAGCACACACCCCCTATTGAGTTAGAGTGGATGTCCTTTGTCGTGTGCATCCCCCCCTTGGGTCTTGAGCTCCCACTGCAACGTGTCTCCATTGTGCTTCCTTAGTCCCCCTTGGACTTTCTCTAAAGTTTTGGTTTCCATTTTCTCGTTTGTTCTCCTAACCCTGGAAAGTTTTCTTCATTCGAGTGATATAAGTTCTGTCTGTTTTCTAATAGAGATGGTCAAATTGCCTGCTCTGTTGCAATTGCTTAACAGACATTATTCTATATATTTTACTCCTTTTGGTTAAACATGTTTATGACTTCTGTCATTTTCGGCTATCTAAGATCATCTTCCCAGCAAGAAAATTGTTATCAGCTTAGAATCTTCTTTAGCACCGTACCTTCAGTTTTTTTTCCACCTGTAGGATTTTCTTTAAACTTGTCTGCTTCTCCAATAATTTTGTAAGTGGGAATGGCATTTTTAAAAATCATTTTATTGGGGGCTCTTACAGCTCTTATCACAATCCATACACTCATCATTTGTGTCAAGCACATGTGTACATATATTACCATCATCATTTAAAGTACATTTCCCTTCTACTTGAGCCCTGGATGTTAGCTCCTCCATTTTCTCTCCCTCCCTCACACGCCCTCACTCATGAACCCTTGATAATTTTAAAATTATTATTATTTTTAATGTTTTACATAGACCACTGTTTTCCTTCACCCACTTACCTTTGCTGCTTCTAAAGAACGTGTTAGCTGTATTTTCCAACGCTGATTTTTTGGTTGTTAAACAATGGCCGATATAGTCCGTACTGCTCTCTCCTTTTCTGTGTTTTGAGTAGCCTTTTGGTTTCCATATGCGTGATGTCCTCTGTGTCATCCTACAACTCATTTGGTCCTCAGTTACTAGGTTTTAGTCATCAGTCCTTTATTCCTCAACTTTATTTGTTAGATAGTTTCTAAGTTCAAGTGAATCAGGTTACTTAGGCTATTGTGGACTTCCTTGAACTTTTCTTCATCTTCAACTTGGATTTGAGGAATTGATGACCTCATTTTGGCCTTATTTTGACTGATGAGCTTCTCCATCATTTCTTTCCACAGATGTGGTTGATTTTATTTTCATGTATTCCATTAAGAAAGGTTTATATGTATAGTTTCCATTTCTGTTGTTTAATAAGGAATTTGTTATGAATTCATTAGTCTCTCAAAATTTTTTTGTTAATCTCATGTGTCATTTCTATCACTAAGGCCCCATTTCCCAACTACTGATACTGTTTCCAAATTTTGCATTCATTATTGTATGATTGCATGGTCGATCAATTTCTGGCTGAAAACGGCAAATTTTCAATATATATTTTTAAGTCATTCCATTCCATAGTTCAATCGCATCAAGGAGTATTGTAGTTACTACCACAATCAGTTTCAAAACATTTTCTTTCTTCTCGAACTCTTTGATATCAGCTCCCCCCCCCACCCCCTTTAATTTCTTTACTGTGGAAAACAACCTGGATGAAAGTGTAAGCAACCTAATCTCTGTACTCCTGCCCACAGGGCTTGGAAGACCAGTGCTAATGCTAGAGGAAAACGTCCACAGTCCTGAGGATATAGATAAAGCTGATCATGCACAGTCTCCAGATAGAGTTTTCTCCACAACTGCCCTCCATTCCGATGCTGGGATACAGCTGCCTCCTACAGGTGCCTGCCATCTGGGTAGTCAGCTCAAAGATTCCTAGCTTTAAGAGCAACCAGGTTCCCTTTGTTGCTATCACTCAAGGAGGCAGCTATTCCTTTGTCTCTTTTATGCCTTCTGGATGAGTCCTAGGGGATGGTTGTGTAATTGAAGGACAGAACCAGGTCTGAGCAGGATAGAAAGAATGCCACCTCCCTCCCCCACCACCACTCTCAGCACAGACACTTACCTACATAGCAAGGTGGGTAGTATCTTCATCCTGGAGGTCCCTGAGTTCATTGGTTGAGTAACTTAACACCAGTGCTGAGGGCAGGTAGAGGGGAGTGACTGTCCCCTGAGCCGGGAGAACAATAACAACATGTCTGCTTTTATAGATAAAGCTGGCAGCTGATCGTAATTGGCCGTGTCCTTTCATGAGTGCGAGGATATTGTGGGGTTGATAGGCATGATTTTTAATTAGGACAATGTGACTGAGACTCTTCTCCAACCCAGACATGTGATGGCCTCCCTCCACCCAGAATCCTGACCTTTCAGGCTTCTTTAATCTAGACAATAGAGTATTTGTGTGCAAATACTCTCTTCTTGGTCCTCAATTTCCCACAGGCTGATACTTATCATAAAGTGTTCTCCTAAATGGATCAGGATGTCCTAGATTCACGCTTTGCCCATTCTTTTGTGTACAGTATGTGCCTGCTGGGGGCTTCTATGTAAACTCACTGCTAAATGACCTAAGTCTCTTAATTGGCATTGCAGATGAGGCGCCTGTACTCTGTATTTGCTGTCTGCTTTATCTTCCTTAATTGGACACACTACTCCTAAGGACCTATTCAACTGTGGGACTGGATCCCACACTTTATGTTTGCTTTAACATTTGGTACACACATTTAAATAACATGTGTAGTAAAACTGGTCTTACTTGAAGGTATATGAACATTAACCTACCACTAACAGTGTTGTACTTCAAAAAATGTCTTGCAGTGTACCTTTTGATGATGAATATGACATCAGTCTTCTTGATTTTATCAATTTCAGCCTTACAAGCCACTTATCTAAATAAAAATAGCTAATACCAGTCTATTAAGGTTCAATAATACATACACTATCAATCTTTAAACTTTTCATTTTGGCAACTTGCAATTTTTCTTGATAATACATCATACATTCCATCTTCCAATAATTAGTGGGTATTTGCAGGTATTTTTTTCTCACTTTCAGTCATGTCATGTTACTCAGTGAAGGTCCCCAAAAGTTTACTCCATCCACATCATTACTGTTGCCTGCACTTTGAGAAGTTAGTACTTATTCAGTGTTATTAAACCTGAGGGGCTCATGTTCCAGAAGTAGATTACCAGGTCCTCCTCACTTCTCTCTTTGTGGAATTTCCACTAAGACCTGTGCACCATGGTTGATCCTGCTGCTACTTAAAAATCTGGGTGGCATTGCTTCCGGCATAAGAGCAAAATGCAAGCCATCACAGGACAGCACTGTAAGATGAATGGTGTAAGCTAGAATATAGGTTCCATAAACATAGGAAACAATGTTTGTGTACCATAATACATTTCATATATACCTGTAAAAATGGTTTTCTCCCAAGTAGAACATTCTGCATTCTTCACATTCCCAACTTTATCTAGTATTAGTTGTCTTTCAGTAAAGAGTGATGGAATGAATACACCTGACCGCTAGCACCTGAAACTAGCAGGCCTTACCACCTCTGTGGTCTGTGGGTCTCAGTGTCTTGCTTGTATTTACATTCCTTGCATATTTCCATGGGCCTATGAAGCAGCTACCAAATCTGTGTTCATTCATTATTTTCACATCCAACCTGGTTTCTTCAGTAACTGCTTTTACTATTTGGATTGTTTATTTTACTTGTCCCAAAGGGCAAGAAACATTAAGCATACTTATTTACATTCATATAAGAGGGTTGTCACTAAAGACCTACCTTGTATCGATGCATGTTTGAAGCGGTCCATTGTAAATCAACATGACGACAAGATTCAATGTTCTGTTCTTTTATAGAGATCCACAAAGTGGATGATCACTTGCTTGAGCACTGGCAACGTGAAAGAAGCGTGGACAGAACCGAACAACGCGATAAATTTAATACATTGGAAAATATTCTTCATCAGCACAAAAATAATTTTCCTCTAAAGGAAAATTATGAGGTATTTGGCTTACATGAAAACATTGTAAAATCAGATTTCATCATGCTGGCATTAAATCAGCACAGTAACAGCAAAATACAGTCAGTTGTGCTCAGTGGAGATGAGAAAACTGTTTTCAACATTGAACAAGAGCAATTTTGTACTGCAATGAAATTCCCTGAGTGTGATAAATCCAGTAACATGACGTCACAATGCATTCGGCATCAGAAATCTGACAAAAGTGAGGAACCGCACCTAGGTGATAAATGTGGGAATACCTTCGTCAAGGAATCCTTCATCGGTGATCATCAGTCCATTCATGTTCTAGATAAGACGTATACATGCAGTCAGTGTGGGCAAGAATTCGACAGAGTATTCAAACTCACTGCACATTATCAAACAGCTCATAAAGGACAAAAACCATATACATGCTTGGAATATGGGAAAGCTTATCACAGTAAATCATACCTCAAGGAACATCAGAAAACTCATGTTTCTAGGACGTCCTATGTATGCAGTGCATGTGGGAAAGCATTCACCAGTAACAGTGAGCTCACTGTTCATCAGCGAACTCATACGGGAGAGAAACCCCATGTGTGTGGTGAATGTGGAAAAGCCTTCATCAGGAAGAATGTTCTCACTGTTCATCAGCGAACTCATACTGGAGAGAAACCCTATGTGTGTGGTGAATGTGGCAAAGGCTTCATTCAGACAGCACATCTCACTGCTCATCAGCGAATTCATACTGGAGAGAAACCCCATGTATGTGGTGAATGTGGGAAAACCTTTATCTGGAAGAATCAGCTTATTATTCATCAGCGAACTCATACTGGAGAGAAACCACATGTATGTAGTGAATGTGGCAAAACCTTTGTCAGGAAGAAGGGCCTCACTGTTCATCAGCGAACTCATACTGGGGAGAAACCTTACGTCTGTGGTGAGTGTGGAAAAGCCTTTACCTGGGAGAGTGAGCTCACTGTTCATCAGCGAACTCATACTGGAGAGAAATCCCACGTTTGTGGGGAATGTGGGAAATCCTTTCTCTGGAAGAAAGACCTCACTGTTCATCAGCGAACTCATACTGGGGAGAAACCACACGTATGTGGTCAATGTGGAAAAGCTTTTATCAGGAAGAAGGACCTCACTGTTCATCAGCGAACTCATACTGGAGAGAAACCCCACGTATGTGGTGAGTGTGGAAAAGCCTTCATCGGGAAGAAGGACCTCACTGTTCATCGGCGAACTCATACTGGGGAGAGACCCTATATATGTGGTGAATGTGGCAAAGGCTTCATTCAGACAGCACATCTCAAAATTCATCTACGAACTCATACTGGAGAAAAACCTTATGTATGTGGTGAGTGTGGCAAAGCTTTCCGGCAAAAGCGATGCCTTACAGAACATCAGATATCTCACACAGGAAAGAAACCCCATGTGTGTGGTGAATGTGGAAAAGCCTTCATCTGGAAGAATGTTCTCACTGTTCATCAGCGAACTCATACTGGAGAGAAACCCCATGTATGTGGTGAATGTGGAAAAGCCTTTACCTGGAAGAAGGACCTCACTGTTCATCAGCGAACTCATACTGGAGAGAAATCCCATGGATATGGTGAATTTGGAAAAGGCCTTTACCAGGAACTATGAGCTCACGGTCTGTCTGCGAACTCATACTGGAGAGAAACCCCATGTATGTGGTGAGTGCGGCAAAGGCTTCATTTAGAGGGCACATCTCAAAACTCATCTATATGCTCATCTTGGAGATAAACCTTATATATATGCTGTGTGTGATAAACCTTTCAGCCAGAAGCGATGCCTTACAGCACATCAGAGATTTCACACAGGAAAGAAGCCCTGGGCATGAATTAAATGTGGAAAATCTTATATGTGAAAGTCAAGTATCATTCAACATGGGAAAACTCTTAACGAGAAAACCTTTCAATGGGGTGGGTGTAATAAAGCTTTCAAAACGAAGAGGGTTTGGTCAAACAAAGGTGCTAGGGTGTGGCCCCAGCCGAGTGCTGGACCAGATAATTGTGACTTACCATGTGGCTACCCGTGCTCTGAATTGCTGTCCCTCTACTCATTTAGCCCACTGGTATGGGGAGAGGGACATCCAGTTTTCCGCAGGGCACATGGGCACCTCATTGGTCTTCCAGCTTTCAGTGCCTGAAAGAGATCTGGATCTGGTGTTTCCAGATCACAGCTATGCCAAGCAGTAGAATCTCTACCCAGACGCCTGTAGTGC
This sequence comes from Echinops telfairi, assembly GCF_000313985.2. Classification (NCBI taxonomy): domain Eukaryota; kingdom Metazoa; phylum Chordata; class Mammalia; order Afrosoricida; family Tenrecidae; genus Echinops; species Echinops telfairi. Next base: position 354,879 of record NW_022111361.1, on the reverse strand, counting down.
CCACCCCACCTGCATGCTCTTTGTTACCCGCCGGAGATAGCATGAAAGTACCATGAAATAAGAGTGAAGAAAATAGAAGAACATATGGGAACAAGTAGTCCAGAGGACAAAAGGACCACCGCAAACCTCAGCTTCCACAACCCTGTGCCCAGAAGAACGAGACGGTGCCCGGCTTCCACTGCTAATTACTCTGAAAAGGATCACCAAAGAGGGTCCTGAGCTGAGTGGGAGAACAAAGTGGAATAAACCCCACAATCATAAAACAGACTTGGCTTACTGATCTGGTGGAGACTTGGAATCCTAAGACTACGGCCCTTAGCGACTCTTCAATCTTTGAACTATACTCTCATCTGAGTCCGTTTTCAGCCAAAAACTATGCAGGCTTGGAGGGGAAGAACAACACCCGAGAGGTGTACACGCCTTAGAACAATCAGCCGTACAAAATCAGAGGACAGCACTTGTCTGTGGATAAAACCTGAAAGCAGGAAGGACAGAAAAGCAGGATGGATAATAACGATAAGACCGGGGGGCGGAAGTGGGAAGAGTGCGGGTCTGCACTCTTGGGGACTGCAGCCAATGTATGACTTGCTGAATGGAAAACCCATTTAAAAATTTCAAATCATAAAAATTTCAAAACCATCGAAGAGCTCATGTCTCGTTAATCATTTCATGTAGGACAGTTACCATGTAGCTGTAATGAGTGTGGGAAAGCTTTTACCCGTGTTCTAAGTTTTCTTGACATAAGGAAATACACAAGAATGAAAAAACTTTAATTCAGTCAAGTGGGAAAACTTTCCACAGGGAGTCGTATGTCACCACATACCAGTGATCTCCTGTAGAAGGGAAGCCCTAGCAATACAGTGACTTTGCAAATGCCTTCTGTGGCTTCTCTCACGTGTCAGTAAACACCAGTGGGATCCTAACTGATGTAGTTCTGGTGGGGCGGCCTGTAGCCAGAAAGGAGAAACCATATGAATACAGTGAATGTGGCAGTGCAGGTGAACTTAGTGACTCTGGCAGTGCTCCACTCTCCAAGTACATTTTATTTTCTGTTCCACAAAGCCCATAGGATAAGCTGTGATGCACTCAATAGAAGGGCTGAACAAACTGTCTGCCTCATTGTCTGACTATAGTTTGGGTCCTGTGGGAAATGCTATGAATACAGAGACTGGGAAAGCCTGACAGACTCATCCTGGGTGTGTATATACGTTGATATAAAGACATAATCTGATGTCATTTTGAGAGGACTATGAGTGAAGGGGTGGAGTGGGCTGTCAAGATAAACCAATGAGGCCTCTGTGTGGCCATGGGCTTCTCCTGAGAATTCTGGGAACTCTGGCATTTCCTCCTTGGAGGCAGGAGAAACACTCCCTACTGACAAGGCTGACTCCCTGTGAGACATTCCTGAGGAGAAACCACATGGACCTACTCTGATGCTGCCCTGGGAACTGGAGAGGCCATGTGGAGACCCCTGCCACCTCTGAGATGCTTACAACGCCACTGGATCCAAAGACTACTCAACTACCCACTGGCCTGTGATCGTCCTGCATCTGGCATCAATACATGTGTCTCGTGAGTCTGAAGAGGACTATAGGTTGGTATCAGACATATGGGCTACTATTGGGCCTCAGGACTTGATGTGGACCGGGTTGGGTGGTTTTCTTGATATTCAATTGCTCTTGTATATAAACCACTTTCCTATATACATATGAGTGTCTGGGTCTGCTTCTCTAGTCTACCGGGACTAATAGACCAATCTGAAATTACGTTTGGTGCCCCTTTTGACCCATGGTAGGTATTTTCAGTCTTTAAAAAAGTGAAGGAGAAATACTCTGACCACAGATCAGGAATGTGAATGGCCTTGCAATCATGCAGAATGTCTGGGAAAGTGGATCGTTGCAGATGCAGTTCGCTTAAGATATAACCCTTCATCCTTTGAGCTCCTTTCTGACCCATTTCAAATCTATTGTTTTTAATATCTCTCTTCTTTTCGACTGAGCTTTATCTCTGTTTCAAATTTTTATTGTTTTTTAAAATGTATTTCCCTGCGTATGAAATCCATGATACCTAATAGTGGCATTGCTGTATCATGGGATCTCAATTTCTGGTTACTTTTAAGTATTGTCATGTCATTTCCCACAGTGGCTGTAAGCATTTAGAAATCCACCAGCAGTATATATGAATTCCAATCCTTCTATATCCTCTCCAGCATTTGTTGTTTTCTGTTTCTTTGATTTGGGCTGGCATTATGGGTCTAAAGTCGTCTCATTTAAATTTGCATCTCCCTGAAGGCTAATGATCGTGAGCATTTTTTCATATATTTGTTAATCATCTGTACTTCTTTTGGTGAACTGTGTTTTCCCATTTCTTGATTGGCACTCCTGTTAATTTTTTCTTGAGATGTTGTAGAGTTCTGTATATTTTTGTAATGAGCAATTTGTCCGATGTGTCATTGGTAAAAACTGTTTCCTAAGCTGTGTGCTCTCGTTTCACTCTCCTGATGAAGTCTTTTGATGTGAATAAGTGATGTAAGTTCAGCATGTCAAAACCGTCTACCTTGTCTTTGCTGAAAGTGCCTCCTCCGTGATCCTTGATAGTCTATGTATGCCCTGCAATAGGGTTGTACTGTGGTGTCTAGTGTCACTATGGGTCGTGGCCAACAAACATCTCTCTTGGAAGAAATAAGACCAGAGTGCTCCTGAAAGGAAAGGGTGGCAAGAGTAGTCTTAGTCTTGCATATTTTGGATGTAATGTTACGTGTCATGAGAAATTAATAACCACTATAATGCCATTTATGTCCAAATTGTGAGTCTTTCTTTATTCCAGCCAGTGACCAATGGGAGGATCAAATCTGTCAGAAATTCCCGGAGGCCCAAAATGATAATCAGGTGGGCTTTATAAGGACAAAAACCACAGCCCGTTTGGCAAGTGGGAGGGTTGAGGGATGCTCAGAGAGGATTCTAAAGGGCCGAGTGACTCCTGTTCCCCAGGCTGACTGAACTCTTGGGACTCCAGGTACAGGTAGAAGATTTTCTGTAGCCCCTTGGATGATAATCTTGTCATTAAACCTTGGCACCAGTGGTTTTGTTAAGATTTTGTACCGCTTGTGTCCACTCAAAACTGACAGATTTGCCCCTACTTGTAAGGTGAGCTTCGGCTCCTAGGGGCTAAGTTTTTAAAAAAAATAATTTTATTAGGAGCTCATACAACTCTTATCACAATCCATACACACATCAATTGTGTAAAGCGCATTTGTACATTCACTGTCCTCATCATTCTGAAAACACTTCCTCTCCACTTAATCCCCAGGCCCCAGGTCTTTATTTTTCCCCTCCATTCCCGGTCGCCCCTCCCTCATGAGCCCGTGATAATTTATAAATCATTATTTTGTCATATCTTGCCCTTTCTGATGTGTCCCTTCACCCACTTTTCTGTTGTCTGACCCCCAGGGAGGAGGTCACATATAGTTCCTTGTAACCGGTTCCCTCTTTCCAACCCACTCTCCCTCTACCCTCCTAGTATCGTCACTCACACCACTGGTCCTGTAGGGATCATCCGCCCTGGGGTCCCTGTATTTACAATTCTTACCTGTACCAGTGTACATCCTCTGGTCTAGTCAGACTTGCAAGGTAGAATTCATATCATGATAGTGGGAGCGGGGAGGAAACATTTAGGAACTAGAGGAAAGTTGTCTTTTTCATCGTTGCTACATCGCACCCTGACTGGCTTTTCTCCTCCCCGAGACCCCTCTGCAAGGGGATCTCCAGTGGCCGACTAATGGGCTTTGGTTCTCCAGTCCGCACTTCCCCCATCATTCAGTATGGTAAGATTTTTTGTTCTGATGATGCCTTATACCTGATCCCTTCGACACCTCGTGATCACACAGGCTGATGTGTTCTTCCATGTGGGCTTTGTTGCTTCTGAGCTAGATGGCCGCTTGTTTACCTTCAAGCTTTTAAGACCCCAGACGCTATATCTTTTGATAGCCGGGCACCATCAACTTTCTTCGCCACATTTGCTTATGCACCCATTTGTCTTCAGCTGTTATGTCGGGAAGGTGAGCATCATAGAATGTCAATTTAATAGAAGAAAGTATTCTAAATATTAAACCTATAAATACAAGGCACATAGATCTATTTCCCCATCCTCATATAAATATATTTGCATATGTACATGTCTTTATCCAGACCTCTATAAATTGCCCTTTGCATCGCAGCTCTTTCCTCTATTTCCCCTGACCCCTTCAGTCTTCTTCTAAGCTAAATGCAGGACCTGCGAGCAGGAGGGGACCTTCTTTGTTTTTTCCAGGGCATGCCTTTTTCCAATGTCCTTTTTTACATTAGGAACACTGATTTTTGTTTAAGGGCAGCCTTGGTTTTCCAAGGTGGGGCTTTTCTCCTCTATGAGCTGGGTGTCGGCCACCATAGGCTCCTGTCTCTTGTAAGACTGTTACAACTTCCTTTGCTTCGGTTTTACTCTTTGGGTCATCTCTGTTATCAAAGACCTTTTGAGCTATTTCTAGTAACTGGGAAAATTTCATTCCGTGAAACCTATATAACTTTTGGTTTTCTCTTGGTATCTGGTACATATTGAGTAACAAAGGCCAAATGCATATCTTGTTTTCAGGGGCCTCAGGTTCAATAGGCGTGTAAGCATGGTAAGCCTCCTGGAGCCTTTCTAAAGATGCAGCTGGGGATTCCTGTGAAGCCACCGGCCAGGACAGGAGGCCCAAAAGACTGGCCCTTTTTAGTTTATGTCCCTTTTTAACTAACAATTTATACAATTGGAAAAAGAAAAAAAAACAAAACATCTGCCATTTTAAAATAAACTTCAGGTTCTAATTAATCTCCTAGAGTGTGCGTTCCAAACTCACTGCCCCGCTTGGGATGATTGTCACGAATTACTTATCATCCTCTTACAGAGTAAGAAGGAAGTCATATTTATCAGGATCCCAGAAGGCCATTATAGGCCCCTGGGTGGGAGGAGGGGGGCACGGCGTGACCATCGAGGAAAATTGGGACCAACTGGAGGATATTTCCCCAGGACAGACCCAGATGGGACCGAAATAGCTCAGAGGACATCCATGCTCTGGACACTTTCCAGGGTACATGGTGAGGGGCCCCACTAGGGGCTTGGAGAGGAGACAGGTTGGTCTTTTGATTCTAAGAGACTTCATGGGCGCTCGCTCCCTGCAAGGGTTTAACATAAGGTGAGGCAAGGTCACACTCCAGGAAGTACAAGGTCAACAGCCTTGGGGACTGGCTCCTGGGTGTCATGCACTAGCTGGTGCACTACCCTTAACAAAGGCCCTGAGAGGGAATTTGATACATAACCTGGAGACCTGCCTGCTTGGCACACTTTCTTAACTACTGTGGAGATCCTATAGCTAAATACATCAATATAGGGGAATTGATCAGGGTGGCCAGGTTTCCCTCTTACTACATTCCACACTGCTTGGTCTGTCTTAGGGTCATAAGTTCCCGTGTCAGGCCACCTTTACCCAAATGTAGGCCTCTCTAATTCACAACGGGTACAGAGTTTTCTAGGACAAAGCTTTACTCCATACTCATTAGTAAATTCAACTTTAACATTGTTCATGCACTGTAGAGGAGTGCTACTTGTCGAACAGGAGCCTCCCATGACGCTAGTTGGTTCAGAAGAGAAATAGGAAGGTAAACAAAGAGACTGACTTGTAGGGGAGTAAAGCTGAGAGAGTCTCCTGAAAGCAGAGATCCACTCAAACAAATGATCTAGGGTCCACATGTAAGGATGAAACCATTGACTATCTTGTAACAGTCTCTGAATGAAATAAGAAAACAGCAACCATGCAGTCCAGAGGACTATCATTCGTTTGATCAAGCGCTGCAGGACTAAAATCAACGTGGCCCCAAAAACATAAAAGAGCCAGCAGGAACTTCTGGAGAGGAGTCCGCTCTGTGCCAATCCAAGGCCACGACCAGTATGAGGGGAAACGCAAGGAGACAGGACAAACACGACTGGACCATTGGAAAATCCAAAAGATACACCATCACTGGCAGACTCCTAAAGGGACGTCTCAGTGAAGAGTATTCCTAGGAGAGTTACGACTGAGAGTGGCGCCCCGTCCCCAAGTCTGGAGAGATTAATCCAAAAACAGAAAAGAGGTCCTTCCCTCCGGAGGTGAACCAGGTGCGCTCCAAATAAAGGTTTGGGGTGAGTGTCGCCTGGGCGGCTGCCAGACCAAATCAGTGATAAAATTGGCCCTGGCAGACCTTCAGGTGGTGCCTCCCCTGAAGTTTTCCCTGCCAGGGGCAGCTGTCAGGTTGAGGCTATATTCCAGACAGCATAGTAGTCATCTTGCTGGGGGCTCCAAAATGTTATGTATTGTGAGAAATTAATAACCACTGTAAAGCCATTTATGTCCGAAATAGGAGTCATTATTCTAGCCAGTGGTCATTGGGAGGACTAAAGTCTGTCTTTAAAATCCCTCGAAGCCTTGAGTGATGTTCAGACAGGATGGCAAGGAGAAAACCACAGCTGGTTTGGCAGTGGAGAGGTTGAGGGTGTTACTTTTCTTTCAGTGGGTAAGGTGGGGGAGGGTGTTGGAAGTCTACCTTGCAGCCAGCTGTTTACAGAAGCGCAGATCTACTTTAATCTTTTTTTAAAAATTTTTAAACATTTTATTAGGGGCTCATACAACTGTTATCGCAATCCATACACACATCAATTGTGTAAAGCGCATTTGTACATCATTCTCAAAACATTTTCTCTCCACTTAAACCCCCGACATTAGGTCCTCATTTTTCCCTTCCCTCCCTGCTCCCCCCCTACTTTAATCTTTTCCTGACTTTGTAGGGCGGGAAGCACATTCGGAGAACTGGAGGATGTTGACATTTGGGTAATCACTGTGAAGCACATCTGGGGCAAAGCCAGGCACGGGGGAGAAAGAGGTCAACGTGCTTTAGGGAGGAGAGGCCTGGAGAGCATTTTTTTTAAATTAAAAAATTTTAATTTGCACAGTCAAGCTTATACTATCACAGCATTCACTGTCAGATAAGATACAGGGTTTAGCTCAGGGTCACAGCTATGGAGGATTTCTAGCTAAATTACACCTAAACAAAGTGTATAATTATCCTAACCAGTATATTTCCATCATGAAATAATGAGGGTTTGACTTGAAGTCCCCCTCTCCCATGCCCCACTCTTCATTTTCTCATATCTGTGAGATGGACATGTGCATAGTTGCTGATCAGAAGGACCTCAGTAGGAACTCAAAATATGTGAGAATAGGGTGAGTTCCCACGATAATCTGGTTCTCAAGGAAAATGGGTTTGAAAGGGTCCAATAGTGAGACTGAAGTTTCCAGCCAGCTTTAATCCTCCACTATATGTTTACAAACAAATCCATGCTCCCTATCTCATCCAAGCAGTCCAGAGGCAAAATGACATCATCACAGCCTGCAGATGCGAGTGTTTGCCCAGGACGCAAAGGGATCCAACCCGAAAGATGCACGGGAACCCTCCTATCTAAAGGAATTATGGACACCCCAAAGACAAATGCGCCAGAGCATCAGACTGTGGTCCCTCTCACTCGTCTCTCACTGCTCTTGGGCGTGCTCCTGGTTCGCTCTCTTGCTGTTCTCGCTCTAGGCCTGCGGGCCCTCTGAAGTCAATCTCTCTCTCTCCCTGACATGAGCAAGACAGACTCCATTTTGTTTTGTTTTACTTTAAAATTTTATATATTTTTGTTTTAAACTTGCTTTGAATATGAGCAAGTGCATGCTTCTCGGCCTTTTGGCTAAGATCAAGTGTATTATCTGAATATGAGCAAGTTCAGTGAAGAAGTACGAGGTTAGGAACGCAGAGTCATGTTATTTGTACAAGTAAATTTCAGATGCCCACTGGTAGAACTTATCAAAGCTACCAGACAGGACCATTGACGTCATGTGTGACTAAGCAATGTTGTGTACCTCAATGTGTAAAACCCTGCCGGTGGCAGACGAGCTTCAGAGCTTCTAAGACGCAGAGCTGACGACACCACACCACTCCGAGCTCTGCACCGTTAAGGTAAGCCACCTTTGATGATTTGCCTGATGTGTGCCTGTGTATGCCAAAACGTTAAGTTAGAATGTATACTGACTGTAGAATGTGCTACCCTTTGATGAATAAACGTGTGAATTCAGCATCATGATGTGTCTCAGGACTCAGTCCTCTGCGTGCTTGAGATTCTCTCTACGTTCCTTTCTGCACCTCTGTCTGCCAGCTTCTCCTTTCCTCACCCACTGGTTCTCTGCAGTACACTTGCTCTTTGCTCTGCCATAAACCGGCAGGCAGTGACTGCAACCAGGGAAGACCCCATTAACTCCTTCTTCAAACTCTATTGCAGGGGTCCTCAAACTACAGCCCCGCGGGCCACATGTGGCCCGCCGAGGACATTTATCCAGCCCACTAGGTGTTTTTACCCCTTTTGTTTTTTTGCTTCAAAATATGATATGTGCAGTGTGCATAGGAATTTGTTCATAGTTTTTTTTTTGTTTTTTTTTACTATAGTCCCGCCCTCCAACGGGTCTGAGGGACAGTGAACTGGCCCCGTTTTAAAAGTTTGAGAACCCTTGCCTATTGCATCTTGCTAGTGAGTCTGTATTAAAACCCGTTTCTCTCTTTTACTGTGCAACTGAGGTTTGTGTAGCCTCTATATCTTATAGGCTAGGCATCTCCTTTTCTTTCACTCCAAAATCCCTGGACTACCCTAATCCCTTTTATCTCATTCCCTTTGATTTCTGTAACTCCCATTAGCCCTAAATAAAATGTATTAACTAATACTCATGTTTTCTCTTTCATAGCTCATCCCTGGTCTCTAAAACCTTACAGGTTATATAGGGTGACAATGAAGGATCAGCGGCACTTTTAATATTTGTACTGCAAGCAGCGAATGCTAGTTCCTCCTTGTGTTAGTCTGGGTTGACTAGAGAAACAAATTCATAGACACTCATGTGGATAAGAAGGAGCTTTAGATAAAGAGGAATTGTATATTAAGAAAACATCCCAGCCCATCCATATCAAATCCATGGAAGTCCGACATTAGCCCATATGTCTAATACCAGCCTATACAATCCTCTTCAGACTCACACAACACATGCAATGATGCCGAATGCAGGAAGATCATAATCACCAAGGAAGACCATAACCACGGCTTGTGATGGAGAAACCAGAGACAGTGCAGGTGAGGGACAGCATCTGGGAGGGTTTCATCAATCCTGAGCCCAGCTCCTGAAGGTGTACCTGGGACAGGACGCCTGTGAATAAAGATAACTGGTCTCTGTCAGTCACTTGCAGCCACAACCATCCCCATAGATTCCACACTGATATCTGAGACCCTCACCTGGGGAACTGTCACCAGGCACAGGAGAACACACAGCTGTAGCATCTTTAGACCACAGCTGTGCTTTCCCATGGGACCCACAGCCCTGTCAGAAGAGAACTGATAGCCTTCAGTGCCCAAGGGTGGAATTTCAACCTAGTGCCTGAAGGTTGATTTGGGTATGAGGGAGCCCTGTGCTTATCAATAGAGGCTCCTTTGTTTCTTCTGAACCATTGTAGGAGAATTCTTTGGAACTCATTTGGGTGTTAGTGTGTAATGTGAGAGTGCCACATTTCTGAGCCCGGTATTCTCTGCCTCCAGCCTTCATTGTTCCTGCCCTGACCGAGGCTCCTATACATCCTTGCATCAGAGACTGGGGAGTATAGAGTTCCTGGAAACCATCGGGTGTACTCCAGAGTACCTTAATTACCTCATGCCCTCCAAAACCCATTTCTTCTTTACACACTGATGCCGCTTAATCACCCTCATCAAATACCTTGGTAATTTTCATATGTGGTAAATAAATGTTTTAGAGTCAATACCAGACTGGTTGTGGTAGTTACATAATCTGTTATCAATTTGAGAGGATTAAGAGTAAAGGGGGGGTGTTTAGCCTGTCAGGTCACAGCTTGATGACCTCATTTGGAGGCACTAAGTTGATAAATAGCTCCCTGGAGGCAGGACTCAGGCTCACTCCCCAAGGGACATTCCTGTTGAGAAGACACATGGAGAGGAGCTGATGGAGCCAGAGCTCTGGAGCTGGAGGAGCCACATGAAGACCCCTGCCAGCACTGAGATGCTTATACCACTGGATCCACAAGACCTTCCACCCACTGGCCTGTGATCTTCCTGCATTTGGCATCATTGCATGTGTTTCATGAGTCTGAGGAGAAATGTATACATTGGTATCAGACATATGAGCCAATATCAGATTTGATCTGAACTGGACTGGGATGTTTTAATATACAATTGCTCTTGTATCTAAAGCTCTTTCTTATACAGAGTGTCTATGAATTTGTTTCTCTAGTCTACCCAGACTAATACACTGGTTCCATGGAGTTGGGGGTTGATGATGCCTCAAACATTCAATGCTTGCAGGATGCCATTCAGTGCCATTTTCCAACCACTCCACCCTTGAATATATTTCCTCATGATTCTTGGCTCTGAGAAAGACTAGTTGCAGTGCCCTTCAGACACTGATACATGCTTGAGGAAATGGCTCAGGTGCTGGTGGGTGCACTTCAGTCCAAATTCCTGCGGTCAGGCAGCAGTAAGCCAGAAGGGCCTCCTCTTCTCTCTGTGTATTTTATTTATGCACATGTGCTCTGAGGCCTCTGGCAGGATGGCTCCAGTAGGCATCCTACTAGTGTGAATCAGCCAGGTCTTTCCCCAAGTTGAGCCATGATCATCACTGACCCCACCGCTCTTACAAGCAACACAAAGATGACATCCCAGTGTCTGATGGCCAAGGAAAACATCAGTGTAAGTAGAGTTATTCAAGTATCATAATGCCTCAGGGAAGAAGTTGCCACCTTGAAAAGTTGGGTCCCAGACAAGACAAGTTTTTAATTCTGTAGCCTCTAAGAAACGGTAGGATTCTGTAGGGAAACCCCTTTGTTTGGCAGAGAATATTCAAAATAGTGCAAAACCTGTCAAGAGTCATGACTTAAGAGTTACATCAGAGTAGGGAGTGGGTGGTAATTGTTTAATAGGGTAAAGCAAGAATACAAGTCAAGAACAGTAATTCAGATCTTGAACCAAAACACACCAGCTTGAGACCCAACAAACACTTGGATTAAATGAGGACCATTCAGGTCCTCCGAATTTAAGAATGAGCATAGACAGTTGTAAATGTCCCTTGCCCAGGGGACTCTGGCTCACTTGAAATTTGAGCAATTCCCACCAAAGTCTCCCTCTATCTTTGTGCTTTAGGCACAACCCCCTGATGACTGCTCAGGAATCTCAACCTTGAATTTATTACCCAAACTCAGAGATTGTCTTATTTTGGAGTATTTTTCAAAGTATTGACCGTGAACTCCGTAGCACTGGCTCTAAGTATGCATTTCTAAAGTTCAGTTCCCATTCAGATTACTTTCTGATGTATATCCACCACCACAAGCATTTTTCTCCAATTTTACAGTTGACACCCTCATTTACTGAATGATTCAATTGTATATCTCTAAATTAATATTTATTTTAACATTGGAGAAATCCAAGTACAAGGTGGTGGTTAACTTATCTGGGCCAGAATTTGCTGAAAGGAATAAGCAATTTCTTTACAAATATGTCTCAGTAAAACCCAGGAATTCAAGCATATGACATGATCATAGTTTCAGATAATAATTCAGCTCATTGAATTAGTTCAGTTTTCACATACAGACTGGTATGGCATTACTTGAGCACGCTCATTCCAGCACACATAACATCGGTTGCTCGTGGCTGGCAGACCAATATAAGTTTCAGACTGATATAGCTGCATACTGTCCAAGTCACCTCCATCTCTGAATGCAAATGCCATGATTGTCTCAGCTAATCCTATGAGTGGTTATTTAGTGTGGCCCTTCTGAAATTGAAACCTGTTGCCATCATCCCATTGCACATAACTTTCCTACCAAGTATGCGACCCATATCCTGAGTGAGCTTATACATTCTCGCTGTGTTATGAAGAAGCCAAACATTGATCTCTAGATGCAGATGTTCTGGGCACTCAGTAACTCCAAAATTCTGAAATGTGGACATGATAGAATGTATTGCTCCAAGGAAAATCCAAACATTTATTTCAGTTGTGCACTGTTGTACAGTAAACAAGCATAAAACTTACAGCTTAAAAATATAACTTTATTTTTGGTTTGTCTTTATGACTCTACAACAAACAAATAGTGTGGTAGTTACATAATCTTTTTTCAGTTTGAGACTTAAGAATGAATGGGGTGGAGGTTACCCGGTCAATCAGGTCCCAGCTTGATGACATCATTTGAAGGCGCTAAGGAGTTAAGTAGCTCTCTGGAGGCAGAACACACAAACACTCCCTGTGGGACATTCCTGTTGAGAAGGCACATGGAGCTATGCTAGAGCCCCGGAGCTCAAGGAGGCACGTGGAGAGATCCCTGCCAGTCCTGAGATGCTTCCACTGCCACTGGGTCCACCCACTGGCCTGTGACCTTCCTGCATCTGGCATCGTGTGTGTTTTCTGAGTCTGAAGAGGAATTTATAGATTGGTATCAGACATGGGCTAATATTGGACTTATGGACTTGATCTGGACTCGGCTGGGATGTTTTCTCAATATTCAATTGCTCTTGTATATAAAGCTCTTTCCTATACACATATGAGTGTCTATGAATTTGTTTCTTTAGTCTTCCCAGACTAACACAACTAGCATGGAGAAGAAGGTTTCATACCAGAATCCATGTAGTGCCTGTTTGAAAATCTTAATGGTGTCACTTCTTCCAAGAAGGCATTTTCATAAGTCTGGCAAGCTGCGCCTGGCTGGAAGCCTGGAAATCTTGAGGGCTGAGGGTTTCAGCACCTTGATCTCTTTTTCAACTGTTTCCTCTCAACATGGAACCTAGGTATTTCCTGAAAGCTAAAAGATAAAGTGAAATCTATATTATGTTAATTATTGAATTATTTATATTTAAATTTAATAACGAAATACCATTCCTTAAATTAATATTAACCTATAAAATTTGACACATGCCCTTTATGCACATTTTCGGGGGAGGGGGTGCAAACAGTGGACAACAGGTTTGTTGTTCAACTGAAAGCACCTCTCCTTACTCTAGACATGGAAGCACAAAACTCCAGGCCCTGAAACCCATTGCCTATTAGTCCTGGTTCCCAGCCAGTGTCTGAACATGTCAAGTGGATTAAGACAAGCCACGCTTTGAGATACACAGGGAAGCTCTGACGCATAACTATGGCTTGAGGACACCATATGTGTCCTGCTCTTTGGAAGGGGAAAAAGTTTCCTCACATTATAATGCAAAGTTTCTAATTCAGTGGTTGTTACAAACCCTTGCATATAGAGAGGGCCAAGGGAAACTGTAAGATGGGGAGGAAGCCCCAAACACTGACAGGACCCAACTCTTAACTCCCCTCCACACTGTCTGCCACAACTGAGCCCTGTGACTGGGAGTCCTGAGCAATCCCTGACGTTCATATGTCCCAGTAGGGAGGTTTGTGTACAGACACTTACAAATTCCCTTTACGGTGTCTCCATTATTGAAATAGAAGGTGGTGTTCTTATCATTGAGGCTGCCCATTTGAATATTCAGAATGTTCTTGGCATTATCTCTGGGGACTGTCAATCAGTGTACATGTAGGATATGGAATCAAGACAATTACCAGCAACTGTTACTTCAGACCCTTCATGGAACTGGCTGGTTCAATCCATTTCATAACTACTGGTGGTGGATCTATGGGTTGGACAGGAGAATCTCAGAGATACCTTAGTCTTCCTCAAGTCTCCCAGAGCCCACCAGCAAACACAAAGACATCCTGAGCAGGAAAACCATCCCACATTGTTTCTCTCTCTTGTTCAGCACATTTTCTATTTCCATTTTAAAATATTGCCACAAGGGAACCTCAGGTCAGCACAAACTCCAGTGTGATGAATGTACACTCATCCTTCTTCAGTGAATGGGGAGACATGAGGATCACAGGCATGGGTTCTCTCTCCTAGAGTTCAAGGGTTGGGCTAGCCTGGTTGTCATCAGCACAGTAATGTGCCCTTTTATTATAAAGATAGCAGATATGAGTGTCCCAGGGGAAGTAGTTATTAACTTTAGTAGTGGTGGAAAATAATTATGGTATTTGGAAAATTATGATTATTATTCAAGTTCACCATACTGGTTATACCACATAGAGACCATGAAGAACAGGGGACACTGTGGGACATTTTTCCAGAATATAACCTCTCTCTTCCTTAAGATATAAATGCTTAAATGTCCAAACTAATGACACACCACAATTTACAACCATCAAATACAATAAGCCTGGAATGCACCTCAGAGAGCTGAAAAGGTTTTATTTCTGGCAAGCCCAAAGTCAAGGGAGAAAGACAAACAACAGCGCATCACTAGAGGTCTGACGTTTTTGGTGTGAGCATAAGGGGACTGCATACAAGAAAGCAGAACTGTACAATAATTGGTTTGACAGCTCTCATGAATTGAATTGTGTTTCCCACAAACCATGTATCAAGGATCCCTGGTGGTACAGTGGTTATGAGTTGGGCTGCTAACTGCAAGGTCCACAGTTCAAAACTACCAGCCACTCCTGAGGAGAATGACATGCTTTCAACTCCTGTAAAGAGTTAAGTCTCAGAAACTCACAGGGGCAATTCTACCTTGTTCTATAGGATCCCTATGAGCCAGTATTTAAAAAAAAATTTTTTTTTTTGAGCCAGTATTGAGTAGATGGCAGTGTGGGAAAATACAGGCTGCTCCGTGATTTTCAGTGGTTTGGCAAGTTACCTAGTGATATAATAATTTCCCATGATGTGATCTCATGGGATCAGCCCATCAGTTGTTCAGGACCACGTTGGGATCCAACAGATCCCAGGTCACGACTCTGATCTGAAGGGAGGGCGTTCTTCTGGATTGTGCCTTACATTACTTCTTATCTTACGGAAGACCCAAGGAGACACAAGTTAGCAAAAAAAAAGTAAGGGGTGGTGGGTGGGTGTGCACCCGACTACTATGAAGAGAGAAGAATGAAGAGCTGAATGCATCCGTGCATTGACAACCTCTTGTCCCCAGGGAAAATTGATGCTAGAACACATGGGCATCTCCAAGGGCTGCTAAGCCCACAGATGTTGGCTCGCTCTCAGAACTGACAGAGAATTGCAAGCCTTCCCCTAGGGCTGGTGCCCTAAAGTCAGACTTCTACCCTTCCAAACTGAGAGAATAAATATCTATTTGTTAAAACTACCCACTTGTGGTATTTCTGTTACAGCTGCTCTAACTACAACAGAATATTCATAACTGGAGTTAAGGAATACAAAATGTGTAAGACTGAAGCTTGTCCAGGAGAGTGATGTCACTGAACCTGGAAGGTAGAAGGAGTTTGAAAATCTGGCCAAATAACCTTCAGTACGACTGAAGATGTTCCAGCAAACCAAGCACATTACCAAGTCTCCTCCAGCACATGGTAACCCATGAGCGAAAGCACACAGAGCTACCCATAAAGGTTTCTAGGCTATGAAGCTTATGAAGCGGATCTTGGGGCTTGCTTTCTAGGTGCCTCATGGTGGGTTCAAAACACTAACCTTCAAATAGTAGTCGGGCTCTGAATGTTTGGGTCCTCTTAAAAAATCCTGTTTTCTCCCGAGTGGATGCTGACTCATAGCGACCCTATAGAACAGGCTGGAACTTGCCCCTGTGAGTTTTCAAATCAGTGACTGTTCACGGGAGTAAAAATCGTCCTCTTTCTCCTGCTGAGCGACGAGTGGTTTCGAACTGCTGACCTTGCAGTTAGCAGCCCAACATACCCGCTAAGCTAGGACTCCTGTGACGTAACCATGATAGGGACCTCTAAAAAAATATTCCACAGGGTCTAGCAATTCTGAGGTTATCAGAATCATTGCCAGGGCAATGACTGGCATTAGTTGGTTGGTTAGTTTTAGGGAAAGGCATGGATGAAGGAAGCCAAAGAGGAACGGCTTTCTCAATCAGTCGGTGGTTCCCCAAATAAAATTCTTGGGATGTCCTACAAGGCTATACTGAGGTTGATTTCAAAAGGTATAACCTGTTTCCTCAATTTCCACACAAATTTCAGATCTCAAGGAGCCCTGTCATGCATTCCTCCCACCCGACGCCTCAGCTTAAAACGCGTCCCTCTCCACTGCTGTGAACCTCTAAGCACGCAAGAGCTTGAACTACTATCTCACCTATAAAACACTCCATTATGCCCATAGGAAAATTGAAACACTTAGTTTCATACTCCCTAACTTTTATCCGTGCCTTTTATAGTTTGGTGATTATCTGTGCTGTATCTGGCTGGAAGAAACAAAGGGAGTTTGACCAAAATGTGCAGGAATGCTGAAGGACCAGACTCCCTCCAGCACCACTTTCTCAGAGAAGAAAAAAACTACAATTCCCATGAGGCGAGGGGGCCGTGGGCACCTATCTCCCAGCATCCTCTGCGAAACGCAAAGGTTCCAGAGTGGTGGCACAGCAGGATACTCACGGGAGTGGTGAAGAAGCCGCCGCCAAGAAGGGCAGCCGCCTTCGAGGAGTCGCCCGAGGCCCTGACTGAGCAGGCGATATCGCGACCTGGAGAACTTGCCCGTGAGCCCATGGGCCCCAGAGGAGGAGCCGGAGCCTTTCAAGGTAGGAGCCAGGCTGGCCCGCGGTGCTCTTCCAGAAGGAGGCTTGCCACGCAGCCGGGGGAGTTGCACGCCACTTCCTCCTCCACGTGGCCCTGTATTGTGCTCCTGGAGGTAGTTCCAAAACACTTGACCTTTGCTGGCCCTGACCTTTCTTTATTGGGTGGCTTTCTGTTCAAGAGCAGAGCTCCACAATTCACAGGCTTCCGTGTTTCCCCATCAATCCGCTGTGTGACCTGAACAAGGGCCCCTCTGCCCTTAGAAAGAGCCCTGTGGAAGCTGGCTGCTTGTGCTTTATCTGACCTCGGGTCTCATCACTGACCTCATTGCTGTCAGGTGGCTCATAGGTAAGGTAAGGTGTGGTGGAGCCTGTGCGTGGATCTCAGCTTAGTGCTGTGGTTAAGGATTTTGCCATCTGAGTTACATGTAGCCGAGGTCTCCCTCATGCTTTGAGGTCTTGGCCAAATGAATGAACCTCCCTGAGATGAAAATAAGTGGCCCTTTTCACGACTGTTGTGCAAATGAAAACAGGAAGAAAGAGCATAACGTGCTGCACTTACAAACTCAGTTAATGCTCTCCACTATTATGCAAACCTCCTTCATCTCTCACTTCTGACTCCTCTCTCCGTGGCCTGAGCCCCCAGTGGGCTGTTGCACTGTGGTGTCATGCATGTTGCTGTGATGTTGGAAGCTGTGTCATCAGTGTTTCAAATACCAGCAAGATCACCAAAGGTGAACAGGTTTCAACTGTGCTCCCAGACGAAGAGGCAGGCCACTTCTGAGGGATTAACCCCTGGAAATCCTATGAATATGGTTAGAGGACAAACCTGGGGTGTTAGGCCAGGTTGACTAGAGAAACAAATGCAGGGACACTCAAATGTATAAGAAAGAGCTTTATATCAAAGAGTAATTGCATATTAAGAAAACATCCCAGCCCAGTCCAAATCAAGTCCATAAGTCTGATATTAGCCCATAAGTCGGATACCAGTCTATAAATTCCTCTTCAGACTTATGCTACACATGCAATGATGCCGCATGCAGGAAGATCACAGGCAAGTGGGTGGAAAGTCTTATGGTGGTGGAAGCATCTCAGCACTGGTGTGGGTCTCCACTTGACTTCTCCAGCTCCAAGGCTCTGGCTGCAATCAGGAATCTCAAGCAAAGAGTGTGTGTCCCACCTCCAGGGAGGAAGACAGGCTTTCCCAGAGTCCTCAGCAGAAGGCCATGCCCACACAAGCACCATTGGCCATGAGCTGTTTGACAGGCTAGACTACCCCTTTGCTAAAGTTGACAAAAGATTATGTAACTGCCAACCTGGTGCACATATATCCTGATTTTTAACTGCAGTGTTCCCACCTTCTGTTCTCAAAACTGCCTTTTGATCCATGTACCAGTTCCACATGAGTACAATCAGGTGTTCTGGAATTCTTATTCCTCTCAAGGTTTTGCATTGCTTGCTATGACCTACAGAGTTCAATGCCTTGGTATAGTCAATAAAACATAAGAAAACATCTTTCTGGTATTCTCTGCTTTGAACGAATGTGGGAACAGGTCCAGCACGCAGGGGAGTGAGGGAGACAGAGTCACCGACGTATGCATACGGACTCTGGAGGCCAGGGTCTGATGGCGCAGATCTATTATATTGTTGTCTTTACACAGTTTATATAGGGAGCATAAGCCAATCAGTTGTTACCACGCTTACTTCCTTGTTCTTAGAACTTATCCTTATAAGGTTATTTAATCATGCTATGAGGAAGTGGCAGGTTTTGCTGTGGGCTAGAGCAAGCAGAGGAATGCAGAAGCTTACAGAGCTGACTAGTCTTGGGGCCACTTTGTTTCACCAGTGTGCTGGGAGCCATTGTAATAGAGAGGCAGTATGCCGCTTTTCAGGCCCGCTCGAGAAGGCTAAGTAGCATCCTGTTCTTTCTACGCTGCTGTTCCTTTATGAATTCTAATTCTACAGCCATCACCCCCACAGGTTCCTCCTTTTCTTGTAATTCAAGGCTCAACAAATCCACTACTAGTGCTTTTGTCACACCTGTTTTTGTTCCTAAACGAATAAAAACACTTCTACAATAATACACAAAAAAACTAAGCAAATTGTGAAACTTAATGTATAACAAGACTACTACTGGGAGAAAACTATGATAACAACTTATTTTGCACATCAGAAAAAAAGGGAATTCATATCCGCTCTTGTTTGATTTACATGAACAAGCTCCTTGTTGCAAAAGACTGATAAAAGTTTGATTCCATGTTAGGTGTAAATACTGCTGTTGAATGATTAAAGCCTGTGTTGAATTTAAATGAGTTTGGAATTCGGTTAAACATATAGCTGGATACCGTGGGTCGCAGGTCACATGTATTAAGTGCCATAAATTATCCATGTCTTCAGAAACAAGCCCAATCTGATGTCATGAGGTTAAGCCTGCTTGTAACAGGGCATTTACATGATACTGAGTGGACAAAGCTTGGGCCATACTACATTGTTTAAAGTATGTGCGGTTGGTATCGCCTGTTGGAGAGCCACAACCATGGTGGTTGTAGCCACGGCTGCAGCTACAGCCACAAATTATGACTGAAATTACCTACTACCGAAAGTCCAAAATCTCTTTTATCATGATGCACGAAAGAATAAGTTTGTCTTAACCGTAAATCTCCTTGCCACCCTCTAGTGGCATTCACAGGGAATCACAACAATGGTGGAAAACGCACTAGGGCGGCACTGAGCCACAGAGAGGACCCTAACAAGAACCAATTGTACAATTAAGTAATGAACAATTTACTGAAAAAAGGCAAGTTCTGATCGTGCTAAGGGTATGTGGGAACAAGCTAAGTATAAAAAAATGGAGGTTTTACACAGGGTATCCAAATTCTGAGACATTGGGCCCAAGATCTTCAGTGGTATTCTAAACCTAACCGATTTTTCAAAATAATTTCCTTTCTCAAAACACTTGTACCCAGCGGGGATTGTAGAGGGTGTTTGTGTTGCACCCATATTTCACTGTGTGTGGCAGTGTGTGACAGAGTAATTAAGACCATAAAAGACACCTGTCATCTAAACAAAAAGGAACCACACAAGAACGGTAGTCCCCGAAGTGAGAAAGGTTCCCAATCAGTATCTTGATCGACTGGGTTGCGGCCCCTAAAATCAGGAGGCATAGGGGGGTGATAAGATTAAAACTTAAAAAAGGGCCCCCCAAATGGACATATGGGCCCACCTTGTGGGGAGAAGATGTAGACAAACATCCCTGATACTGCGGACGGTCACGAAAACCCCAACCTTCACAAAAGTACACAATTTCTGGTTTTGCTATTCTTTGATGATTATCAGTTCTGTCAAACCAGTCCTTGGGAAGCAGGGGAAAAGTTCCATTGATGCCTGCCATGTTTCCATTCACTGGGCTGCCCCAATTTTTTTTCACGAGGGCCAAAATTGCCTGTTTGTAGTTTACCCAGTACAAAAAAAATTTGCAGGGCAATCAGACACATTTAAGTTGGAACCCCATAAACAAAAACCAACTGAGTCATTAGATAAAGGAAACGTGCCTGCAAAGGGTGACCAATAACTTGTTCAAAGGGGCAAACATATTCTCTCTTATGGTACCAATGGTAGAAAAGGTTACTTGTAGCCTGGACCCCCAGGTAACTGAAACAAGAACTGGGGCATTTTGTATTGCCACCCATTGGGAGGGCGAGGCGCAAACCTGTGCATTGGTGGTAATAATGGCACACATTAATAAAAATAAGATATATGGTCCCGGCTGTTGTCCCTCGTGAGACATTGTTTGAGCTTGAGTCACTAGGGCCTTTAGTGCCCCCCACGTTATTGGCGGGGGTTTTGGTATGGCATCCGTGGTGACGACGTCTGGATAAACGCTGTGGTCCTCCTCCCGGTATTTGGGGGTCTGTTAACTGCGGCTTGACTGTGGCCCTCTTTTGTCAGGCTCATCCTCGCTCAGTGACAGGTTCTCCATTGCCGTGTGCAGGGGATCCATCTGTGTAGGGTTGCGCCAATCGACCAGGCACCCAAATGGGCTTTTCCGCTCCTTCTGGAAGTACACAAGCAAAACCTCTTCCTTGGGTTAGCATGGGGTCAGGGCCCTTCCACTGATTAGTCGCCTGATCCTTCCATTTAACCAAGGGTAATGGAGTTTTTCGTGGGCAACATTGAACGCCAGTGCTTGTAAGCTGGGGAAAGACCTTGTTTGTCAAATTTTTAAAAATTCAATGTAAATAATGCCTCTGTTAACTTCTCTTGTGGTCCTTCCCTCCTATGTGGTCCCCCCTTTCCAATACCTTTTGAAGAACTGCATGAGCACGTTCAGCAATCCCCTGTCCCTGTGGGTTATACGGAATACCTGCAGTATGAGAAATGTTCCAAGAGGAGCAAAATGTGGCAAAAGAGGAGCTACCATAAGCCGACCCATTATCAGTTTTTATAGTATAGTGGAGGGGAAAGGGCCAGCCCCCCAAACTAATCACAGGTTCAGTAAGTGCAATTGTACGGTGTATATATATGTATAGAGAGCATGAGAGATAGAAGAGAGATTGAAATAATGGAGTCAGACACATTTCATGGTAGCATGCGTACCTCCTGGATGGCCATGATCTTACTGGCCTGGTCTGTGCACATTGTGGGCCGAGGCAAGGTGGGGTGGAGACCTGGCATCCAGCTGGAGCCCCGGCAGGAGGCTGGAGGACCCTGTTTATTGCTAACCAAGGGTTATATCTACTTAGGGGGGCGTGATTACAGGTAACCAACATGTCACAGGAAGGCATACACATCATAGGAAGGGGATGTACAATAGGCATACATGTGACAGGAAGGTGATGAGCTAGGGGTGTACACTGGGAATGGGAGGGACTAGAGGTATACATGTGACAAGATGGGTGGGCCCTAGATTCATGATGGTGGCCTACCCTTGGTCACCCTTGGGTGGGCTTGACCTCTCAGGGGTTTCCTACAAGGAAACAGTCAACTACTATCCTTATCAGAAGGGAGTGGGTCCTACTTGTGGGATAAACAGTGGTGACTGCTTGCTCTGGATGTCTGATAACCCTTAGGGAGAATAACCCCTGATCTACTTCTGATGACCTCCAAGTGTATGTCATTCGCAAGCAGCTAAGTTTGGCATATACTCGGGGGAGACAACTTGGGAGAAATCCTTCAGTTTCCCACAGTATAGGGCACGCCCATCACAAGCATGGCAGTTTTGACTGCAGAAATTACTGCTACTGCATTTTCTTTAGACAAGGCTATAGCAAAAGTATATGAAGAAAACGTATCTGTAATAACGTGCAAATTTTAAATGGCCAAATTGGGGATATGTGTTAACATCCATTTGCCAAAGAACATTAAGGCGGAGGCCACGAGGATTTATGCCCATGGGTTGGAGGGGCCCAACAGGACTAATGGTATGCAAGCAGAACAAGCACGAACCAAATGTTTACTTATCCCCTTAGATAACTCTGGGAATAGAGGATACAAGGATTCAGCTGAATTGTGGAACTGAGTGTGCATATGGCGAGCTAATTCTAAGGAGTGGATACCCACTAGTTCTTCACTTTGCTGATTGCCCCTGGATAAGGGACCGGGTAACATTTGATAGGAGCAAATATGTTGTACGTACAGAGGGTGATTTCTTTGTTCGAACAGTTGCATGGAGGTCATCATAGCATGGAGGACCTCTGGGATAGGTCTAGTGACAGCAAATGGAAGGTTAAGAACATTGACAGCATACTGGCTGTCAGAAAAAACACTAACAGGGTTAGATAATCACGCAAAAGAGCCAATAATTCTCCATGTTGTACAGAGCCACAGGACTCAGCCGTATAAACAACATCAGGATTTTCTTGGGTTTTTATTATGTAACCATAGTGAAATTTGGAAGAATCTGTGACCGCCAGTGCTGCATGAGGGACAGGCTTAGTTGCCAAAATCCATTTGTGTTCAATCAGAAAAACAAGGAAGGGTGGATAAGATTTTGTGCTTGGGGTAATGATTATCAATTCGCCCTTGATAAGTAGACAACACTAATTTTGCCAAAGGGGACTCTTCAAATGCCCAAGCAACCAAATTCTTGGATAGCGGGAGCACCAGCGCATCAGCTTCCTTGCCAAGGAGACGCTTTGCTGTATTTAATACCTTTCTGCCATAATAAAAACATTGTCCTAAAAGGGAGCCACAGTGGGGGAGGTGGAGTAGGCCATATGAACCCAATACACCACTCCTCTTTCTTCCTGAAAAAGGGCTCCTGTGGGAAATCCCTTAGTTGGCAGCACCAAGGCTAATAAAGGCACCTCAGGTTGGTAACGAAGAGTACTGCCTCATTCGGGTACATTATTAACTATTGGCAGGGCCTCTCAGGCTTCTGGAGAAATGTTAATACTTTCCTCCTGTCATTGAGGGCCTCTAAGGAGAGAAAGTAAAGGTGCAAGTTGCTGGGTGGTAACACGTAAAGACGGATGAATCCATGCTATGTTGCCCAAGAACTGCTGCCTAGATGTCAAAGTAGGGGTAGAAGGAAAGGACAAATTGAGTTTTTGAGGCTTTACTAGTTCAGTGGTTTAAGTAATGTCCAAGAAATAAATAAGGCTCCTGTTTTTTAAAATTTTCCACACAATACAAAGTCCTTGAGAATTTAATCCCTTTGTGATATTTTTTAATAAGGACTGTAAAATAATAGGATTTTCATGTCCTATTAAAATGTCATTTATATAGTGGATGATCTCACAATGCCTGCCAAACATATAACTGACATATGGTGGGGATATTTTTCATGGCTTGGGGCAAAATTCCCACTGAAAGCAGCCCCTGGGTGTAGCACAATTAATAGAAGGGATAGAAAATGCACATTTCTCTTTATCCTGGTCATGTAAGGGTATAGAGAAAAAACCGTCTTGTATGTCAATTGTAATTACATATAAATTCCTAAGTATTGCAGATAAGGCGGAAAGACCTGGGTGAGTGGTGCCGATAGGTCTCATAACTGCATTAATAGCACGTAAATCATGCAAAACCCGAAACTTGCCACCTTTCTTTTTTATAACAAAAACAGGAGAATTCCAGGGGTAATCAATGGTTCTATATGACATTTGTTTAATTGCTCCTGGACCAGTTGTTGCATTATTGCTCACTTTTCATGAGTTATAGGCCACTAATCCACCCAAATGGGTTTTTCGGAACTCCATGCGAGCTTTATAGGAAATGGGAGTTCCTTTGGGGCAGTAGCCATTAGAATTGGGGGTGATGATCTGTTGTTAGTTGTACACCCGTGTGGTGTAATGCATCACGACCCTACAAATTGTGGAGGAGATTTTCTAGAACTAGGGGCACGAAATGCCCTGCGTGGCCTTCATGGTCTGTCCAACTGAGGGGATGGGTGACTTGTCAAGAAGTAATCTGACTGCCCACTCCCCTAACGGGAGGTCCTGTGGAAAGATTCCATAAATGGGAAGTTTCATCTTTCTGGATGCAAGTAACTGTGCTCCGGTATCAACTATTCCCTTATAAGGCTGCCCTCTATGTCAAGAGGCATGTGTGCGTGATGAAGGCCTACTGGGATAGTTCACAGAATTTTTGAAAACCTCCTTCTTCGCGGAACTGGGGGCTGCCCCGCTGGGGATTTAAAGGCTGGCCTTTGTTATCAGTCTTCAATCTGCAATCCTTGGCCCATTGAAAACCCTTTTTACATTTGGGGAAGGCCGAGGGGGGTTTCTTTCCTTGACTTATACTTCCCTTTTTGGTGGGGCACTGTCCAGCCACGTGTCCCTGTCCTCCACATTCCCAATACCCCTTACCACCGCTTTCAGTACTTTTAACATTCAGGTGGAGAGCAAGAGCAGTGGCAAGCGCCTCAGCATTAAGAATAGTGCCCAAGTCATGGGTGGCACTGACCCATTCTTCCAAACCACCAGTGCATACTGGCCAATAGCTTGTCGCGCCTCAGCTGTAGCGCCTTCCCAAACCAGCTCCTCTACCAGTGCCTCTGCCGCCCCGCATGTTGAATGCGGTGTTTAACTGTTTCCTGAGTCTGCCATACAATATCAGCAAAACTCTCCTGTGGTTTTTGCCGGAGTCCAGAAATGCGGACTTCAGCTCCCTCTGTCACTTTAGCAACAGCATACGTAGCACAAAGGCAAACTTGATCAAAATATTGCATTTGGGCTACTGGAGAAACATAATAACCCTCTCCTTGGAGAGATTCTAGAGAGAGATCGTTTCTCCAGGCTACGGTGCCCTGTCCTGTCACTTTTCCCTCATCATAAAAGGCGGGTTTCCACTGCAGAAATTGGCCACCTGTTAAAACAGCATGATGCATGGTGCTCTTCCAATCTGTAGGGGTATTTAGTGTGGTGGCAAGGGACTCAAACATTTGAGTTATGAATGGAGAGTGGAGGCCGTTTTCTACTACTGCTTTCCTCATTTTATTCAGTTTCTAAATTATATGGAGTCCAATTCCTTTGTGGTTGCTGACCTGCCTGAGGAGTAGTACTAACAGGGAACAACTGTGCTGTGTGCAAAATTCCTGCCGGTTCACCCAAGGGATGGCGATATTGTGGGAGCATGGGGGAGTCCAATGGGGGAGTCCAGAGACTCCTTACCCCAGGTGTTCTCATCGTCTGCTGGAGAATGGTATGTCACAACCAAAGGATTAGTGGGTGGAGGTCTGTAGGCCGGAGGATCAGATACAGCGGCCTCTAATGGGTGTTGGGCCTCAATTGGTAATGGCAGATACAAAGGTTTTGTCTTAGGCAGAGCATTTTGTGAATTGGTGTCGGCTGGGGAACCTAAAGGCTTTGGAAGACAGGATTGGACATCAGGGGAATAAAGGTGAGATCATTAAATCTGCTGACCCGTCGGGCCTTGAGGGGCCTCAGCCTGAGGCTGGGGTTTGCTAACGAGAACCCGAGTAGAGAAGACATCCCAACAGGGCAGTAGCAATTGGAAAAAGGTTGCTGATAGTACCAGCCTCTGACTTTCTTTAAGTTGAACTACTTCAACGATTCTTTCTCAGGTGTGCTCATCCCACACCTGCCCCACCAAGAGCCAGGGCCAAAGTTCTAAAACTTGTTCATGGAACGCCTTAACGTGTTTTTCAGAAACCTTCACATGCCTGCTCCCTAGGACCCCTTTTAGTATATTTAACTGAGGCTGTGGAGCGTGAGAGGGATTATTACCCATTGCTAGATAGGTCCACTCACCCGGCCTCAAATGTCCTGCGAGGTCCCTGTTCTGGTACCAGTTGTGGGAACAGGTCCGGCATGCGGTGAGGGAGACAGAGTCACCAAAGCATGCCCACAGACTCCGGAGACCAGGCTCTGATGGCGCAGATCTATTTTATTGTCTTTACACAGTTTATATAGGGAGCATAAGCCAATCAATCGTTACCATGCTTACTTCCTTGTTCTTAGAATTTATCCTTATAAGGTTATTTAATCGTGCTGTGAGGAAGTGTCAGCCTTTGCTGTGGGCTAAAGCAAGCAAACGGATGCAGAAGCTTACAGAGCTTAGTCCTGGGGCTATTTTGTCTCACCAGTGTGCTAGGAGTCATTGTAATAGAGAGGCAGTTTGCCGATTCTCAGGGCCACTCAAGAAGGCTAAGTAGCATTCTGTGCTTTCTATGCCACTCCTCCTTTATGCATTATACTTCTACAGCCCTCACCCCCCACAGACCAAGATCCATCTAACATCAGCAGTGATAGCCCTTGTCCCATGTCATCTTCGAAATCCAGCTAGAACCTTTGGTTCTCCCTGTCAGTGTACTACTGCAACTGTCGTTGGATGATCTTCAGCAAAAGTTTACTTGCATGTAAGAACTATGATATTGTTTTATAATTTGAACATGCTTTTGTGTCATCTGAAGGTCAGGTAGCTGTCTTCCAAAATCTTAGCACAGACAAGTAAGTGTGAACTGAGCTTCATTTTCTTGTTGAGATATTTCAATTGGTGGTGTTGACATAGATGGAGTAAAGACTTTGGACCTTCCATTTGCTGATGGGATGTTACCCAACATGATAACAGCTGAAAACATCCATTAATAATCAGGGCATGGAATGTATAGTGTGAACCTCAAAAAATTGGAAATGGTCAAAAAATGAATTGGAACACATCAAGATCGATATCCTAGGCATCAGTCAGTGTGTACGTATTATTGAACTCAAATGGATTGATGTTGGCCATTTTGAATCAGGCAATCATATGGTTTACTATGTTCCTGGAAGGACAAGTTTAAGAGGAATAGCATCACATTCATCATCAAAAAGGACATTTCAAGATGTAGCTTGAAGTACAATGCTGTCTGACAGGAAAATGTCTACACATACAGGGAAATCTGTTTAACTATTATTCAAATTGTCATACCTACTATTAAAGCCCTCAAAAATTTTTAAAAAAATCAAGCAAAGAGAAGCAGCAGCAGCCTTCACTGGCACTGTACCAATTCACTCATGGCTACCCTATCAGCCAGTGTGCAGCTGCGTCTGGGTTCCAAGACCAACTCTTATTTTCTGCCGAAGATCAGACCTTGTACCCATTCTAATGGGTAGCCACTCTTATCAGAATTCTACCAACTCCTTCAATCTCAAATTGATCAAACATTTTACCTAGATGCATTGGTAATTCTTGGGGATGGGAATGTTGAAGTTGGAAACAAAGAGGAAAGAATAGTAGTGGGAAAATTTGTCCTTGGCTATGTATTAAAATACATGCATAGTAATATTAACAGAAATTTATTTAAAAAATCCTTTCTGAAAAAGCTAAACATTGGCAAAAGCTACTAATCATAAAAATAAAATAATAGAAATTGAGATAGTATCTTCTCTGTGTAAGAGTTATAGTCCTGATTTATAGTCCTAGTTTCTAAAGAATTCATTCAGCATAAACTTATGCTAACATTTTAATTTTTATATAAATATGTTCATTATAGACATTAAAGATAAGAAAAGAAAAATTTATTTATAATACAAACACCTGAAAATAACATTATGTAAGACAGGGTTCTCTAGAGAAACAAAACCAGGACACTTATGATTATATATAAATAATAGATAACATAAGAAATAAACAACTAATTATAGAGAAATACAAATGGCTCAGTGTAAATCACTTCCGTGAGACAGCTAATACACTGGCAGTCCTTCAAGTCTTGAGGACCACCAGGTGCAATTCACGGAAGCAGACAGCTGAGTCTTCTGTTGAGCAATTCAGGCAACCCAACCACAGGCAGCAAACAGCAAGGCAAGTCACCAACAGTCAGCCAGATGACAGGGTCCGACAGTCCCCAGCTCAAGCGATGTATACTCCAGTCGTGTGGTGAAGCAGGTCTTGAAGGAACCTCAAACTCCAGCAACACAGTCCATGGGCTAGGTGTCCCACAAGTAGTGTGGCTTGCAAATTGAGACAGAGAGCAAGCTAAGGCAACCACACACTGGTCCGATCATCAAAGAGCAAGAGACAATAAAGGGGAGGCTCACTGAGCCATTTATCTCTCCACCCTTCAATTCATCCCACATGTGTTCATTGGCCAGGTTGGCACAATAAACCTTAACTATCACAAATGTCTATCCCATTTTGTACATACTTTTGGCTAAGATAGAATCATAGTGTGTACTTATAATCACATCCAAATCAAATGATTTTGTTCTCACTTTATCAAATCATATATTTCATGTCAACATACATATGTATCTCTGCCACCTTTAATGGTCACATACTATCAAATTGTAGGGATGCACTACAAGTTATGTATAAAGCTTATTATGTATATGGGTTCACCTTGCTATGTTACTATTTGGAGCTATGCATAGAGAAACAAAGTCTCTATTATATTTGTGGAAAGAACACTGGTGGTGTGGTGGTTAAAGCACACAACTGCTAACTGAAAGGGCAGTGGTTTGAACTCAGCAGCTGCTCCTCACTACAAAGAAGGGTCAGTCTGCTTTGGTAAAAATGAGATTCTTGGAAACCCTGTAAGGCAGTCCCACATTTTGTCCTGTAGCATCACACAGAGTCGCAAAGGACCCGTGCAGCAGCTGCCCACTCGTGCTCCATTAGGAGAGAAGTTTCCCTTTTCCACAGTTCCCCTCTCCCCACGTGGCAGCAATGCGCCCCCAGGCTCAGGTCTCTCCTATCCACCCAGAGCATTGGTAACTTGTAGTATTAAATTAAAATGGAGAGGATGGGAGGGTGGGGGGCCAGCCCCCACCGCTAATACTCTCTACGAGTTCAGTAAGTACAGTTGTATGGTTGAGATATATAAGTATTATATTAGAGTCATCGAGAGCATGAGAGATATTACAATAATGCAGTCAGACACATTACATAGTAGCATTGCTCACCTCA
>NW_022111361.1:324298-325659 GCF_000313985.2 Echinops telfairi | reverse complement strand
AGGGAGGAGTTGCACTGTAGGTTACACAGCAATGAGGGGGTGGTCTCTGGGTCTCCATAGGAACCATTATCAGTAGGGTGAAAACTCCTCCTACAGGAGCCTGTCCATTGTCCCCAGAGGCAGGGAGCAGGCTCACCCCTGTGGAGGGATGAGACAGCAGTCTGGCAACTGATTGCCTTCAGGGGAGGGAATGCCTGCGCATCTGACCTCCCCCCACAGTAACTGACCTGCAGTCTACCTGCAGCTGTTAGGTGACATGACTGGGGGCAATCCACCCCCATTGTTGCCTGGGACCCCTCCACCAGCACCTCCACCTTCCCACCTGCTCCCTGCCTAGGAGGCATCCATTGTGGCACACTCTGAGCCGGCAGCACTGAGCACTCCCCGCTGCTCCTGCTGGCAAAACACACCTCAGCCCACGACACTTCTGCCTGCTCCCAGGCAGGCCCACGCCACTGCAGTGCCTCACTGCGTGTTCCCAGTGCCTGCGACCTTGAGCTCTCAACTTACTGCCCTAGCCTGTTCTGCCGGTGCAGAAGGCACCGCTTCACATTGGGGCTGCTTCTGGCCACTCCCAGGCCGGCCCACTCCAGTGCAGTGCCCCGAGGCATGTTCCTAACGAGTCGGAGACCTTGAATGCTACGCCTTGCTGCCCCAGCCTGTTCTGACCAGCGCAGGAGGCTAACTTCCCATGGGTGCCGCTTCTGCCTACCAGCTCAGCACTACAGGTCCACAGGGAGCAGGGGGGTGCATGCTTGAGCTGAAGAGCATGCATTCCCCACACATAGCCTGGCTTTGGAACCCGAGATCAGCACCACCTCCCATAGCAGCAAGTCCTCCTCCACCTTTGCCTTCTATTAGGCATCTTTAAAAATTGGAGGGAAAAGAAAAAAATTTTTTAATTAAACAAAAAAGGTTGCTAAGTGTGCCCTGACAGACCAAGTCAAAGCATCCCAGGGGCATACATATATGCTCTAGCCACCACACCAGTCACTGAAACTCCTCGCTACTGTTGGCCTCTGAACCATCGAGGAACTCTGCCTGCATGGCAGTCTGACCCACTTCTTTTTTTTTTTTTTCTCTTAAGGAGAAAAAAACCAGCTTTTATTATCAGGATTTTCCATACATTTAACTTTGGAAAATATCTTTATTCTTCTTTTCTTCTTCTTCTTTTTTTAATATTTTATAAGGGGCTCATACAACTGTTATCCCAATCCATACACACATCAATTGTGTAAAGCGCATTTGTACATCATTCTCAAAACATTTTCTGTCCACTTAAACCCCCGACATTAGGTCCTCATTTTTACCCTCCCTCCCCGCTCCCCCTCCCTCATGAGCCCTTGATAGTTTATAAATTG
>NW_022111361.1:312776-323517 GCF_000313985.2 Echinops telfairi | reverse complement strand
CAAGCTTTTAAGACCCCAGACGCTATATCTCTGACCCACTTCTATAGTAGGTTGCAGGCAGCCCCCTGAAAGCATCCTTAATAGTAACATAGAGAAAGCCTAAGGGCCCCCTGGTCTCCCAGACACATGGGGCCTATGAAAGGATCGAGGAAAAATCAACAGACCACTTCACTCTCAACAACAAAACCACAGAGACAAAACAATAGCAGATTTAATGACTCTCATAGAAGAATCAGACACAGAGCTGCTGCCGAAGGAAATCTTCAGAAGTCTGCTCGGAGTAATACAGGAACTCAGGGAAGCAATGCAGAATAAGGATGCAATGATAGAGGAGATGAAGTCCACAATAGAGGGGATGAAGTCCACACACCAAAGGGAAATACATGTGCTAATGGATGAGGTATCAGAAGCCACTCACAAGGTTACAGAATTTATGATTAGGTTTGAGGAGGCAGAGAACTGTACCAGTGAGCTTGAAGACACTCAAACAGACCTAAGCAAGTGGGAAAGACAGATCGGACAATTAAAGAAGCAAAAGATAACCTGAGATCAATGAAAGATGCTATAAATAGGAATAATATTCGAATAATTGGTCTACTGGAGTAGAACACATGGCGCAAGTTGACAGCCAAGATAGTGAAGGAATTTCTGGAAAACTTTCCTGCCTCAATGAGTGAGAACCAGGCACTCATACAAGAAGCAGAAAGGACACCAACTAGACTAGACTCCAAGAAGAACTCACCAAGACATATAATAGTAAAAATATCCAACTTCGAGGAAATAGAAAATTTTAAGAGCAGCAAAAGGAAGACAGTCACATACAAAGTAGCTCAGGTAAGACTATGTTCAGATTTATCAGTAGACACCATGAAGAGGAGGAGAGAGTGGAGCAACATTTTCCAAAAGCTGAAAGAAAAAACAACTCCCCAAGAATTCTTTACCCTGCCAAATTATCCATTAAGATAGATGGGGAGATAAGGGTCTTCCAGGACAAGGAAAGCCTTAAAGAATATGCTGCAAGACACCCGACCTTGCAGAAGACACTGGTTGACTCACTATGGCCAGAGGATCAACCTCCCCCAAGAACAAACAGGAGACCACCATATAGCCCATCTCCATCCAGAAGCCAATGTGCCGGCTCAATTACCAAGACAACAGAGCCTTAGAGAGAAAAGAAGACAAGATAGAAATTCCCCACTCAAACACAGCACACTGATATGAAGGGAGATAGAACACCCAAAACACAAGACAGGGTATGACACCAGTGAATCCACAGATTATAATAACTCTGAATTCTAATGGACTCAATTCATACATTAAACTAAAAAGGCTAGAGGACTGGCTCAGAAAACATAATCCATCAATCCGTTGGCTGTAAGAGACACATCTTAAGCACACAGACACAAATAGACTAAGGCTGGTGGAGAGTATACCAGGCAAATGGCAACTTAAAAAAAGCAGGGGTGGCAATCTTAATCTCCAACAAAATGGACCTCAAGGTTCAAACCATAAAGAGACTAGGGACACTACATAATGCTCAAAGGCTCAGTAAACCAAGAACCAGTTATCATATTGAATATTTATGTGCCCAACAATGGAGCGGTGAATTTCATCAAACTATTAAGATGAAAAAAGAAATCATGATTCAACAATCATAGTAGGTGACTTTAACACTCCGTTATCAGAGAAAAAAAAATATCACTGGGAAAGAAGCTCATCAAAGAGGCTATAGAGCTAAGCAATGTAATCAGGCAACTGGGCCTGATAGACATTTATAAAGCTTTCCATTCAAAAGCAAAAAAAAAAAAAAATCACATTCTTCTTAAGCCCAAATGGTTCATTTTCAAGAATAGACCACACGCTGGGACACCAGTCAAGCCTGAGTAAATTCAAACACATGGATATTATTCAGATGTCTTTTTCAGATCACCATGCCATAAAGCTGGAGATTAATAAGAGGACGTCCAGAAAAGCAAGGTCAACCAATTGGAGGATGGACAATGATCCCCTGCGGCATGAATGGGTACAGGCCCAGATTAGAGTGGATATTAGGAAGTTTCTAGAAACGAATGAGAACGAGAATACAACGTATCAAAACTTATGGGATACTGTAAAGGCAGCTATCATTTGATATCATTAAATGCATATATGAAAAAAGAAGAGAGGCTTATGACAGATGCATTATTACAAAACCTCCAACAACTAGAACACAGTCAGCGGAACAACCCCTCCAATAGCAAAAGAAAAGAAATAATAAAACTCAGGGCAGAGTTAAACCAGTGGAAGACAACGATGCAAACGATAAATGCACCTAAAAGCTGGTTCGATGAAAGGATCAACAGAATTGACAGACTGCTGGCGAATCTGACCAAGGATAGGAAGGAGCAAACATCAATAGCCAGGATGAGGGATGAAACAGGGGCAACTACAACAGACCCCAATGAGATTAAAAGAATAATCACAAAGTACTATGAAGGCCTGTATTCTAATGAACTCAGAAACATGGAAGACATGGATAAATACTTGGAAAAACAGTCTCTCCCTAGGTTATCTCAGACAGAGGTCAAGAACCTCAACAAACCCATATAGAGAAAGAATAAATAGAGAGGCTCATCAGGAAGCTACCAACATAAAACACCCCTGGACCAGATGGCTTCACAGCAGAATTCTACCAAGCCAAGGAGGAGGTGACTCCAATCCTCCACAAAGTATTCCAAAGCATAGAAAAGGATGTCAAACTCCAAAACTCATTCTACGAAGCCAGCATAACTTTGATACCCAAACAGGGTAAAGCCCCCACAGGTACAGAGAATTATACACTGAAATCTCTAATGAACATAGATGCAAAAATCTTTAACAAAATATTGGCCAATAGAATACAAAAGTGTATAAAACATATCATCCACCACAACCAGGTAAGATTCATCCCAGGGACGCAAGGATGGTTTAACATCCGAAAATCTATCAATATTATACACCACATCAATAAGAAAAAAAAGAAAACCATATGATGATATCTATAGAGACAGAAAAAGCATTTGACAACATCCAACACCCATTCCTAATTAAGACACCCACAAAGATAGGAATGGAAGGTAAATTCCTCACACTGATATAAGCTATCTACGAAAAGCCTACAGCCAACATCATAGTTAATGGAGAAAAGACAAAAAAAATCTCACTGAAAAAGGATACAAGACAAGGATGCGCCTTGCCCCCACTTTGTACTGGAGGTTCTAGCTAACAACATAAGACAGTGGAAGGACATCAAAGGGATCCAAATTGGAGATGAGGAGATGAAACTATTACTATTTGCAGATGGCATGATCCTATACATTAAAAACCCCAAAAGCTCCACAATGGGAGTACTTATAGCAATAGAGGAATATGGAAGAGTAGCAGGATACAAGA
The DNA here is from genome assembly GCF_000313985.2 of Echinops telfairi. Taxonomy (NCBI): domain Eukaryota; kingdom Metazoa; phylum Chordata; class Mammalia; order Afrosoricida; family Tenrecidae; genus Echinops; species Echinops telfairi. The sequence continues at coordinate 320,106 of NW_022111361.1, read as the reverse complement.
TCAAACAAAAGTTGGTAGGTTTGCTATACACATTGAACGGAAATCAAGAAGGCAGTACCCTTCACAGTAGCCAAAAACAAACTGAAATACCTAGGAATATATCTAACAAAAAAACCCTAAAGACCTGTACAAGAAAAATTACAAGACCCTATTACAGGAAACCAAAAGCGACCTCCACAAATGAAGGAACATCCCATGCTCGTGGATTGGAAGGCTCTACATAGGAAAGATGACAATCTTACCCAAAGCACTTACAAGTTCAGTGCTATTCTCATTCAAATACCAACAACTTTCAAAGAATTGGAAAAACTGATCACCACTTTCATATGGAGAGGGAAGAAATACAGAATTAGCAGAGAACTCCTCAAGAAGAAGGACAAAGTTGGAGGACTTGCCTTACCAGATTTTAATGCCTAATACACAGCTACAGTGGTTAAAACACCATGGTACTGGCACAATGACAGATACTCAGACCAGTCTAAAAGAATAGAAGGCCCAGGAATAAAACCATCAGCATATAGACAATTGATCCTCAATAAGGGTCCCACAACCATCAAGTGGAAAGCAGATGCCCTTTTTAACAAGTGGTACTGAAAACAATGGATATCCACATGTGGAAAAATGAAACAAGACATTTACCGCACCCCATGCATAAGAATAAACTTAAGGTGGATCACAAACCTAGAAGTAAAACCCCAAACCATCAGGACCATCAAGGAGGGAATTGAGACAAACCTAAGATCATTGGCCTAGGGAATTTATAGGCTCACTGCAATAGGGAAGGGTACACACATAGGTGAACTGGAAATCGACAAATGGGATTTAATAATAATAAAACACCTGTGCACCTCGAAAGACTTCACCAAGAGGGTGACAAGACAACCCACAGGCTGGGAGAGGATTTTTAGTAATGACACATCAGACAAAGGGCACATTACTAAAATCTACAACACCCTCTTGGCCTGCAAAAAGTGGAAAACAGTTAACCCCTAAGGAAGTGGTGAAAAGAACGTTCACTAGGGAGGAGACCCATATGGCCAACAAGCCATATGAGAGTGTTCCCGGTCATTAGCCATAAGAGAAATGCAAATTTAAAAAAACCTATGAGATACCACCTAACACCCCTGGGGCTAGCCCAAATCAGAAAATCAGAGAGCAGTAAGTGTTGGAGGGGTTGTGGTGAAATAGGAACTCTCTTCCTCTGCTGGTGGTCATGTAGATTGTATAGCTACTATGGAAAGCAATCTGGAGATATTTAAAGAAAATGGAAATTAATCTACTGTATGACCCAGTCATCCCTCTACTGGGCATATACCGAGAGGAGGTAACAACAACAACAAAAAAACCCCACGACCAATCACCTGTGCTCCAATGTTTATTGTGGCACAATCACTATTGCAAAAGACTTGGAAACAGCCTGTTTCTATCGATAGACGAGTGGATTAGTAAACTCTGGCACACACACACAATGGAGTACTATGCAGCACTGAAAAGCATGGATGATCATATGAAACACGTTTCCTGGGAAGAGTTGGAAGGAATCATGTTAAGCGAGGTAAGCCAATCTCAAAAGGACAGGTATAACATGAGTCCCCTGAGGTAAGTACAATCAGCAAGGCAGAAATAGAAGAATAGATACTTATCTTGCAATACACGGGTGGAAGCATAGGTAGTCAGCGGTGGGGAGGTCAGACCAAACCCAGGGAGGTACATGTGAGTCCAACATAAAGAAGGGGAAAGGGGGGAGACAGAGGGAGAATGGGGTTGGAGAGAAACTGAGATAATGACATGGGAGGAACAGGGCACTAACCCACCCATGGGGAGAGTATTGGTTGTGTCCCCACAGAATTGGAATGTGCATACAGACCCCACCATGACGCACCAAACCAGGAGGGCAATGTGACACACGGAGGAATCCATAAAAAGATTGGACTATAGGGCCAGCCCCAAGCAGAACCAGCCTGTCCCCCACCACAGAGAATGACAATAGACCTTCTGGTGGGGGAAAGGAACTGACCTACCATACCCAGACAGAAGTGGAAGCAAATTAAGGGGGAGGAAGGGAGGGGAGCACATCCTGGCCCACCAATCCTTGAGGACAGTAGCCCCACTCAGAGCAGCCAATGCACAGAGAGGACCATATGACTGGCCCCACTATGAGTTGTGACATCCCGCACTGACCCAGAACCCTACATGGGACAACACTGGAGACAGTGTGGGATTTGTGCCTGAGCTGACTACACCACACTGAGGCAAAACACGGCGTTCAACAGAAAAGCAAGGGGAGTAGAGCAAGGAGGTCCCAAGGAAGTATCAAAAATAGACTTTGGGGCCCAGGCGTGGCACCCTATCAGACCCGAATGGAAAACACTCCTAAAGGTCATCATACTTTGAGCTATTTATAGGATTTTCTTTCTTTTTTTTTTTTTTGATTTTGTGTGTCACTGGCTTTTTTTGTTGTTGTTGCTGTTGTTTGGCGCTGTCTTGTTTTTAAGTGCGTATTATTATCTCTGCAGGTCTATAAGATAGGCTGGATAAACAATATGGAGAAGAAAACAACAGACCAATGGTTCCGGGAGGACATGGGAGAAGGGGAAGTGGGGGAAAGGAAGTGGTGTTAACCAACCCAGGGGCAAGGGAACAATGAATGATTCAAAACCAGTGGCGAGGAGGGTGTAGGAGGCTTGGTAGGGCTTGATTAAGGGTAATGTAACCGAGAGGAAATACTGAAACCCACATGAAGGCTGAGCATGATAGTGGGACAAGAGGAAAGTAAAAGGAAATAGAGGAAAGAGCTAGGAGGCAAAGGGCATTTATAGAGGTCTAAATAAAGGCATGTATATATCAAATGTATTTATATGTGAAGATGTGAAAATAGATTTATGTGAATATGTTTATATAAGATGGTGGGGAAATACATCTTTGTGCATATATTTATAAGTTTAGTATTAAGGTAGCAGATGGACATCGGGCCTCCACTCAAGTACTCCTTCAATACAAGAACACTTTGTTCTATTAAACTGACATTCCATGATGAAACACACAACTTTCCTCTAGTTCTTAAATGCTTCCTCCCCCCCACTATCACGATCCCAATTCTACCTTACAAATCTGGTTAAACCAGACGATGTACAGTGGTACAGATAGGAACTGGAAACACAGAGAATCCAGGACAGATGAACCCCTCAGGACCAGTGGTGAGGGTGGTGAACTAGGAGGGTGGAGGGAAGGTGGGGTAGAAAGGGGGAACCAATTACAAGGATCTACATATAACCTCCTCCCTGGCGGATGGACAACAGAGAAGTTGGTGAATGGAGACATCAGGCAGTATAAGATATGATAAAATAATAATGTATGAATTATCAAGGACTCATGAGAGAGGAGGGTAATGGGGAGGGAGGGGGAAAATTAGCTGATATCAAGGGCTCAAGTGGAAAGCAAATGTTTTGCGAGTGATGAGGGCAATAAATTTACAAATGTGCTTGACACAATGAATGCATATATGGATTGTGATAAGAGTTGTATGAGCCCCCAATAAAATTATTTAAATGAAAAAAAATGATAAAGTGTCTGGGGTCTTAAAGGCTTGAAGTTAAACAAGCAGCCATCCAATAGTGAAGCAACAAGCCCACATGGAAGAAGCACAGCAACCGGTGTGATACTGAGGTGTCATTGAGAGCGGGCAATGGGCATCACAACAAACAGTAAACAAACAAAAATGCATTGGTGAGAATGGAGGGGATTTGAGCAGAGACCCAAAGCCCATCTATGGACAATGGAACATCCCCCCACAGAGGGGTCTCAGGGCGGGTGAGTTGATCAGGGTGTAATAGAGCACTAATGAGTCACACAATATACCTCTTTTCCCTGGAGACCTCCTAAACCCCCCCCCCCAACCCCCCAACCCCGCTATCACGACCTCACTGCCACCTCCCAATTTAGACTAGATGGGAGCATGTTCATAGGTATAGGCAAGAGAAAAAACAACACATGGAACCCAGGAACAGAAATGGGGAAGAACAACAGAAACCAGACAGGAAGGGAGACAGCGGTCCGTGTGAGACTTGAAAATAATTAATCTACAATTTATCAGGGGGCCACGAGGGTTGTGGGGGAGGTGGAGGGGAGAAAAGAGGAACTGATCCCAAGGGCTCAATGGAAAGTAAATGTCTAAAAAAGAACGATGGAATTATATGTATGAATATGTTGGATATAATTGATATATGATTTGTAACAAGTTGTAAGAGCCAATAAAATGATTTTAAAAATGTGTTAGTCATATTCCCCAGTAACAGCATGATACAATAATTCAGCTGTAGAAATACAGAGCTCTAGGGCTAGCTGGAAACTCAGAGATCATCCCGCCAAAGATCCTCATTCTGTATGTGAGAAAACAAGACGCAAAGGTTAGGCAATTTGCCCAAGCTCACCTACCGAATAGTAATAAAACTAGAAACTATTTTTTCCCCAAACTAAAATCCTATCAATGATGTTTGCACAGGCTCTCTGTCAACTAAAACCTGCGTCTCCTCTACTGTCCCACACTCCTGGCACATGCAAGGGGAAGGCAGTACTGACCACTGAGTCTCTGCACGCTTGGAAGGGGCTGTATCCAATGACTAGCCAGCCCCTGTCTTGGAGGAGGAGGCGATGGCTGTTCAGGTCATACCCAAGACTTGTGTGCAGTTGTGCCCCAGTGAGCAAATTGCGCCCGGGTCCCATGCGAAGGTTCAGAGCACACCCTGGCTCTGGAGTCTCCTTTAACTATGCCAAAGCCCCTTTCTGCCAAACAGAAACCATGCACTCTAACGTGGAGAGAGAAAGAAAAAGATCGCTCACAGGTTCCGTATTTCCTGTGACAATGGGAGTCATTCTTTCTGCAGCCTCTCAGACAGCTGACCCACCGTGCCAGTGCCTCACCCATTTCAGAGTGTCCCAGAGCCTCAGTCCCGGCCCCTGTCCACCGCGCTCCAGACTTCCTGAGCAAAAGCGTGACTGTGGGAAAGAGTGGAAAGCGGACGAGGAGGAAACCTGGGGAAACCTGGCTGATTTTTGTTCTTGTTCTTGGGGCGTTTTCATGTAAATATTCTTTGAGTTCCTCCATGTGAGATTTTATTGCCAATCGAGCAAAAAAGGAACCGAATGCCAGGATCCTGAGGTGACGCAGCAGCTTCCCTCCCCACTGCTTGGCTTTCCTGTCCTGCTGACCCTGTCTGTCTGTCCTAGAAGCCTGGGGACCAGTAGGTGCCTCTGCCCTCGGGCTCCTCCACCACCACCGCGCTACAGGTCACTCTAGTTTATTTGCTTTTTCGCACTTAACTATTTCAACTGCATTATTTATCCGTTTACTTGCTTGTTACCTGTCTCCTCTGCCAGACCAGGGCGGCCTCCTTAGGTGGTGCCCCCAGCACCCAGCCCCACACCCGCCCGAACAAGTGTTCAGCCACTCCTTGTTGAATGAACGCAGAGAGACCAGAGTGATGACCAGGGACAGTCAGGCTGGCAAAGGGCTGGCGTGCCCCCCTCTAGGACGAGGGCAGAGGACTAGCGGCCCCCAGGATGGCTGAGATCCCAGATGCAGGGACCCCTCACACCGCGTGCCTCCCGCCATTCGGCTAGGGGTTGCTGTGAGTGTTTCTTTTTTTTTTTTTTTTTGCTGTGAGTGTTTCTAGGGTCAGTGCGGGGATTTACCGGGTTCCTACTAGTGGCCCTTAGGGGTTTTCCGGTCTTTTGCACTGAGCAACCTTTGTTAGAATACTAATCGTTTGAGGTGGTTCTTCTCTGTGCTGTGCACCCTCTGGTGGGTGCAGGGGCTGGGGCTCTGTCTGAAAGCCTTGGCACAATCTTCACACTTAACGGATTTTCCCTCTCGTGCGCCTGCTGGTGGGTGCAGAGACAGGAGATCAAGCGGAAGCCCTTCCCGTCTTCATAACATGCACCGGGCTTGTCCCCGGTGGGGGGCACTCCCTGGTGCACACACAGGCTGCACGTGTGGCACCAGGCCTTGCCGCACTGCTCATATAGGACAGGTGCATGCAGAGCTTGGAGCTGTTGCTGACTTCGTGGCTGCGCTCACTGCAGACGTGCTCCCTGTGCGCACACGTGTGTGGATCTGCAGGTGCGCTCTGGTTGAAGGCTTTGCCACACTCGTGAAGCGTAGAGGGCTTCTCTGCCGTGTGACTTCGTCTGTGTCTCTCTAGTTTGGTTGTCGTGCTAAAACCTTTACCGCCATCACCGCACCCAGACACCCTCTCGCCTAAGTGGTCTCACCAGGGAGGTGACGTTCTAATATGTGGAGGAAACCCCTGTCATACTCGTCACACTTGTGGGGCTTCTCGGCCTTGTGAATTTTCTGAGGCACAGAGAGATCTGTGCTCACAGAAGAATTCCCTACACCTGGGCCACTTGTAGAACCTGTCTCCTACATGGTATGGTGTTGGGGAGGGGAAGGGCCTACCACTGATCTGCTCACAGGGTTCTGGTCCTCATCACAGGGCTGCTCATCTTAGCCTGGCCCCGCCAGCTCCCCCGAAGGCCAGCCTGAGCACTACCCTGCCCGGCTTCCTACATAGTGGAAGCCGCTTCTCCCTGCATAGTGCTCCTGCTGGGCTTACGGCTGTCACCACATCACGGCTACTTGTGCTCACATCCTGGAACTCAACACACCTATTCTGGTTAGCTCCTGGGCTACCCACATGCCTGGGGGCTCCCTGGTACAAACCTTTGGAGTTGTGAGCCCTTGGAATCTTCCTCATGGAGAGGACTCTCATGCACTCTGAGCAGGGCCCCACCGTGTCCCCTGCAGCTGAGAGCCAGAGGCTGCTGGCTGACCTTCGTCCCCTGCAGCCTCCCCCCCCAGAAAGTCAGTCCGACATTCCATCTGCTACTCACCAGACAGGGCCTCCCCAAGAAGCGAGCTCCGGTGCCAGGTGCCTCGGCACCCCTCCTCTCTGAGGATCCTGTATGGGGGTGCCTCACCAGTCCCCTGTCCAGGTCCTCAGGAAGCAACGCTCTCTCATTTCCCAGAGAGACCAGTCGCTGGGGTGTGCAGGGGACGGGGACAGGAGCTGGAGCCCCAGGACACCCCTGGGGCAGGCAGATCAAAGCCCACCATGGCTGAAGGGCTTCTGACAAAAGCCTTGGGGTCCTGCTAGGTCCAGCCCTCAATTTTTGAAGCAGTTTGGAAGGAGCAAACCCCATTGTTTCTTTTCTTTTTTTTTTTTTTGAGAGCTTGGTGGGTTTTTTTTGTTTTTGTTTTTAACATTTTATTAGGGGCTCATACAATTGTTATCCCAATCCATACACACATCAATTGTGTAAAGCGCATTTG
>NW_022111361.1:308694-312167 GCF_000313985.2 Echinops telfairi | reverse complement strand
CTGATCCCTTCGACACCTCGTGGTTGCATAGGCTGGTGTGCTTCTTCCATGTGGGCTTTGTTGCTTCTGAGCTTGATGGCCGCTTGATTACCTTCAAGCCATTGTTTCTTTCTGTCACACGTTTATAGACTAAATGTAGACGTTCTCAAAGCAATGTGGTTGTCTCGGCCTTGGATTGAAACAGTGACAGGTAATCCCGCTTGCTCGGTCCGGCAACAAGAGGAGCCCAGAGAGCTGCCCTGCACTGAAGACTGACCTCCTTCCTGCCATTTCTCTCCTCCCTCCTCTCTGCTACCTCCTTTTGTTGTGTGGCATAAACACCCCCCCTTTTTTAAAAGTCATTTTATGGGGGTCTCTTAAACAACATTCCGTACATCAATTGTATCAAGCATATTTATACATATATTGCCATTATCATTCCAAAACTTTTTCTACTTGAGCCCTTGGTATCAGCTCCTCTTTTTCCCCTTTCATCCCCAACCCTCCCACCCTTGTGAATCCTTAATCAGCTATATATTGTTATTATTATTTCATATCTTTATTTTAATCATTTTATTGGAGGCTCGTACAACTCTTATCACAATCCATACATACATACATTGTGTCAAGCACATTTGTTGCCATCATCATTCTCAAAACATTTGCTTTGTACTTGAGCCCCTGGTATCAGCTCCTCATTTTTCTCCTTCCTCCCCCACCCTCCTTCCCTTCATGAACCCTTGATAATTTTATTATTTTGTCATGTCTTACATTGTCCGATGTCTCCCTATACCCACTTTTCTGTTGTCCATTCCCCAAGGAGGGGGTTATATGTAGATCCTTGTAATCGGTTCCCCCTTTCTACCCCACCCTCCCTCCACCCTCCCAGTATCGTCACTCTCACCACTGGTCCTGAACATCCACCCTGGATTCCCTGTGTTTCCAGTTCCTATCTGTACCAGTGTACATCCTCTGGTCTAGCCAGATTTGGCATACACAGAACATGTGGCAGCAGTTTTCAAGTTCCCTTTAGAAAATTATCGTCCTTGATAGTGCATGGCTTGAGAGCACTGGGAGAGACTTCCTTACTGCATAAAGGGAGGAGAGGAAAGAGACTGGCAGAGGGTCAGGAAATGGGACAATCTTTCTGAAACTGATGGTACCTGATGTGCTGCTTCCCAAGAGCAATCTGGAAAACGGCCATTTGGGGATTGGATTGTTTCACAGTCATGAGTTTACTGAGTGGTGGAACATCAGCATTAGGTTCATTAATCAATGAGAAAAGCAAACAAAAACTTAACACCTCCAAAAAACGTTTCCAAAAAACATTCCAAACATGTACACACACACACACACACACAAATATATATATACTTTGTAAAAGGCTCAAGGGAAGGGAAAAGAACCAAACAAAATGTATAGAAACAAATTAGCTGGACATGTAAACTAACTATGACTCACCCAGAGTTTAAGCAGATCATACTCTTCAGTTTGTTATGGGGGGCCGTGGGAAGAGAAAACAACAAAGAATTCTTTTCTCGAACTCACTAGTAAAATGTGTCAAGTCCTCATCATCTGCAAGGATAAAGACATGGATGCTGACGTATAGCAATGCTACAGGACTGAGTACAACTGCCCTGTGAATTTCTGAAACTGTAAATCTTTAAAGGAGTAGAAAGTCCTTGCTCCTTCCAATAGGCTGGTGGTTTTGAACTGATGGCCTTGCAGTTACCAGCCCAATGCATAACCAGCATGCTCCCAGGGCTCCCTTCGAGGGTATAGATAACGGCTAACCAAAACTTTCCATCAAGGGTGCTTAGTGCAAGATGTGGTCCCAGCTCCAGAGCTAGGAGCTGATTACGCTGCATCTCACTGCAGCATAAGAGTTTAGTCCTGACTTCTCCCCCATGATAAAGTGAGCTTTAGAGTAGGAAGTAGACAAAAAGAAAAGAAAGCAGGCCATATGCACTAGTGGGAAGAGTGTGTTGTTGCAAGTTCTGATCCCAGGGCAGTCTGGTGTTTCCCATGATTCCTGGAGTCATCAAAATTCCTTTATCAAATTGAAAATCCAGCAATATCTCAAAGGAAAACAGGGCTTATATTAGATTGAGTTTTCTAGAGAAACAAAACCAGGAACACTCATTTGTGAAGAAATAGCTTTATATCCAGAAAGGATTGTAGATCCCTAAAGCAGTTCAGAACAGTCCGACTCGGTCCATGGGTCAGATGCTAGCTGGAGATTCTCTGACTCAGGCACCAGCTGGTCGATGGAGCAGCAAAGTGAACCAGGAAGCTGGAAGCTCACAGGAAGTTAGATCAAGGCTCTGCAGGCACATGGCAGGGCACCGAGAGTTCCCAGGGAAGCAGACCTCGGAGAGCTCAGATGTGAGACACTAGACCAGTGGTTCTCAACCTTTTTAATGACACAACCCTTTAATACAGTTCTTCATGTTGTGGTGGCCCCCCCACCCCCCACCCCCATAAAATTATTTTTGTTGCTACTTCATCACTGTAATTTTGCTACTGTTATGAATCAGGCAACCCCTGTGAAAATGTCATTTGGCTCCCAAAGGGGTCGTGACCCACAGGTTGAGAACCACTGCACTAGACCCAGCCAAGCAGGAAAGCCAAGAGCCAGAGGGAATTCCATGCTCCTCAGTATCTTATAAGAAAGCCTCAGGGAGGCCTCAGTAGGCTACATTCTGCTTGAGAAGCTGGACGCCATTCCTACCGCCACCCAGGTACCGTAAAATCTAATCGCCACAGGGCCTAAATAGACCGTTAATAGCACTTGGGAAATGAAGAATAGAATACATCCAAATCTATTCAAAGTTTTAATTACCTTAAAAGAATTACCCTCATCGGTGATCATCACAACATTTTTCTCAATAGATTATTTCAAATTTAGGTTACTAGCAATTAGAAATCTGAAAACTTTAATAAAATTATACATACAATGGTGCTTCAGAAATTTGTGGGAAAATGAAATAGAATGTAATTTTCCCATAAATTTGTGAAGTCCCCTCATAGCTCAACTAGTTGTTAGTAAAAGAGTAATTTTATTCCATCTCATTCCTTTTGGGGGCTACTGCTATTTATACCACCATTATCACCTTTCCATTTACCTTGAAATGAATAATAAAAAAACAACAACCCTGGAACCTGGATTTGCATTCTACAATTTCTAGGTGCCAGTCAGTAGTAACCAGGAGGAGTAAATCATCTCCACATTTAAATGATGGCTTTTGTGAATTTTACACAAGTGGTGCCTGACATTTTATTTAAGATGAGACACTCAGCTAGAGGTCTTTGAAAGGATTGGGGACTCTCATTGGAGATTAGGAAAGTAGCATTGTACAGATAGCCTTCAACGTATAAGAGGTTTCAAAAAGTTTGTGGAAAGGGGATTTATAGAGGTCTAAATAAAGGCATGTACATATGCAAATATATTTATATATGAGGATGGGGAAATAGATCTATGTGCATATATTTAT
>NW_022111361.1:306496-307555 GCF_000313985.2 Echinops telfairi | reverse complement strand
GGAGCTGATGCCAGGGGCTTAAGTGGAGAGCAAATGTTTTGAGAATGATGAGGGCAATGAATGTACAAATGTGCTTTACACAATTGATGCATGTAGCTTGTGATAAGAGTTGTGTGAGGCTCTAATAAAATGATTTTAAAAAAAGAAATGCATTTTTTTCAGAGTTCTGGAGACTAGAAATCCAATTGAAGGCACCACATCTAATAAAGAAGATCAAAGAGAAATTGATGCATTTTTACCCAGTTAAGAATATTGGAAACATCATGGACTGCTAAAAAAACAAACCGGTCTATTTTGGATGAAGTACATCTAGAATGTGCCTTAGAGAAAGGAAAGAGCTCCCCTCACATATTATGGACATGTTATCAGAGAAGGGCATCATCCTTGATAAAGGAGAGGGTGAGCAAAGCAGAGCAGGTCCTTAACAAAACGATTGATAGAGTGCCTGCAACAGTGGGTTCCATCATAGGAACTTGGGAGGATGGAGCAGGACCGCAGGGCGGGTCACTCTGCTGTAAGTAGGGTCGCAGTGAGTCAGAACAAACTTGAAAGCACCTACCTCCGTGATCAACAAGTGATTGGTATGTAATGCCCAATCTAGTTGTCCGTTTTAGTATTTGCAAGATGCTAGTTGTATGCTTCATTAATTCTCTGAATCGCACCATAGAATTCTCCAGGAAGCTTTTTCATTGTTGGAATAATTTGAGAAGTGTTGCTGCTAAGTCTTAACTATGTGATCATGATCCTTGATGTTTTGGAAAGTAATTTATACTTATTCTGATTCTGGATTTCTCCTTGTGTGAGGTTATGAATTTAATGCCTTTAATCATTTTACAGAGCTTCACAGAATAGCTTTGTATTTGTCATCTAAAAGAACATTTCATGATCAATCCTTAAGCACAATGCAGTCATTTTTTTTTAATTCCATTTTTCTTTGAATTTTTAAATTATTTTTTTCCTCCCCCCCCCTCTTTTTTAACATTTTATTAGGAGCTCATACAACTGTTATCCCAATCCATACACACATCAATTGTGTAAAGCGCATTTGTACATCGTTTC
>NW_022111361.1:302205-305077 GCF_000313985.2 Echinops telfairi | reverse complement strand
TCTTCTTCCCTTCCCCCCTCCTCCCCCTCTCCCATGTCCCCCCGGAACTGTCAGTCCCGTTGTTTTCTCCTCCAGATTGTTCATCCAGCCTGTTCTATCCAGACAGGCCTGCGGAGACAACAATGCAGTCAATTTTTAGAAATCACAAACCTCCAAGGAAGACTAGATAAAATGACTATTATTTAAATTTACATACCCACAATGAATTACGAAGATGAAGAAAAATGATGGATTTCTATGAACTGCTACAGGCTAAAGTTGGTCATATGCTGTGGTAGTTACATAATTTCATGTCAACTTAAAGATACATAAAAGTGTAGGGATGAAGTCTAGCGTGTCAATCCAGTTACAGCCCGAGGGTACTTCATGATGGGCTTGGCCTTCTCATAAGGAGGGTCCTGGGAACCTCCCCCCACCCCACATTCTTCCTTCAGCCTCCTGCTTTCAGACCCTGGTTGCTATCAGAGCCCTGAAGATGCATCCTGCACTGTTCAATCCACATGCCACTGCACCAATAGGCCTGTGATATTTCTGCATTCTTCATCATTGCATATTGCTTCATGAGTCTGAGGAGGGACTTATGGATTAGTAGACTGACGGAATTGAGTTGGACTGGGCTGGGATGTTTTCATGATATAAATTCAGTCCTTTCAAGAGGAAAGTAAAAGGAAATAGAGGAAAGCACTAGGAGGCAAAGGGCATTTATGGAGTTCTAAGTACAGGCACGTACATATGTAAATATATTTATATATGAGGATAGTGAAACAGATTTATTTAACTATATATTTATATATGAGGATAGTGAAATAGATTTATTTCACTATAAATGTGCATATATTTATAGGTTTAGCATTAAGGTAGCAAATAGACATTGGGTCTGCACTCAAGCACTCCCTCAATGCAAGAACACTTTGTTCTAATAATCCAACATTCCATGATGCTCACCTTCCCAACATGATCGCTAAAGACAAATGGGTGCATAAGCAAATGTGGTGAAGAAAGCTGATGGTGCCCAGCTATCATAAGATATAGCATCTGGGGTCTTAAAGGCTTGAAGGTAAACAAGATGCCATCTAGCTGAGAAGCAACAAAGCCCACATGGAAGAAGCACATCAACCTGTGTGATCACGAGGGTTGAAAGGATCATATATCAGACATCATCAGAACAAAAAATCATATCATTGTGAATGAGGGGGAGTGCGGACTGGGGACCCAAAGCCCATCTGTAGGCAACTGCACATCCCCTTACAGAAGGGGCACTGAGAGGAGATGAGCCAGTCAGGGTGCAGTGTAGCAATGATGAAAACATACAACTTTCCTCTAGTTCTTAAATGCTTCCTCCCCCTCCCTCCACTACCATGATCCCAATTCTACTTTACAAAGCTGGCTAGACCAGAGGATGTATACTGGTACAGATAGGAGCTGGAAACACAGGGAATCCAGGATGGATGAACCCTTCAGGACCAGTGTTGAGAGTAGTGATACCGGGAGGGTGGAGTGAAGGTGGGGTAGAAAGGGGGAACTGACTACAAGTGTCTACATATAACCTCTTCCCTAGGGATGTACAACAGAAAAGTGGGTGAAGGGAGACATTGGACAGCGTAAGACATGAAAAAATAATCATAATTTATAAATTATCAAGGGTTCATGAGAGTGGGGAGGGAGGTGAATAATGAGGAGCTGATACCAAAGGCTCAAGTAGAAAGAAGGTTTTGAGAATGATGATGGCAACAAATAAACAAATGTGCTGGACACAATGGATATATGTATGGATTGTGATGAGTTGTATGAGCTCCCAGTAAAATGATTTTAAAAAGAAAGTCAGTGTAATAAGAAAAAACAAAAAGACTTCCAAAGTAGAAATGTGTGCCATTCAATTTACAAAATTTATAATGTTGTAAACTTTCATTGTCACTGTAGATCAATACAAGCTAACCAACCCATTGCTGCTGTAGAGCAATCGTATGTACAATGGGAGCAAATATCACCTAGTCCTACACAATCCTTTAGAAAACAAAAAGACAGGAAATTGAGAAAGACTCCCAAGGAGATGGACTGACACATGGCTGAAGCAATGGGTTCAAATAGAACCGTGGTGAGGAGGGCACAGCCCAGTCACTATTGACTTTTACTGTATGCAGGTTCACAGTGAATCAGAACTGACTACAGGGCACCTAACAATTACCCAGCAGCATCATAATGACATCTGTTATGTTTGAGCCCTTTGTTGTAGTCTCTGTATCAATCTGTCCTCTAGAGAACTTTACAGAAGGAAGTGTCTGCTCCATGGTCATTTCAGTCAGCCCAACATCTCTCCAGGTGATCAGCCTGCAGTCTGAGGACGCTGCCACCCATGCCTATGCAGGAAGCTGAGTGAAAACCCGCATCCTGAAAATGTCCGAAACCCAGAGGAGAAGGAAGCTGTGCTGGACAGAGGGAACGACTTTGACAATTTGCTTGCTGTCCTTTAAAAAAAATTATTACTATTAGTTGTTAAAGCTTAGTGAAAAAAGGAAGCTTTCATTTCCTGTGAAATATTTTCAGTTTGGGGCTATTAAACCAGCAACACAAAATATGAGGAATATGCTCTTTGACTCAAATCATACAATTAGGCCACAAACACTGTCACCGAGTCAATTCCAACTCCTAGGAGCACCGTAGGGTCTGGATTGTAAATCTTTAGGAGGCTGGCCCATTAATCATTCTTCCTAGACGCTGGATTTCAGGCGGTCAGTGCCCTACCCACCATGCCACCAGGGTTTCAAGTATTATTCCTATCAAATCCTCTAGTACATTCATTCATGTGTACTCTATACGTGTCTAAAAGCATCGGGGAAATCTTCTAGTACATTCATTCATGTGTACTCTATAC